>NW_017619273.1:1346515-1659015 GCF_001879475.1 Ipomoea nil | reverse complement strand
CCTCAGCCTTTTTCTGGGGTTTGGGATTTACACTCTCAGCTCACCTAAAGGCTCACCTTTTGCCCCATGCCACACAGATGTTAGTTCAATTCCAGGTCTTGCTATCTTATCTTTCTAGGTTGGATAGTGCACACTCCCACTTCGAGTTATCGTTTTCTCCGGTCCAAGCAAAATAGGAGGTGAACTATCAAACAAGCATGCAACAAAAGTAACCCTATTTGGGTTCTATACAATCCTAAGGTGCAAGAGAAGTAATTTTCAAAGATATTCCAAAAATTTAGCTGACTCAGGCATCATAAAGCACATTTCCAAAATAATGCAAGCAATTCTACTCTTTTTCTAGTCATATGCACTATCTAATGATCAGCAATTGGTATGCCAAAAATTTTCAAATTACAGCACAACGTGAGTCCTTTCCACATTTTAGAACAACATCGTCCTCGATGTTCATTACTGTGGACGCAAGGGTGGGAACGAGAACAGGCGGGTAAAACAAGGTTTCCCTTTCCACACTTTAGAAGTGTAGTGTGGGATGCCCTAGATTGTTCACATACCCAAAAAACTAAGCCTAAGGAGGTTGTCACTTTCCACACTTTAAGAATAGGCAATGGGACTCAAGGGACAGCAAAGCATGCAATAGATAAAGTCTAGCTACTAGCACATGAAAGTACCTTTCTACACTTTAAAAACACAAACCGGGGTAAAGGTAAAGGATTAGAGAAAAGAAAACACCCTTTTTGCAAGAGATTTCCTCAACTTTTGACATTAAGGTTCTTTTCCCCAGCCTTTCTATAGACAACAGATAGGTAATGAAACTGTTAGTGGCAAAGGTTCCAAGCTGCTAAATAAAGATATGTAAGGATGACACATCATCCTTACTGTTCCTGTTAAGCATCAGCAAGCTAGCACGTAGATAGATAGATTTACAAGATAAAAGAGAATTCAACACTTATTCAAAAACATTAAAAGATAGTCTAAAAAGTAGATTTAAACAAACGCAGGTAAATGTAAAATAAAGCAGTTTAAACAGCTTAAAGTAAAGAAAGGATAAAGTCGACACCCCACGCGTAGGGTATCTAGCGTTTCTCAAAACATAACCCCAGAACCAAAGTCTAGAAATCCAAAAGATCCAAAGATAGCGGGAATCAAGCCTAACAGTCATAACGGACTGCTATCTCCATCCTCTTCATTATCCTCATGATGGTTGACTTGTGGTGCGGATCTTGCCCCGAAGGTGTTGAGTAACACATTCATCGTCTCGAGGTGTAGCTGATATTGAAATGCACGCATGGACACCCAGTCGGTTACTTGTGGATACCTGGAGGGCACGATGGGTAAGTAAGGGTTCCTAACTTTCATCTCATGACGAGTGCACATAGTTGGTCCGGGACATATTGGGGTAGGTTCCCTCCGTGTCTCTACTATAACAGTCTGTGGCACAAGATGTATACCTATTGCTTCGACCTCTGCTATAGGCATCGGGCCGATTCGTCCTAGGATATCTCCCTTAAAGAGTCCTTTTTCTAGCTCCAGTCCCCAAAATAGCCTAGCCAACAGTGGTCATACGAAGATGACTTCCAATTGCCGCCTCCGCTGTTCCTGAAGCCAACACTTGCAAATTCCTCCCATGTTAATTATCATACCTGTATCCATGCTCCACAAGTAAAACAACTCTTCTCGTGTTATCTTATCTCTCTCATCACCCAACTGTGACACCCCGAAAATCTACCCCTTAAACAGAATTAATTATTTAATTAATTCTAAGCTTGCTTGGCAAAATCCCTTCTTAAATTCTTAATTAATAGTCGGAGGATCTAAATTGACCAAGTTCCTTAGTCAATTGAATTAGTCAAAGAGAAGGACATTGAGCTTTATGCCTTGTACCTAACCTTTTGATGTCTTCCTAACCTTTTTGGAGAATAAGAGAGGTCATTCTAGTCTTTTCCACCTTACTTGGCATCCAAGCCTTACCCTAACAACACTACCTTGCATTTCCCACAATTGGTAAGAAACACACAACTCTCTACCTTCTCTCTAGAGGTTTAGCTTCTTCTCCAAGCTAAACCAAAATCTTCCCTCAACCTTGCAAGAAATCCTCCAAAATTCTAACTTTCATCCACCAAGACCCTAGGAGGGGTGAGACTTGAGCTTAGATAGTATTTTTAGTTGGTTTCTCCTTATCTTTATCCAAATCTTGGTTGTTTGTGTGGTTTTGGTTTGTATTGGGAAGACTTTGTAGAGGAAGAGCTCCAAGAGGAGGTCTATGGGGTTGAAGAAGGAGTATTTAGGCTACAAGAGGTAACCCATGCTCTACAAAACCTATTTTATACTTTCTATGATGATTCTTGTTATTCTATTGATGTTCTTGATGTTCATGAGTGATTTGATGCATAATCTTGTGTTTATGCATGTTTAGAGCTTGTATCTAGGGCTCATAAATGATATTCTTTGGGCTATTCATGTGTTCAAGTCCCTTTCTTGTTGAATGTGAGATTTTAGGTGTTTTTGTAACACCCCGTGTTACCGCCTCTAACCCAAACTAATTATTTAATTACCTACCCTAAAAAGAGAATTAAATTCCATTAATTAATGAGGGAGGGTCCACCATAGACCATGGACCCTTATCCCTAAACCAATCCCTTAGTCCTATAAGAAATAGAATTAGCAAGCCCATACCATTCAGACCCCAATTAGGACTCTTAGATATATAAATAGGGACATAGAAGGCACCTAGAAGTCACACGACAATAGATTTCACCACACAAGAATTCCCCTATCACCAAACATAGGAGAAATCAAGAAGAAGAGATCTTAGAGAAAGAACCTTAATAGCCAAGGATTCTAATTAAGGCTAAGAGGTAACCCATGTCTCAACAAAACCTATTTTCTTTGCTATAATCTTCTTCTTTGGCTCCTTCACTATGCCTGTGTCTTGATAAATCTTTTATAATGATGATGATATGATCATGATGATTGATGAGATGATCTTATGTGTTGATCTTGATAATCTTGATGATTAGAAGAGGATCTTGATAATTGTGTGATGTTCATGATAAATCTTGATATTCTTGGTTTTAAAGATAAACTATGATTTTGATGATTTGAATATGATTAGAGCCTTAGGTTAAATTGGGGATTTTGTATTGTGATATTCTAGATATAATTGGGTGGGATTTCGCATGCTCGGGTGTTAATTATGTTTAGAAGTCATGCTAGGATGGGTTCAATACGATTCTTGGTTTTGATCCATTATTTGACTACGTGGTGTCGTCGTTATGTTTAAAAGTGTCTAAGCATGGTTTCGGGTTCCACGAAAAGGTCCCGAGACCAAAATATTGAAAAAGAGTCAGTGGGGGGGTAGGGGAACCCGCCACCTACCCGCTGCCCCAATCGAGCGTTGCCGGCAGCGGGCAGCCGGCGGGCAGGTGACTGCCCGCCGGGCACCCGCTGCCCCGTACGACCACCCGCCGGCCACCCGCTGGATTTTCCCACTTCGGGATGGTGGTTTCCCCGTTTGATGTTTCCCGACCCTCGTGGTGTCCCAACGAACTCCGTTTATCGTGCCTAAGTCTAGTTTGATGTTTCGGGTACCATTCATAGGATAACGGAGTCTTATGTATTGCATGCTAGTTGAATCAGTACCCCTTTGGCCTAGGTGAAAGGAGTATGAACCCCTTAGGATTATTCCTAGTATGTGGATGACCACGCATAGGTTTCATTATACGTTTTCTCCCCCTTCCCAATGTGTTAATGTGGGTTGCATGTGCTTGCTATGTGTTATGTGTGCATGATTCCCCAATATTGGTTTCGGTCAAATTGGTTATACATGAGCTGCGGTTCATAAGCTGGCTGCGGTCAGAAATACACTTTTGGGCTGCGGTCCACCGTTTGGCTCGCAAACGTTTTACATGAGCTGCGGTTCATAACCTGGCTGCGGTCAGAGATACACTTTTGGGCTGCGATCCACCGTTTGGCTCGCAAACGGTTTGATGAGCTGCACTTCATCGGTTGGCTGCGGTCAACCCCTTCATGCTGCGATATGAGGCAGGGTGCTGCGGGGCCGTGTTAGCGTTATATGCGCTGACCCTCATGTATGGGCATGAGATTGGTCCTGTGGCGCCACCAAAGTGTGCTTATGTGATAAGATAATGTTTGAATGATGATATGAATGATGTGAAATATGCTTGTGACCTTAGGATATATGCTAGTGTCTTTATATGCTTGATTATAACTGTCGAATGTGCTTGTCACTACTTGCCGAGTCTATTCCTGGTTTTAAAACTAGAGTCTCCTAAGTATATATCTCCTGCTTCAAAATGGTTTTCCTATATATATATATATATATATATATATATATATATATATATATATATATATATATATATATATATATATATATATATATATATATATATATATATATATATATATATATATTGTATTTTAATGCGTTGGAGTGGGTTACTAGCATTATTCGCTGAATAGATATATTTGGCTTTTAGGAACAGATGAGTAGATCCGGAGCGCGCTAGAGGACTGATGCTTAGATAGTTAGTTTCCCTTCGGCCTGCGTGCCATGATGATGTATTGACATTGCTTTGAGGATATTTAGTTAGTATTGCCTGTGCATCTGAGTTCTCCAGCTCAGATGTGGCATAGCACCCCAAACTCTTGTGTTTAGTAATGCTCTATTTTCAATATTAATAATAGAACTACCTTTATTATATAAGTCTTAAAAGTTTCAAAAAGTCTGGTGTGTTACAGTTTTGGACTTGAACTTGGTTTTGTTGATGTTTTTCCCCGAAGGGAATTGTTGGAGGGTACAGATATACCTGCGGGCGGAACAGCGGGTGGCTGTCTGCCCGCCGTTCTACCCGCGGGTGGTGGCTGTATACTGGCAGGCGGTGCCGCGGGTGGAGGTCCACCCGTGGTTCCACCCGCTGGTACCTGTTATGGGAGAGTGGCGGGTGGTTGTCCACCCACCGTTCCGCCCACTGGTACGTGATGCTTTGGCTTCTATTTTGTTGAACCGTTGTGCAATTGTGTGTCTCATTTGATGTTTCGTATGTCTAGAACGGTGTCCTAAGTATCCATGATAGGATTGATGTGTCTTGGATCGTGCTTAAGGTCCAACCTTGTGATTCGTTGGACTAATGTGAATTCGTTGAGGTTCGGTTGAGCCGTATTGATTATTCTATCGATGTGCATGCTAGTTTGATGTGATTGATACTAGTATGTGTTTGTTCATTGATTCTTAATGAAGATTGGCAACTAATTGTGTTGGGCAATCATAGTGATCTTTGGATTGGAGTCTATCGTTATTGTATCTTGCCTTGATTGTTCACTTCATGTCTTTCATTGAAGTCTTTCCATTGAATCATTTGTTGTGATCTTGTGCTTATGATGTGCACGTTTATTGATACTTGATTGGGCTATTGATGAGCCTCAATCCCCTATGACAATGAGTATGTGTGACTATGAGATTGGTGGTATTGATACAGAGCTTTGCTCAAATGATTGGTGGTATACTGTCATGATTAGTACTATATGATTACCGCACTGCGTGTGCTATGAGATAGGTGGTAAATGATTGGTGGCAGTTTGGCGGGGAGCTGAGGCTCCAGGAGGGACAAGGTCGGGCTGGTGTACAGGATGGCACTCGGAGGTACAGGTTGGAACTGAAATAAGGATGGAGCGGCGTATGAGGTTGGAATCGGGCATAAGGTTGGAACGGTCATTGATTGTGATTCTTGACTCTCGTTTGCTTATGAGCATGCTTTGATGTTATTCTTCATGTGTGATGTTACCTTGATTGATATTGATGATCATATGTTGTTGATGATCCCATTGTTATTATCCTTGTGTTGATCTCTTGATTTGTCGTGTGATGTTTGATCCTTTGATTGAGAGTGTTCTATGATGAGTCTTATGATGTTCATATTCCTCGTTTTAAAAGACTATATATATTATGTATTTCAAGTCTCAAATGGTTTTCCTATATCTATATTATATTGTACTCCACAAGTAGTGGTGGGTTACTTAGCATTATTCGCTAACGGGTGCTACCCCTTATGTTTTACAGGTGCTGAGTAGTTTCTTAGAGCGCGCTAGATTACGGATTAGTTTAGCGTAGCTCCCTTATGATTTCCTAGTTAGTTGTTGAGGCCTATGAGCCTGTAGAATTGAACTTGTGAATTCTATGTTATGTTCTTGAATGTTTAAGTTTGACTTTAGCATGTGCATCTAACCTTGTAGTTAGATGTGGCGTGACATCTCCCGATTTACCAGTTTAGCTTCCGCAATTTTTATGACTTAATGTTAGTTTTATCTCTATCTCCAAGCTGCAATGGCCTTGTTTTTATGTTAAAATCGAGGGTGTTATACCAACTTTCCTAAGTTGTGGCCAAACAACCTTCGAACAATTCTGAAGTCCTTTCTTGCAAGGTGGTGACAAAAGGCGTTATCCACTCTCTGAAATTCAGTTGATTTGTTGTGCATGTTTAGGAAAGTCTGCGCTTCTAGATCGGAGGGGAAATCTTCTAACAAACCCTCTTGGTCAAATATTCCTAAGATTCTAGCTAATTGGTTTGTCGAAAGGTGGTAGTCATGTCCAAAGAGTGAGAAACTTATGGAGATCATGTTATCATTTGTGATCTTATTCTTGAACTTAAGCGATGAGATGAACTCGTAGATCACTGGTCCATAGGTGTTGCCTCTCCAGCTGAATACCTCTGCCCATTGCGGGTGGCTCATTAGTTTACCTACAGACCGTTTGCAGTCAAAGTGTTCCACTATGTCCAACTCTAAACTATACCAACCAATTATAACTCCCACGGGTACATCCTTCGTGGGGTTACTATCAATGTTCGCTTGAAATGCTCTCATAGTCCATTTTGAGGATTCTCCTGCTAAGTTCTTCCCATCCATGGCTTCAATTCTGTGCATGAGCATTAGGAAATTTCTAATCAATAAAAATGAATTGGTTCCTTCCACAAGACATATTCAACTAACAAACAATATCCTTAACTTTTTCTCATTTGCAAATCATCAAATCAGACTTTCAAAATATCATCACGCAAAAGCTCCCTTATTTTCAAACAAATGCCTCAAACATAACTCATTCTCAAAACATTTTGACAATTAATTCCCAAGGTACTTAAAGCAAATATTCAACAAATATGGCTAGTCCCTCCAAATAAAAAAATATTAGATGTACACAATAACACCCCCTTTTAATCATCATGCTTTTTCCACTTATGACAACTTTACACAATGTTGAAAACCAATTTATGACCAAAACAATTAAAGCATGGGTTTGTACAAGAAACATAGGCAAAAGATACCACATTGATGGGTCAAAGTCAACATATCCTAATTTCTTGCATTCTTGAACATGGGTTTAAGCAACAGAGATGTTCTAAAATCAACTCACAAGCATAGCTAAGTCATAACATCATTCAATTCCACTTTGCAAATAGCAATTTCGAAATTTCACAACCCCATCAAGAAAACCCAATTTCTCCATAGCATTCACTCTAGGATTTCACATTGGCAAATGGGTTTTAATCAAAGCAAAGTTGTTCATGCATAATATTTATCAATACAATGCTCACAAAGGTACATGGAAATATCCTATAACATGATTCATGCAAACAGATCAAAAAGACATATTTTTCCATGCAAAGCTTATAAAAGAAAAAGCTTGATAAGAAAAAGAGTAGAAATGGAGAGTGAGATGTTGCCTTGGAGATGAGCTAAAGTGATCTTGAGACTATTGCTTCAAAAAGAATAGAAAAATATGAAGAACAAAGTGATTTTTGTGTAAGGTCCGGATGAAAGGTCCAAAACAAGAACGGTAACAAAGGAGAAATGTAACTCAGGGGAAAGAAGGCTCACAAAAAGATATTCGGTTCAACGGAAAAGATTAGAGTGAAGGGTTTAAGGTTTGAAAACTCGAAGATCACATTGGTTAAGAAGAGAATAAAGGTAAACAAGGCTACAACTTAGGAAGTCAAGGTTGTCACCTTGCACGGAAACCGCTAAACAAGAAGTCACGAACAAGGTTTGGGAAAAACAACGAGGGTTTCTCGGCAAGAAGGATGGTTGGCTCGACTAAGAGGAGGGAAAAACAGATTAAAGAGGGTTAAAGATTCCCGACTTCAGGCGATCCCTTTTACTGGACAAGCTGCTTACGACCTTTTGACCAACGGACAGATATCTTCTTCGATTCTGGCACGACTTCAAACGAAGATCTTTATCGGACTTCCTTCATGTGCTGATAGAACCACCAACTTTA
The DNA here is from genome assembly GCF_001879475.1 of Ipomoea nil. NCBI lineage: Eukaryota > Viridiplantae > Streptophyta > Magnoliopsida > Solanales > Convolvulaceae > Ipomoea > Ipomoea nil. Next base: position 1,650,719 of record NW_017619273.1, on the reverse strand, counting down.
CCACTTCTGATGTTATCACATCTTTGCTTGTTATTATAGTTATTTTGAATCATCTCAGTATTTAAGTTCTTTAATTTTGCTTATTTAATACATATTTTCCTTGCTATTATCATTTAATTATGGTTCACACTTGTTTTGAATGTTTTACGGTGTTTGTTAGTGTTTTTGAACCATTGTAGGTCAATTCTATGAGCAAGGGAAGTTCAAGGATGAGTTTGGAGCAATTTTGGACAAGTTCGGGGACCAGAAGGCTCGACGCGTCGAAAATTTCCAGAATGTTTTATGATCGAGACCTGCTGGTCTCGACGCGTCAAGCGAAGCGCGAAGTCGCAGGCTTAATTACAAAAAGGGCGTTGGCTTCAGCATCTTCAACTTCCAATTCAATTTCAAGCTTTAATATTTAAATATAGGAATTATAATTTGAGTCCAATTTTGTACAAGATTCCTATTTCATCTCAACTTTGTACCCGCTATAAAATCCCTCCTTCCTCAACCCTAATACGGACGGAGAGAATTCAGAGATTCTTGGAGACAAGAAGGAGAGAAATCAAGAGCCACAAGTTGTCTTGGAAAGCAAGAAGAAGACTAGGGAGATTTGGGAAAATCGTCTGGTTAATTCTTGTACTCTTTTGATGATTTGTAATTCTTTATTTATATTTGCTATGTATAATTTAGTCATGCTTGGCTAAATTCTTTAGAGATTCTTGGGTAAAAGTGTTTATGAACCTATGTGCCTGAGCTCTCTGTTTCTTTAATATATTATTATTTGGGTTTAATACTTGTGTTGCAATCGTGATAATATTGTTTGATGCTTGTAATTAATGGCCATAGTTACTAGTTTCATAGCCATGTTTGTGTCACCAATGGGAGTTGGGGCATAAATTAGGGCACACACGATTGCACCTAATGGTTGGTCCTTGGGAAAGGGGAACTTATTAGGGGAAGTTAATTCTAGATTGTTGCCAATCGGGAGATGGTAGTAATTAGGAATAATTGAATGCTGATCTTTGATCTTATTGGGTGTTTAAGCCATGGGAGTGGAAATTCACTAGGAATAGAGATTACGGGAGTAATTCGATTCCACTTTGCATTCCCACACAAATCTTAATTCCAAACTAAATATTGCAAACGATATTTGGCACTAGGTGATTAAATACTTGAATCCCATGAATCTCAACTTCTCTCTAATTGTTTTCAAAATCCTGAACCTCTGTTTTATTTTATTTATTTTATGTCAATCAATCATCTAAGTAATTGTTAGGATTAGCTCTAATGAATAAGTTAGTAACTAGTGCTTGATACAACCACTTCCCTGTGGATCGATAACTCGTACTTCAAGAATTATTTGTTTGCAAATATACTACGCATCAACTTCCGAGGGAAAACTTTCACGACGAAGTACAACCGAACCCTTCCAACAAAAACCAAGGTCGGAGCTGACCCTTAAACTAGCTAAACCCGAAGCTAAAGTCTTAACACCAAAGCTAGCACGCAAGGAAGAGCACAAAGGCAAAAAGGGCACAACAAAAGGTACAAGCACTTACTTCATCGGTTTCAACTTGCGTCTGACTCACGACTGTGGATCTTGCCTCACCAAGGTCTCGATTTTGCACATGGGTCCTGGCTACTTCTTCTACTTTGTCCACCGTTGCTTCTGCTTCGAAACTTACTTCCCGATTGGGGTCTCACACCACCAACTGGTTTCGAGTTCGCTGAAGTCTTCTTCTTAGACATGCACTCAAAGGACCGGTGACCATTCTTGCCACAAGAAAAGCACTCTACCGGCTTCCCATGGCAGTCCACGCCGGGGTGGCCACTTCCACACTTTTTTTCGACTGGAGTGCCTTCCCTTAGCTTTGATGTTTCGGATTGGCTGGGGAGTCTTACCACTCTCAGAACCGTCTCTTTGAAGACTTCTTGTTGATTCAGCACCGGTAACTGACAAACTCATAACCACAGGTGCAACACTTCTTTCAAAACTCCTCTTACGGCTCTCCCGGATCTCTTTCTGGACTTGCTGCACCCGGTAGAGGTCGGCTGCACAAAGGTAGGCCTCGTTGAGAGTCTTGGGCTTCGACACAGTCAAGGCTTTCCTAGCTTCGAAGTAGAGTCCGCCACAAACTTCTCAACTTTACTCTCCTTGGTAGGTACCAAAACTGAGGCGAAACAGGCTAACTCCAAAAACTTCTTGTGGTACTCCATCACCGATAAGGGTACTTGCTTCAGGTGGAGGAACTCCTCGTACTTTTCCGCCTTGACATGAGCGGGATAGAACCTCTCACATAGCTTATCCTTCAAGCTTTCCCAACTGAACTCCGGATCTTGTCTACAAGCTGGTCTTTCAAGCATCCACCACAAGTCCGCTTCTTGCCTACGATAGAACGTAGCCAACCCTACTTGGCGATCCTCCGGGCAAACCACTACTTCGAAGATATTGTTAAACATCCGGATCCACTCTTCCAACACCGCGGGATCTTCTTCACCAGCGAAGACCGAGGGACGGAGACTTGATACTTAGCATACTACATCCCGATTCCCATTATGAGGAGGATGGCTATTGTTGAGGAGGTTGTTGCTCAGCGTCTGGGTGATCAACGTCAGCTAATGTAGGCTTTGAACTAGCTGATCGTTGGTGGTCGCTTCTGAAGACCTTGCACGACGTCAAGATGGTGCAATCCTTGACTTCTACAGAAACAGCACGAAAACGGAAGGAAACTTAGAAGCCCGCACCCTTACCCGGTGCCTTAACTTAAAAGAACTTAAAGCTGAAGGAAGAATAAAGCACAGGAAGCACAATAGAAAACGATAAGAGAACTCACAACCTCACCGTGCATCCTAAGGTTCCTAAGACTTAGATACTTAAACACTTAGGATTCGAGCTTAACTTCTTAAGGTCTTACGCTTGACAGAACTAACCTAGGTTCCAATCTAGGTTCTTAAAGTCCAACTCTTAACATCCTAGGCTCTGATACCAACTGTAACACCCTCGAATTTCAACAACTTTTAAAACCAATTAAAGCTTATGAAAGAGGTAAAGTCTAATCATGAAGAATAAGCAAAGCAGAAGCTAACTACACAATCCCGAAGATGTTATGCCACACCTACACAACATTAGGTGCACAGGCAATCTCAATAACTAAACCAAGTATTCAAAGTTTATGGCTCACAGGCCAGTCCACAACTAAGGAAAAAAGTAAAACTACACTAGCTAGAAATCTTCACTGGCGCGCTCCTCATCTAATCAAAACCTGTAAAAACATAGGGATTGTAACACCCCGTGTTACGATCCCTAAAACCAATTAATCATTTAACCAATTACCCAAAAGAAAGAATTAAATCACAATAATTAATTAGGAAAGGCCCACCATAGTCCACGGGCCCTTATCCCTAAACCCAATCCTTAGTCCCAAAAGGAATAGAATTAGCAAGCCTATAATATTAGTTCCTAGTTAGGACTCCTAAATATATAAATAGGAGACTTAAGAGGCACCTAGAAACCCCCCACCACAATAACGTCTCACCACCCAAAGAGCTCCAAGAATTCCCTTAGAAGAAATCAAGAAAGCAAGAAAGCTTAAAGAAAGACCCTTCATAGCCAAGGAATTAATTAAGACTAAGAGGTAACCCATGTCTCAACAAAACCTATTTTCATAGCTATGGTTCCCCTCTTAGGATTTCCCCATATTATTGTGTATTGATTAATTGTGATATTATTATTGGTGATTGGTGGGATGATTCCATGGGTGATCTTGATAAGGAGAGGTTCTAGATAATTATGGTGTTCTTGATGATTATATGACGTTCTTGATAATTATGGTGTTCTTGATGACTATATGACGTTTTTGATAATTATATGGTGTTCTTGATATTCTTAATGATTATATGAGGTTCTTGACAGTTATATGATATTCCTACCGAATCTTGATTTTGGAAGATGAATTGTGTTCCTGTTAATTTAAAAATAATTAGAACCCTAGGTTATATCGTGGAATCCGTATGGTATTATTCTTGGTATATTGGGTGAGAATTCGCATGATTGGGTGTTGATTATGTTTAGAAAAGCATGATAGGTTATGTGCCATATGTTTCTTGATTTTGATCCGTTAACTGTCTACGTGTGTTATCAATTGCGTTTAAAAGTGTCTAAGCATGGTTTCGGGTTCCACAAAGGTTCCCGGGGCGTTTTTGGGGAAGAAGAGTCAGTGGGGGGTAGGTGGGGGTAGGGGACCCGCCACCTACCCACGGCCTAGTTGGGCAACGCCGGCAGCGGGGAGCCGGCGGGCGGGCAGCTGCCCGCCGGGCACCCGCTGCCCGGAATAGTAGAACGCCGGCGGGCAGCCGGCGGGTGACCCCTCACCCACCGGCTACCCGCTGGTTTGTACCCCACTTCGGGATCCCGGCTTCCCCGTTTGATGTTCCCCCGACCCCCGTGGTGTCCCAACGGACTCCGTCTATCGTGCCTATGTCTAGTTTGATTTTCGGGTACCGTTCATAGGTCGTATGAGTCTTATATATTGCATGCTAGTTGAATTGGTATCCCGTTGACCTAGGTGAAAGAAGTATGAACCCCTTAGGACTATTCTTAGTATGTGAAGAATCACGCATAGGTTTTGTTATACGTTTTCTCCCCCTTCCCAATGTGTTAATGTGGGTTGCATGTGCTTGCTATGTGTTATGTGTGCATGTTACCCCGATTTGGTTGAGATCAATCGGGCTATACGGGCAGTCGGGTGGGCTGAGAACCATACCAGCTGTTAACCAGGCTGGTAGAGACCGGTCAGGTATATAAATATTATATAGGACTGAGGTCCACTATACGGGCAGTTGAATGGGTTGAGAACCATCCCAACTGTTAACCAGGCTGGTAGAGACCGGTCAGGTATATAAATATTATATAGGACAAAGGTCCACTATACGGGCAGTTGAATGGGTTGAGAACCATCCCAACTGTGAACCAGGCTGGCAAAGACCGGTCAGGTATATAAATATTATATAGAGCTGCGGTTCATCGGTCAGTTGCGATCGACCCCTCCGTATTGTGAGACGGGGCAGGGTGCTGCGGGGCCATGTCAGAGCTATATGCGCTGACCCTCATGTATGGGCATGCGATTGGTCCTGTGGCGCCAACAAAGTGTGCTATATGATGAGATAAGAAGGATTGATGATGTGACTGATATGGAAACGTGAATGTAGGATTCCTGCTAGTAAACTATACATGTTTAATTGTGATTATTGGTTGTGTTTATCTATAACTGTGCCCTATGTGGAGAATCGTATATACTTGGTTATGACTGTAGATTGTGTGTACCCCTATTTGTCGAGTCGGTTCCCTGATTTGAAAGCTAGAGTCTCTTAGGATATATCTTCCTGCTTTGAAATGACTTTTCGTATATCTATGTATATATATATATATATATATATATATATATATATATATATATATGTATGTATTGTATTTCAACGCGTTGGAGTGGGTTACCAGCATCTCTCGCTGAACAAATATATTTGGCTTTCAGGCACAGAAGAATAAGTCACTGGAGCGCGCTAGAACTTGGAGCGTAGAAGTAGATAGTTTCCCTTTCGGCCTGCGTGCCATGTTTATGCATTTACATTATTAAGGATATTAGTTAGTTAGTCTGTGCACCTGAGTTCTCTAGCTCAGGTGTGGCATAGCACCCCGTACTCTTGTATTATGTTTTGGGATTTAATGAGATTTCACCTTTATTTTATAAGTTTTAAATGTCTTGAAAATCTGGGGTGTTACAGGGATAACACCCGTCAGCGAATAATGCTGGTAACCCACCAACACGCGTTAAGTATCATAATATACATAGATATAATCAAAACCATTTGAGACTGGGAATACAGTATATATCATTTTAAAGCCGAGAGAGGGGAAACATCAATAGGCTCATCAATCACTCATAACAAAGAACAAAGACCAACATACTCAATAAGACAATAGAACCACAAGCAACAAGCTCAAAAATAAAGTACAACGTACGACCCACAATGAAGGATTCACAAAATACATGCTCTTAAGCAATGGAAGACAAGATTCACACCACAACGAGTTCCAAGTCCGCATAGGACACAATCACTCCAAGTCATATACCGTGGAGTCAGCACCACGGCTCGGTTCATAGTGGATTGGTGAGGAGGGCTCCAAATCATCAATCATGTATCACTTAGTCATCGCAATGACTCGGATCACATGCTATAGTGTCATCGCAATGATAAGGACCGCAGCCCAATGGAAGCAGAGCTAGCAACTTTAAGTGTATACACCCCCGCTCCAAGCTTGTTACTATTTCTTTTTTCCTACTTTAAGTGTGCCCACAAGTAAAGTATCCAAATGGCTTTAACTTTGAGAATCTCGATTCAAGGGGAAGTGTGTAATCGATTGGTTGGGTAGGAAAAAAGAAATAGTAACACGCTTGGAAAAGTATAAAGAATAAGAGAGACAAAAGCGGATTAGGATCGTGTTACAATTGCATTGTGAGATGGTTCTTTCCCGCAATTGAGAGGTTGTGGTGAGTTTAGTGACTTGTTACGGATCAAGAGGGATGTTGCTAATGTGTCACCAATTTCGGCCAAAAAGGCCTCCCGTAGCAAATTACGACACCCAGGTGCCCGTAGTTCCTATGGGGAAAACTTTCAAAAACCTTGCCTACATTCCTTCCTAGGCCACCATCCTATCGAATTTAGGGCGGGGAATGTAGAGGATTAAGGGACCTACCTCGGTTTAGCAATCTCTTGCCTAAACCCAGAGATCCGAACCCTCCAAGGAGTCGGGCCCTACTTCAAAGAAGTAAAAAAAAAAATTCATCCTCCAACAACAAGATCAAAGAAACAATCATCAAACAATCACCACAATATACAATCAAATCAACCCAAACATCACAATAGCAATTTACACCACAATCCTAATCCATAGAAATTTAGCCAAACATCATTAAAGGAAAGATCAAGGAATTGCACAATAGGTGAAACACAAGATATAAACAATAAAAGAGTAGGGAATAGATTTCACCCAAAATCCAAGCTAGATCCCTTTAATGGTGAGTAGAAAATGAAGATCCAAGTGCAAGCACCTCCAAATCTCCAAAATCCTTGTACAATTCAAGCAAAATCGGCTAAGATTTAGTGAAGGAAAGGTAGATCTAGGCTAGATCTAAATTCTCTCTCTAAGAAAATGTATAACCCTAATCTAAAAATGGTGTTCTAAACTAATGGTGTTCTTCTCTGCGAAATTGTGTAACTCCTACACAAAAATAAGAAATTTTGCCTTATATATTCAAGCTACATTCGGCCTCCTATTTACGCACGGCGTCACGACGTGACGCCGGCGTGAATAGGGAATAACTCCCTTCCGTCCAAGCTCTGTTCGGCTTCTCTATTTCCCATTCACACTGGCCTTCACGCTGTGAGGGGGCATAAATGGGAAATAATTCACATTTCCTCCTTCTCTCGTGCGTAGTCACGGTGTGTTCGGTCCTTGTTCGCGCTCCTTTCTCGGCTATGCTCTTTTTTACCACTCTTTACCACATTTCCGTCCAAGAATACCTAAAAACACATAAGATATAATTAGGAAGGTATTTCCGTACTAAACTGTGCTTTTGGGATATTTCACTATAAAAACAAAGACTTTCCAACTAAAATGAGCACAAAACTCCTATCAAAGGCTCCTAGAAACTAGAATATTTTGAGGCTTATCAGCAATTTACCTCTTATGTGTAATCTACAAACACACCATTAAACAGAAGTGATTACAGATTTTGCTCGTAGCACCCACCCAAAAAAAGAAAAAAATAAAAGAAAAGTTCACCAATCAACATACTTGAGTTGGATCAATTTTTAATATCTTAACAAATTTTTATTGAGGGTCCTCCCGTGGCACTCTAAACACACTCTAAGAAGACAATGATGGCACGGTCTTGGCTAGGGTGGTGGGATATCGTTCAGCTTGAGTTCGTACGTAATAGTTGGATAATGCCCTTTTATTTCATTCAAGGTGGTGGTGGTGGTGGTGGTAATACCATATTATTATCTTATTTTTCTCTAATATAACTCAAAATATAATTAATAATGTATTTTTTTAGAATTTATCTTTAATAAATTTATTTGGAATGAATTGCTCTCACAAAAAAAATCAAGTCATTTTGTGGTGGAACTTGAACATCCAACAGCTGACCTAAACAATATTCACAAATATAATGTGGGAATCTTTGTTAGTGCTCTCCTTTTGTACTGCTATACATATTATATATCATTCATTATTCCTTTTTTTTTTTTTTTTTTTTTTTTTGTAAATTCCCAATTTATGGCTCATATTTAATTTCTTTATAATTTCCTTTATCTATTGTATTCCATGGTCCATTGGATATGATGCGGAATGATTTATTTATTTTGATAGAAGAAAGGGAAAATGGCACTTTTTCCCCCTGTGTTATATACCTATAGCATTTTTTCCCCCTAAATTATTGAAGTGGTTGCTTTTCCTCCTGAAATGTTAAATGGACATATTTACCCTTAAACTAAATATTTAATTTATTTTTTTTCTCCAACAAATTATGACTATAATTTGGATCAAACCAAACAAACACTATAGCAACCAAACCGAAATATTCCAATTACAATTTAGAATCGAAATTCGATATTTAGATCGAGTTTATTAAAATCGTGAACCGGAACGAACGGTTCATGTTCCGAACTGAAAAAATAAAATACATTTATTGTTGAATTTATACTATTTTAAAATAAAAAATAAGATTTTAAAATAAAGACGGTTCAAAATCGCGAATCGAATCCGGAACCGCCGGTTCACGGTTCAAGATTCAATTTTTTTGATACATAATTTTAATAAATTGACATTTAAATATTGGGTTCTAGATTTGAATTATAACCGAAAACTATTAATTCGATTGCTTTAGTATCCGGTTCAATTCAAACCGATCCGTGGTCATCCCTATGTATACGCAATAATTTGTTGGAGTAGTAAAATAAATAAAATGTTTACTTTAAGGGTATAAATGTCAATTTAATATATCATGGGGAAAAAGCACCACTTTTAGAATAATTGAGGGGGCTAATGTGCTTACCTAAATAATTGAGGGGGAAAAATTGCTATAAGTATATAATTCAAGGGCAAAAAGTGTCATTTTCCCTAGAAGAAAATGAAAATCAAAGTTTTTAATAGAGAAAATTTCACTTGAATTTTAATCTGACCACGATTGTGTCATTACCATATATATTTAATTTTCAACTTTTAATTAGTCTATATTTAGTCTCACTGCTTTTTTATATTATCACATTTGATTCTCTGATATGTTGCAATTTTTATCCAACTAACTTAAAGTTTTTAGACAATTTGGTAATTGTTAATAAATTTGTTGAAATTAAAAGTTAATAATTAGATGTAACAATTCCACATACAGTAAAATTATAATGACATATGTTATTTATTAATTAATTTTAATTTTAAGCGAGTCAAGTAATTCAACATTATTTGTTTGGTGTAAATGTGTAATTTCCATTTTAGCTACATATTTCAAATTTCTTTAAGAAATTAAAATGTAGTTACATTAATGCAACCTACATACTTTTTCAATATAGAAGAAATGCTTATTTAAAACCGTTTACAGCTCATTTTTAAAAATTTTAATATTACTTTTTAAGAATAATTTTATCACTCACTTATTAACTATTTTGAATTTATAATTTATCAAATTAATTATCTCAACTAGAAGAAGCAAATTCAATATGAAGTGATCCAATTCAAAAGTAGACCCACTCAAAATAAAACCTCCAAATGACCTAATCATTATTGTATAGACCATGATCCACACAATTGTGTGGACCATAAATAAAAAGTACATTTTTAATATACTAGAGCATCCACATTGGTTGGGGAGAATGGAGGATAATGTAAGAGTGATTAGGAAAGAGAATGTGGGAGGGGAGAGAAAAAAAAAAAAACAAAACAAAACAAAAAAAAAATTTTAAAATAAAAAAAATAAAGTAATCAGACGCGTCAGGCGCGCCACCGGGCGCGTGCAGTGCACACGCCCGGCTTTTGCCCAGGTTGTGCGCAAAACGCGCACAGCCTTACTTCTTCTTCTTCTTTTTTTTTTTTTTTTTTTTTTTTTTTTTTTTTTTTTTTTAAATTCTGACAATATCCCTTCATTTGGAGGACAAATCTTTTTCAATTATCTCCCCTCCACATTAGCTATTATCTCTTGTAGGGAAGAATTCATTCTGAAATCTCCCCATAATATGCACAAGTGTGGATGATCTAAGGGTACATTATTTATATATGTACGTAAGGTACATTTGTTGAAAGTACATTTTTAATATACTAAGGGTACATTATTTTACCTTTACTACCTTCAGTACAAAAATAATGTACCTTCAGTATAAAAATAATGTACTTTTAATATATTAAAAATGTATATGATATTCATGATCCACACAATTGTGTGGACCATGGTCCATACAATAATTTGTCGAGATGATAGGTTCGAGCCTTATTGGAGGTGATTAGTAGTTTGGGTATCTCCTCCCTTTTAAAACTATTAATTTAGTACCTTAACTATGCATTTTTTATCAATTTTGGTCACACCGGCCAAATCTAACCGGAAAATTTTAATTTGATAATTAATTTTAAATGAAAAGGGCAAAATCGTCCTTTCATGAGCGATGGAGGTGGAGAGAGTGTAAAAGAGAGTGAAAGCAGCTGTGGGGCATCGAAGAAGAAGAAGGTGATGGTGAAGGACGAATTTGCCCAGGCCATTGCTAGAATTGCTGTTGCTCAGATATGCGAGGGTGTAGGGTTTAAGAACTCCCATTTGTGGATGAGGCTGAAGAAATCCCATTTGCCTACTCCATTCCCAATTTTCCAGTAGTTAAGAATTGGAAAATAAATCCTACTTATCTGCAAACTGGAGAAAACCCACCTGAACATTTACCTGCTTGGTTGCCTGCATTTCCAGATCCCAAGAGTTATGGTGGTTTAAATTTGGTGGAAAAGAAAGAAGCAGATAGCAGGATTGTTAGGGCCGAGCAAGTCGAGGATCATAGAATGGCTGGCAAACCTCTACTGAATTTGCTGCAACAGTTTGGCTGTTAATGGGCGTGAAGCTGCAGTAGCTGTTGATCCAGTAGCGTGAAGCATCACTTCCCCGCCGTCGCTTATAAAATGACGATTTTGCCCCTTCTATTTAAGATTAATTGTCGAATTAAAATTTTTCAGTCATATTTAACTGGCGTGATCAAAATTGATAAAAATTGCATAGTTAAGGTACTAAATTAATATTTTTGAAAGTCAGGAATTACAATTAACACAACTTCACTAGTCAGTGGACCAAAATTGAAATTTACTCTTTTTAGTATATTAATGGTTCATTTTTTGAAGATTCGGTTTTAGTGTACTGCTTAAAAAATGGACCTTCACGGGGTGTTTGGTTGGGAGGAAGGAATTGCAATTCGGTGGGAAAGAATAAAATAGGAATAATGTAAGAATTCAAATTACATTGTTTGGTAGGAAGAATATAATTATTGGGAATGAAAAGAAAAAAAAAATGGTATAAAGACTAAAATATCCTTGTGTAATAAGAAGAATAACAATCATCAAGGGTATTTTTGTCATTTCTCCATTGTTTCCTTTTCCAAAAGCATTGAATTGCAATTCTAGGGTATTTTTGTCATTTCATCCATTGTTTCCTTTTCTAAAAGCATTGAATTGCAATTCATGGGGTACCTCATGAATTGCAATTCAACAAAAGGGGGGAATTGCAATTCCCTCCAACCAAACACTGTAATTTATCTTGTAATAGAATAAAGTAGGAAAAAATTTACAACTACATCCAACCAAACACCCCCTTCAGTACATTAAAAAGGAACTTTTAATATATTAAAAATGAACATTTATACCTCATGAATTGCAATTCAACAAAATGAGGGAATTGCAATTTCCTCCAACCAAACACTGTAATTTGTCTTGTAATGGAATAAAGTAGGAAAAAAATTACAACTAAATCCAACCAAACACCCCCTTCAGTACATTAAAAAGGAACTTTTAATATATTAAAAATGAACATTTATCCGTGGTTTACCTTGTAACATTGACATGGTTCATAGTATAATTTACCAACTCCTTGTGCACAGTAATGTTAAAGCGGTCCGCGCCTGACCACCCTAAGAAGCATGTGGACTAGGGTTCAAGCAACCTTAAGCCGCCCCACATGGGTTGGCATGCCCCGTCGATCACCCTAAGAAGCATGTGGACGAGGTGCTCGGAATTCCAAGTCCCCTCGATTACCCGACCAGTTGTCGTCTCCAGTCGGTATGTACCCGGCCGTATGATCGCACTGATGATGTACGGCCCTTCCCAGTTCTGAGTTAGCTTTCCGCCCTCTAGAGGTTGACTGGCCTCCCTTCGTCGTAGAACGTAGTCTCCGACCTGAAAATAACGAGGGTTGACTCGAACGTCTTTCGAGCTCTTAACGCGCTTCTGGTACTCGGCCATGCGCCGAGCGGCTAGCTCTCTTTTTTCTTCGACCCCATCGAGATCCACCGTCATAGCATGTTCATTCTCCTCGGCATTGTAGGTTCTCTCTCGATCGGTCGGGATCCAAGCCTCGATCGGGAGTCGGGCTTCTGCTCCGTAAACCAGGGCGAAAGGGGTCTCCAAAGTAGCTTCCCTCGGGGTCGTCCGATAAGTCCATAAGACATATGGCAACTCATCAGCCCAACTACGACCAGCCGAGTGTAACTTCTTTTTCAGACCTTCCAAAATCGTCCGGTTCGCGTTCTCCACTTGATCGTTTCCCTGAGGGTAAGCCACCGACGACCGGACGTGAGTCGTCCCGATCGTGGCCAAGAAGCTCTGGAAATATTGGCTTACGAATTGGCGGCCGTTGTCGCTGATGAGATGCACGGGCACACCAAAGCGGGAAACCACATTGCGCCAAAGGAAGCGAGCACATTGCTGAGAGGTAATCGTGGCTAAGGGCTCGGCTTCTATCCACTTGGAAAAGTAATCAATGGCGACGATCACAAATTTTCTCCGACCGGAGAGCTGAGGGAAGGGGCCCAAGATGTCTACTCCCCACCTAGCGAAAGGAATTGCGGTCGTGACCGGCTGATAGAAGGTTGCCGGTCGTCCAGGCATCCGGGCGTACAGTTGGCACGTCTCACATTCCCGAGCTAACTTTTCACAGTCTAGCTGGAGGGACGGCCAATAGTACCCGATCAGCATGATACGACGGGCCAGGGATCGGCCTCCTTGATGTGAAGAGCAAATTCCCGAGTGCAGTTCCTTCATGACTAACTCAGCCTCAAATGCAGTCAAGCAACGCATGAGGGGGCCTCCATACGATCGCCTATATAGACGACCGTCCAAGATTTGGAACCTTGGGGCTCTTAGCTTGGCCTTCCGAGCACGCTGCGGGTCGTCTGGGAGGCGATCGTGCTCGAGGTACTCCTTCAGATCGGTGATCCAATTGTCATCTACCGGTTGGATGGGATTGACCGGTAGACGGTGAATACTGTGTCTTGGGACCACCAAGATCCGAGCTATCTTCGACATGTGTTCCGGGGCGTCTTGAGCTAATTTGGATAAGATATCTGCATCGGCATTATCCAATCGGGGTATGTGTCGGACGGTATACCCCCGGAACTGAGCAAGCTTCTCCATGGCAAGATCTCGGTAAAGCTGCAGACGTTCTCCATTGATTTCATAATCCCCGAGAACTTGCCCGACCACGAGCGCGGAATCTGTCTGAGCTCGGATGTACTCAGCCCCCAAGTCCCGAGCGCACTGTAAGCCGTTAACGAACGCTTCGTACTCGGCTTCGTTGTTGGTCGGGTGGAACTGGTACATGAGAGCAAAGTAGACCTTGAATCCTTCCGGGCTCGTGACCACCACTCCTCCTCCTGCTCCTTTCTTGCTACTCGACCCATCTGTAGCCAGCGACCACCACTCAGCCTCGGGATCCGCAACCTCAGGGGGCCGGGTATCCCGGGCAGTGCACTCAACCAAGAAGTCCGCAAGAGCTTGACCTTTAATAGCCGGTCTTGGTCGGTACTCGATCGCGTACTGGGTCAACATTAACGCCCATTTGACTAGGCGACCTGATGATGAAGCAGTTCGGAGGACTGGACCGATCGGCTGATCGGTCAACACGCGAATTGCTCGACCTTGGAAGTAGGGAGCCAACTTCTTCCCGGCAATGTACAAGGCGTAGACGACCTTCTCTAGCCGGGAGTACCGGAGCTCGGGACCATGTAGCGCGTGGCTTACATAGTACACCGGTCGCTGGACCCCTTCCGGATCGGTTCGGCACAACACTGCGCTTACTGCACGATCGGACACGGCGAGGTACACGTCTAACTCTTCTCCGAGCTCAGGCTTTGAGAGCACGATCGGTGACATGAGATACTCCTTCAGCTCCTCAAAAGCCGCTCGGCATTCTTCGTCCCAGACGAATCCATTAACCTTCCGCAATACCTTGAAGAAAGGTAAAGCGCGCTCGGCTAGCTTGGAGAGGAACCGGCTGAGGGCTGCCAACCGACCGGTCAATTGCTGGACTTCCCGAACGGTGGAAGGTGGCTGCATGTCCAGAATCACTTTTACTTTGGCCGCGTTGGGCTCGATTCCTCTCTTGGTCATCATATAGCCGAGGAACTTGCCGGTCTGAACCGCGAATGTGCACTTGGTTGGGTTCAGCCGCAACTGGTACTTCCTCATGATCTGGAAGCACTCCCGAAGGTCCCGAGTGTGGTCGGATCGGTCCCGACTCTTGACCAGCATATCATCGATGTAAGCTTCCATCGTTCGGCCCAGTAGATCAGCAAAGAGCATGTTGACCATCCTTTGGTAGGTCGCTCCTGCATTTCGGAGGCCGAACGACATCACTCGGTAACAATACAGCCCATCCGGGGTCACGAAGGCTGTCTTGCTTTCGTCTTCATGGTGCATCATGATCTGATGGTATCCCTTAAAGGCATCCATGAAGCTCATTAACTCGGCCCCGGCCGTCTCGTCGACCATCTGATGAATGCTCGGTAGAGGATACGGGTCGAGCGGACAGGCTTTGTTGAGGTCCGTGAAGTCGATGCACATCCTCCATGCTGGGGGCTTAGGAACAAGAACGATATTTGCCACCCACTCAGGATAGACCACCGGACGGATGTGCTCGATCGCCGCCATCTTTTTGACTTCTTCTCTTACAAACTCGCGGCGATCGGAGGAAAGGTGTCGTGTTTTTTGCACGACCGGCTTAGCTGCGGGATCGACGACCAATTTGTGACAGATGACCGACCGATCGATCCCGGGCATATTTTCAGGCCCCCATGCAAAGATATCAGCATACTCCCGGAGCACGGCCAGAACTTCCGCTCGGATCTCGGGGGTGAGGGCTCGTCCAATCTTTATCTTCCTGTCCGGGCGGTCCTCGGACAGGGGAACTTCTTCAATTTCTTCGGAAGGCTCAGGCTGCTCCTTCCGTTCCTTAGCCTCCTCTTTGGCTATGGTGTTCACCCGGGAAGATGGACCGGAGTCACGTCTATTGACCGCTCGGGTGTAACACTTCCGGGCGGATTGAACATCGCCACGGACCACGCCGACCCCATGCGGGGTGGGGAATTTCATGCACAGGTGGGGCATAGAAATTATCCCACCGATCTTCATAATGGCGGGTCGGCCCAAGATAATGTTGTGGACGCAATGGAGGTTGACCACAACAAATTCTAGCTCCGTTTGGATCGACTTTGGAGGTGTGCCGATCTCGACCGGGAGCGTTATTTTTCCCTCGGGGTAAATAAGAGCCCCGGTAAATCCTGACAGTGGTACACCGACCGGAGTCAGCTCCTTCTTGTCGAGGCCAAGCTTCTCAAACACGTCCAAGTATAGGACGTTCACACTGCTGCCCGTGTCAACCATAACCCTCTGGACGTCTGTCCCCTTAACGTCAATCGTGACCACGAGCGCCTCCATGCCGTGATCACTGCTGGTAGGTTGGTCCTCAAGGGTGAAGGTTATGGGTTCCATCTTCTGCCTCTTCCCGGTTCCCCGGGAATCCACTATTGCGACCGGGCAATTAGTCCGCGGTCGGGAAGCATCTTCCAGCCCACCAAAAATGACGTGGATGGTAGGCTTTCCGGACGGGCGGCTACCGGACGGAGGGTCGGGGTCCCGTCGGTCATCATGACGATCATCCCTTCTGTCTTGCCCAGATCGATCAGAGCGGTGATGGGAACGTCTATGATCCCTCCGATCGGTGTTCCTTTTGTTTTCCTCTCTCTTCCCCACACACTTGTCCAATTTTCCCCTGTTAAGCAGATCTTCCAACAATTGGCGCAAGTGGGTACACTCCTCCGTGTCATGCCCAGCACATCGATGGTAAGCACAGTGCTTACTCTTGTCAGGGCCGTCTCGATCGGGATGGGGGAGTTTAATGAGGTTGCAGGACTGGGCGTATTGCATGGCCTCCGCTGCGGATCGGTTCAAGGCCGTAAACTCGCCAGGCCTGGTGCGGGATCGGGGATTGTCATCTCCCGACCGATGCTCCGCCCGGCCGGCCGGCTTACGGGACGAAGAGCCGACCTCCTGTAAGCGCTTTACGGCGTTCGCCTCACCGGCGTTGGCATAGTCTGTGACCCTCCGAAGGGCCTCCTCGTAACTGGTCGGGGGGTGTAGGATGAAGTCCTGATACAAATGTCCCGCCCGGAGAGATATGTGAAGCATGTGGGTGGCGGTCGCATCGTCCATAGGCTCGACCTCCCCGACCGCCGCTTTCCATTTGATGAGGAAATCGGTCAAGCTTTCCCCTTCTAATTGCTTGGCCTTCTCGAGATACATGTAGGACTTCCTCACCACTTTGGAAGTGATGAACTTCCTCACAAATTTGATCGCCAGGGTCTCAAATTTATCGATTGACCCCGGTGGGAGGGTACGGAACCACTCTGCTGCCCGACCGGTGAGGGTCGAGTAAAAGGCTCTGCACATCACGGCGTCCGAAACGCCCTTCAGCATCATGTTGCTGAAAAAATCATTCACATGGGCCTCAGGATCTGCCCGTCCGTCATAACTCTTCTCCCCAGAGACCTTTAAGTCGAGTGGGTAAGGCTGGGTCATTACCGTTGCTGTGAAAGGCGTCTGGTGCAGGGTCGATTGGCTGACCGGGGGCGTTCCAGGGTACGCATTCCTGAGCTGCGCAACTTCCGCCTGGAGGTTATAGAGTAATCCTCGGGTTTCGTTGAGCTCGGCGGCTTGAGCGGCTTGGGCTGTATCCCGAGCGCGTCGCCGTCGGTGAGATCTCGACCCGCTATACCCGGATGAAGCCTCGTGGCTAGCTTCCTGCATTTGTACGTCTTCTTGCCCGCGGTTCGGGTCTTGGGGTCCCAAACGCTGGCGCATCTCCGGTCGAAGACGATCAAAAGCTACCGCTCGGGCAACTTCTTCAGGGTCCTCCGCTTGAACGGCCTGAGCTGGTGCCTCTATCGCATCAGCACCCCCCGACCCCAACCGCGAATGAGCCGAGCGTCGAGCCCGGGATGCGAACTGACGCTGCGGCTCCACTTGGGCGGTCGGTTGTACTGGAGGGGCGGCGGCTGGAGCTGTATAAGCTGGCGTATACGGTGGATAACCAACCGGGGAAGTGTAGCACATTGGTTGGCCTGGCCAGTACCCATACGGCGGAGGTGGGACCGGGTACGGATACTGGGCGGGATACATCATGGGCTGCTGCTGGTATGACAGACCGGGTGTTGGGTATCCCGGTTGTATGTAATTCACCGGCTGCTGGGCGGCCGGGTATGCATTTGATGGATGCGGTGGTGAGAGGTTGAGGTTGAGGTCCATCGTCTGACCCTGCTGTTGGGTAGCATAGTGGTCGGAGGAGCTCGCCGCATCCGCCTGGTCGTCGGCAAAGTTGTTGTGTGCCCACGGATACATGTCGATGTAATGATCGGGTGCTCGTCAAGACGTTGGTTTCTTGCACGGCTCCCCACAGACGGCGTCAAAATGATACTGCTAATTCTACGTAAGCAATATATAACAACACGAGACCAATTAAAGCAAGTAAATATCTTTATTGATCACGGTAAAGGCCCTAAGTACAATCTACTTGGTTGCTCTGAGTACCGACTGACTGCGGTCGGGATTCTCTAACAACAACCTATCGATCGTCCAAAAGTCCCTTACACTGTAGCTACTGTGGGTATTTATAGCCGCTATGCCGGGGACAGGATTCCAGCCGTTCGGCATGTCCTCCACGTAGCAACCACGTGTCGCCCTCCCGGGTGCCCTGTCTGTCGTCGTAGAGAATCGCCACGTGTCTTTCGTCAGCTCTCTCGCCAAAGGGCTACCGCTCGGCAGTCGACACCGTCGCTCGGGCAACTCCCGGTCGGCCCCCGACCGGGTTCTTCTCAAGGAGCCCGACCTGTTACCTGCAAAGACAAAGAGAAAAGGACAAAGGCTTCTCGGTCGTGGTGAAGCTATGTCGGTCGGGATATTCCCTACCAATATTGAAAATTTATTTGTAAATTACATTTTGTGTAGTGTTCAAACAAACACTAGAGTCGCCACATGTTAAAAATTTTGAGACCATTTGGATACTCATTGCTTGTCGGAGTGTTCAATTGTACACCTTGAATTGGCATGTCATCATTTTGAGAATTGATGCGATTACCGATATCCATATGCTCATGCAAATAAATTGACTGTCCTTGGATATTTTCATTTTCTGAGCCCAAAATGCATAATGTGTAAGAAGTAAAATATTGGGACCGTTTCTAAAACTATTCATAATTATGGATATAAAGTTCAAAAATAATATAACGTATGCAATATAACTTGCTTATATTATTTTTTTCAATGTAAAAAAGATGTATAACAATATTTTTTTTTCATACAAATAATGCAGAAATCAATCAAATGGTTGGTTAAAGTAATACTGTAATAGTTGGTTTATTATATTATTTTATTTTTTATTTTTAAATTCTCAAAAATGACTTGAAATTAAATAAATTAATGTAGATCATAAATGATTTAATTTGTTTAGAGTATAAAAAGTAAAGAAATCATTAACCCAATTGTTATAACAAACACGAGGAATACTTAAACAAACAAAAAAAAAAAACATAAAACTATATACATGCTAATACTATACAATTAATACCCAGTACCACTATTATCTTTATAATGCAGTTAAATATAATATATTCAACAGATTAAACTTTAAATATAACATATTTTATATCAAAATCTATTTTTTAAATGAGTAACATCAATATTTTGTGCGTGTATATATATGTATATGTATGTGTGTGTGTGTGTGTGTATATATATATATATATATATATATATATATATATATATATATATATATATATATATATATATATATATATATATATATATAATCCAAATTAAATACACTTACCCATTACATCATACTTTCTGCCCAACTGTAATATGAAACCAAGTCGAAACCCTGAAAGTATTCTCTTTACATGTATTTATAATGAGTTCAGTCTGTATATTTAGTTCAAATCCTATTTGAAGAGAATACATTAATTGGTTGTTATTGGAGACTGAACAGTCAGGTAGTATAATTAAATGATGCAGCCTAGGGATTCTTCCATCAGGCCATCACTATTAATCACGGCTATTAACATACATTGGTAATACAAATAACAATACACATTGAATAATGAAGAGTTTCTTTTTTTGAAAATAATAATGAAGAGTTTCAAAAATTAATTAATATAAATTGTATTAGGACATAATATAAAACTAATATAATATAAGTCTAATTATAGAAATACAACTGAAAATATCCGAAATTAAAATAAATTAGCTAGATGAATAATATTATCAAAACGATAAAGAAAGTATAAATTATTATTTTTCAAAAAATACAAATTATTAAAGATTTCTTAATATACAACATTTTTAGTCGTAATTACAAAATTCTCATTATCATCACATATCAAGACTTTTAACCCATTTGACTGTCATTGCATTCTCCCTCTGCAGACCGCGACGGGGCGACACATCTTCTTCATTACAATTCTTTCTAATCCCTCCCTTTTTCTTCCGATTTGTTGCGATTCCTTTTAATATTCTCCGTTCATCTTCCATTCTATTAAATTCTCCGGTGTTAGATTAGACGCTATGACTAAACATAAATAAACAACTCCAAAAAATTCGGACATACAAAAAGCTAAGTCAATTTCTCCATTTCTTATGTTTTTATATTTAATCTGCAATTTAGATCATCATTTTACAGAATCTGTGTTTACTCACTTTGTTTTGGTCATAGTTCTACCTCAATTAGACATTTATTTATATCTTTAACAAAATCAAGCACTCGTGAAATCAAAATTACCATAATCAGAATCACTTTTGAAATATGTACTGTTTTATTTTACAGATTACTTTACAAACGCGACCAAATCTATAATACAATTAAAAAAAATATTCGATGAGATAAAATTCTTCAAGTTAACTTTTTTATTTTCAACGAAAATAAAAAAATACATAATTTTTCTAATTACTTTATATTAGTTTCATATTATTTGTTTTATTTTACAGATTACTTTACAAACTCCACCATATCTGTAATAGTATTTTTTCAGTGAGATAAAATTCTTCGAGTTAACTTTTTTGTTTTCAACGAAGATAAAAAATACATTATTTTTCTAATTACTTTATATCAGTTTGTTTAAATTTTTTCATCTCTGCGCAAGTATTGTGCATGCACAGTCTTTTAATTTAACAACTGATTTAAATTTTTAAAAACAAAAATTCAGTAACTGATCTAATAACTATTTCTCTCAAAACTGTGTATTAGAATGAACAATCAAATTGTAATAAATCATAAATATTTAAGTTTTTTCGTTTTTAATAAAATTGTAAGTATAAAAAGTAGATTAATCTCATTTTTTTAAACCAATAACCTAATTTTTTTTTTATTTCAGTAAACAATAAACTGATTTATAAAATAAAATATTTGTTTAATATATAATTTTTTTATGTAAATGCGTTTGTTTCCAACCTATTGAATTACCTGCTTCCTTTACATTAAAAGAATTACTTCAAAGTGTGTTTTGATCCTACTTGAGTTCAATTCCAAAATCACTCCACTCCATTCACTGTATCTATCCTTCGAAAAATGTATGTACCCTAATAGAATAAAATAAAATAAAAACATTTTATAGAAGTTTTTCACAAATAATACAGCTTACAATTAAAAAGATAATAAATAAGATATGCTTACCTCATCATGAATAGGCAGTCATTGCTATAGTTAGATGTCCTCCGTCAGATGTCCTCACATTTTCTCACTAAACTAATTATTATAGGTTTTCTATTGTGTAGATGCGAGTTTGGCGTGCAAGTATGTATCAAGAATGCATTTTGGAAAGGTTTCTGCTCTGCAAGGAGTATTAATGTGTTATGCATGCAAATCTTCTCATCCGAGTGGTCATTATATAGGCTGCAATATGGAGGATTTCACCCTATAAAAAAAATACAATATGAAGATTTTACCTTGCTTGACAGTATGCACATCGGTCCTCTTCCACCACATTTGTGAAGGATCATCATGGAGTCAATGAGGCAGCAAATCAAAAAACTTAACCACATTTTTAAAATAAAGGTAAAACTGGTTCTCATCTATGGTGCTCGGCTTCCATGATTGCACACTTTAAGGTTGACAAAGGAGATAGAGGCAAACACCCAAACAAATAATAATAAAACCTAAAACTAAAAACCAGCAACCCATTTAAAAACAAAAAACAAAAAACAAAAAAACAAAAACAGCAACCCATCACAGAAAATATGAAATTATAAACTATTGGTTTTATGATAAATATCAGATGGCCGTAGGGCTTCAAAACAGATGGAATAGCATTGTGACTTTCTATGGAACTACACATCAAAGGAAAAATTCTTATAGCAAACATTGTTAATATACATATAATATACATATAA
The DNA here is from genome assembly GCF_001879475.1 of Ipomoea nil. Taxonomy (NCBI): domain Eukaryota; kingdom Viridiplantae; phylum Streptophyta; class Magnoliopsida; order Solanales; family Convolvulaceae; genus Ipomoea; species Ipomoea nil. The sequence continues at coordinate 1,628,719 of NW_017619273.1, read as the reverse complement.
ACATGAATCTTAAAAAAAGCAGTGAAATAAAAACAGACTACCTTTCTTGAAGGTGACTTTCCAGATTACCTAAAAAACAAAAAACAAAAAAAACTCATCTAAATTATCTTCCTTGATGATGAGTCTATTGTAGATTCAAGATGATCATACCTGAACAAACCAATGCAGTTAGAGAAGAACTTCTATCATATTTATCCATGGCCATATGCTGCAGCCAAATCCCCAAATTAGAACCTATTTGTTTTCATCTTGGTAATGTTGAAAATGTATCTCCCTTTCTCTCATTTGTTATGCTTCAATTAAAAAAAAAAAAAAAAAAAACCACTTCCTTTAAACCTTTATGTATTTCCAATCTGCACAATCATTGAGTGTTCATCCTTGCCGGACCACCACCCCTTGCCATGCACCGAAACAGCCTTTCTATCACCGCATCTTCTCACACCACTGCCAGAGGAGACTCTCACCCTCTCACCTCTCTCACTCTCAGTCTCAGTCTCTCACCCTCTTGCCTCTGACTCTCACCATACTCTAATCTTGACTGCCAAAAGTGAGACGCCCAGAACAAAGCGGCCGGCGACCACCAACGTCTCCACCTGCTCCCTCGTTCTAGCATATAGGTCGTCTCTGTTATCTTTCTCTCCGCGTCGTCCTTCTAACACTCGCCGCCGTCTCGGATTCTTTGGCTCCCTTCCGTGAGTTTGGCCACCGCCTTGCACTATTCATTCATATATATAAAGCTCTTCAAAATCTGAACACCCAAATGCCGCTATATATATTACTATCTAAACAATTGAAAAGACTCATTGAAAACTGAAAAGACTCCTTAAAAATAATATCTGGTCATTATTTTTTCTTTGGAAATATAAACAACTTATTAATAAATAGACTGCTTTCTAGAATATTCTTTTCTTAGTAGAGGATATCTGACAAATCTCTATCTCTATTTATTTCTATTTATAAAAAAATGTGTTCACACTAGGCGGGAAAATACTGCAATTTGATTGGTCATGGCTATATGGCTTTAATATATAATGGAAAATAATAATAAAATTACGATTAACAATTAAAATCATGATTCATGTATAAACATATTGGGGTGTTTGGTTAGCATGAATTGCAATTCAATGAAATGCTAAGTTGTTTGGTTGGAGAGAATTGCAATTCTCTCAATTCAATGGAATTGCAATTCATAGGTCCCACTATGAATTGCAATTCATCAATACAAAGAAAATGGAAAAAGAAGAAAATGACATATTCGCCCTTAAATATTATTATTATTATTATTACACAATGGGCATTTTAGTCTTTATATCACTTCTTCAATTTCCATTCTAAATAATTCTATTCCTCCCTACCAAACAATGTAATTTTAATTCTTATTTTATTCCTACTTTATTCTTTTCTCATCAAACTACAATTCATTTCCCCCTTAATTCCTTCCTTTCAACCAAACGCCTTGTAAAAAGATATAGAAAAAAATAATAATAAATACATTACAAGAATAAAAATTAATAACACACACAAATATATATAATGCATGACCTAAGGGCTGAGGGCCTACGTGGCCATGGATGTTAGGCACGTATTTTTGCTGTCCATAATTTTCGTGGTTCTAATGGGGCTGGGTGCAACTCAACCAACAAAGTTCAGCTCACTTTGACGACATCGTTACTTCGATCTGCACAAAAGTTTACAAGTTAGTGTTTGGTCTTGAAGTTGGACAAGTTCTATTTAGCTTCATATAATCATATGAGTCTTGGGCGCTGTCTGTCTCATAGGTGTAGATAAATAAAAAAAAAAATGAAATAAACTTTTAGCTTTTGCGAAGGGGAAATGCATAGTGGTAAGAATAAATTTCACTTTTGGTCCCACGACTTTTGATGTTCTATCACTTTTGGTGCACAACTTTAAATTTTTTTAATTTTGGTGTCTAACTTTGTTATTTTTATCAGTTTTGATCCTTTTGGCAAAATTGATAGCAAAATATTGCTGAATTTTATATTTTTAGGGGTAAAATCGTCATCACAAGGAAACATCTTCAATATCTTAACAAAATCACTGTAAAATCATATTTATAGGCGATTGATCGATGAGAATAATGGGGAAGACGGGCAGAAACCAGACAAATCTATGGGATTTATAGTTTCGACGATTGAAAAACTCTTCGTTTCCTCTTAATATGATTTTTCTTTTGTTTAAATATTGAAGTTTTTTCCATGGGATGACGATTTTGCCCCTAAAATATAAAATCTAAAAATATTTTACCGTCAATTTGGTTGGAAGGACCAAAACTGATAAAAATAACAAAGTTAGGCACCAAAATTGAAAAAATTTAAAGTTGTGCACCAAAAGTGATAAGAACTCAAAAATCGTGGGACCAAAAGTGAAATTAATTCTAGTGGTAAAGTATATACAAGTGTGATTAGAAAAGCAGAAAGCGACAATTTGAGGCGGCTGCTTTCATTTGTTTAAGGATTAGATTTTCTATTTGGATATTCCAACACTTAATCATATTCTTCTTTTCTTTGCCACATAAATATTCCAACATATAAAACACAAACTCTTTTAAAATGTCCCTTTCACTTACTTTTTCCACTCCCTCAATTGCTTAACTACCCTTCAGCGGTTATTATTATTATTTTTTAAACTTCAGCGGTTATTGATACGTTGAATTCATAGTTGTTGACCCTGCAAGATTCATATGTTATTAGTCATAAGTTAATTTAATCTAAAATATGAGTGTTTGTGGTTGGAGGATGAGTAGTACATGTTGTTTCAATTGCATAACTTGTTTGCTGGTTAAGAGTAATAGTTGTTTAGCACATTTTTCAAATACGGATATAACAAGGCATCCACTTCCGATCCGTCAGTAATTTCCACGTCCATTTTATACTTATTATGTTTTAGATTAGCATTGTTGTATTTTGTTTTGTTTTTGTTTTTTTTTTTTTTAATGATTCAATTGATGCATCACCCAATCACACAACCAATATATCATCAAGTGGTAAGCAACTTCAAAATTCTTCACTAAACTTCCAGAATAATTTCACTAAGCCAACAAAAGACATTAGTCTTGCACAAGATATCACTCGATGATTCTTCAAAGTTCAAAACTTACATGCCAAATGCAGCTAGACATCAACTACAGACGTATAAATCTACTACTAATTATATCTATTGGCGTACAACTAACAATACAATTGATTATTTAAGTTCTACCAAGTGAAACTAATATCATTGGTGGGTGGTGGAAATTACCTTGTTTAGTCAAACATTCAAAGGCTTTCGGTTAAGTTGAAAAAGATTTTCACGATCTATACTATTAATAAAAACAAAATTCTCTATTTTAAGTTTCCGCCCAAAACAGTCCAATACTATTAAGGTTTGAGTAATATTATAAAATAGTGTAATACAATTCTTAATATAATATATGAGTTAATATTCAATATAGTCCTCGACTATATAAAGTACAATAAGCCACTGAACTATTTGGGAAATATTAATTAAGTCATCGAATTCAAATAACCATCAAATAAGTCATTGAACCCGAAAAAAAAAACAATTAACATTTTTAACAGGTTAATTCCAGGTTTTTGCTGGCTGAATTGTCTAATGTTTATTTTATTTACGTTTCTTCTTATTATTAATAATATTAATATTATCCACTTGGATAATATTATATTTTAAAGTAATTATAATCAAAATAGTTTTGTCTTGTCGAGATTTGATTTATTTATTGTTATCTTTTCACTTGATTTTCTGTTTAAAATATAATAATAAATAAATAAATAAATTAGATCTAGCCAAGACCAAACTACTTTGATTATAAGTACTTTAAAATATAGTAGTATGTAGTGGATTACAATAAATAAATAAAAATGAAAAATAAAATAAACATTTGGCAATCCAGTCAACAAAAATATGAAGTTAACCTGTTAAAAATGTTAATTGCTCTTTTTTTCGAGGTTCAATGGCATATTTGGGGGTTATTTGAGTTAGATGGCTTAATTGACGTTTCCCAAATAGTTCAGTGGTCTATTTGTACTTGATCCCTTGATTTTACTTAATTTAGTCCTAAATAACTTTTTATGCTCAATTTAGTCATGGACTTTGATAGTTTTACACAATTTAGTCCTTTATTAGAAATTCATTGGCCAAAGGCCTTGTGGTCGAGCGGCATAGCTATATGACTCCTCAAATCAACTTCAACCCATGCATCAATAAATATTTGCCTAAACTTCCTTCTTTAAGGGGTTGAAGTTGATTTGGGTACGAAGATTTGCATTTTTGCGTGAATCTTAATAAGTGGAAGAAGAAGGAATTATCCCAATTCAAACAAGATGAAGGATGAGAAATTACCACTATGGCCCTATTTCAAATAATCAATTAACATAATTTTTAACAAAAAATTAAATTGGGTAAAACCATCAAAGCCGATGAGTAAATTGAGCACAAAAAGTCATTTATGACTAAATTGAGTAAAATCATTATAGTCGATCACTATATTGGATGTTAACTCTATAATATATTTTTTCCTACTTTCCTATTTTTACTACAATTCTACATTAAATTTCCTATTCGTAATACAATACAACAACATTAAAATTCATATTCTTCAACAATATTATTCTATCACTACTCCATTTCATATAAGATATAATGAGTTTAATATTAAATAGATTGTACAATATAATATTAAAACAACTAATATATTAAAATTAATGAGTTTAATTAAGAAATTCTTGAATTTTTTATAATTACAATTAATTAATTAATTATATATATATATATATATATATATATATATATATATATATATATATATATATATATATATATATATATATATATTTATATAATAAAACTAATAAGTGTGAATGAAAGTTATAACCTTCACTTATGTCCATTTTTTCATTATTTTGTTTTGTATACATTATGCTATAAGAGTTGTACTATACAATATTTAGGACAGAAATACCCATACCGTTATAACTTTCGTTATCTTTTTTCACTATTGTTGCCATGCATATGCATCCACTATATATTTTCTTATCTTCTTCACTGCAAATAATATATAGACATTATATATTGGAGTTTTATTATTATTATTATTATTATTATTATTGTTATTATTATTATTATTATTATTGTTATTATTATTGTTATTATTGTTATTATTGTTATTATTATTATTATTATTATTATTATTATTATTATTATTATTATTATTATTATTATTATTATTATTATTATTATTATTATTATTATTATTATTATTATTATTATTATTATTATTATTATTATTATTATTGCTTGATGAGTCACAACTAGAAGGCCGAGTGATCTTCTCGTCGACTTTAGATGTCGTTGATCAAATTAATCAGTACATGAGCGACATGAATATTGTAAAATGACGAATATATTTAAGTTGTGACTCTTTTCGTTAGGCAGAATCAGATAGTGAAAATCTATCAAAGTACACACTCCTGAATTCTTAAATAGTTTGAGATTGTCGGGTCTTCATAATCATTCATTGACATTAATTAAAGGTCGGTGCACCTGTTATGTTATTGCATGTGGAACATAAACTACTCTCTTTGTCTTTGTAACGGGACGCGACTCATCATTACAAGATTGGTAGATCACATTGTCGAAGCAAGAATAGTTAATGAGACACATGATGGAACCAAAGTTATTATCTAAAGTTACAGCACCGCATGCGTACATCTACACATTAACTATTAATTTGAGCAATTATTTGCTCGAATTCAAACAATGATAACATCAACAAACATAAACGATCTAAATCATATATTCAATTGACTATATAATACTCCGTATTTGATGTAATTATTTAAATAATTGTATATCGATCAAAATATTCTTAATATATTATAACAAATCCATTTTGTGCACCGCAGGAGTGAAAATATTAATTTTAGAGAAAAAAAAATATTGATCATTTTCTTTCGGTTGGGAGGATTGAATCCACAATTAAGGATTCTAACATCTTACAAACTCTATTAGATTGGTTTGATTAGCTCAATGACATTTTTGTAGCTCTCTCAAATGTGCGGTCACAATTTCGAATCTTACTGGGGCATTGATTATATGGATAGATACTACATTATAATAGAGTCAAGTAGTACTCAAAAAAAAAAGAAAAACTTGTAAATAGGTGATAGAATTAATTCTATTCATTGAAAACAATATATATACATAAAAAGAGGAAGAAAATATGATATTATACTTAATTGTGTAGTAAAGGTGTTTTTATATGAGAAATTTCACAATCACTATTCAAATGGACACTTCGGGTGAAGGCCACCTTATTACTCGCTAAAGATCACAAGGAGGTAAACCAACCTAGGTTATTCATAATTGACCGGTTCAAACCGAAAAAGTCAATAAATTACTCGCATTATAAGTCAAACTTAGAATCATATGATTATTAAGCCAACAACACAACCATCTCGACCAAGGTTGCCTCCAAAACCAACTTCTAACTATGCACATTGGCACACCCGAAGCTTCTAATTAGATGAGTTCTAATGTTCTATCATATATAATCTGTGAAGGTTTTTTCAGCACTTGTCCAACATTTGCCCACGACTTGTCAGGTAATCTACACATTTATTCCCTTACTGCGAGATCCTAAGAGATCATTAATATGTGATTTAATAGCTACTTACAATACAGTAGGAGAGTAGAAGAGAAGTTCCTTGTTCTGCTCCCTTATCGTTACGGTCTTCATTATTGCTTCCGAGTCAAATTTCACTTCAATATTGATAAGTCTTTTGCAACTCACCAACCCAAAACCCTTCCTAAACTTTCACATACAGCTCAGACATGAAACTATCGGTTTGTCTAATCTTGACAATGGGCCCATATTTAATAAAACTATATACTACATAGTAAAATATTTCATGAAAAGAGGAGGGTATTTAACACGATGCATTAGAAAATTTGGATAGTACACTTGCGCTGCATTCTATATTTTGTATACTTTTTGTACCCATTTTATGTATTGTGTATTTGTGTCAACTGTCAGAGAGGGAGCACTGGGCTTTTTAATGCTTAGCTGGAATTAGCGGATCACAGCTGGTGGGCGGGTCGGGTACACCGCGAAAGGGTCGCTGCTACGTCGCCGTTTCTCCTCATATTTTTTTTTGTGCGATCCACCACTTCTCGCCACTGTGAAATGTCTGTTATCTCACATTCTTTTAACATTATGACTCATGGGTCCCTCCTCGTTTTCTTATGGGATTCATTCATTCATTAATCAAACTATGTTGTTTCCTAGTTAAGAATGGGGGGACCCCGTTCGCCAGAGGCGTAGAACCACGAGTTTACGAAAATGCCCTTCATTTTATGAGGAAGTAAATCTTGAGTTTGAGGTTTTTTTTTTTTTTTTTTTTTTTCAAATAAATATTTTTGTTATTGTTGATGTTTTCTTACTTCAATTCTTGCCCACAAAAGGCGAAATCTCTCGCTTCAACAAGATTGTGGAGTAGTAAATCATGGTAACTCAGCTCCCATTAAGTGAGAGCCTGGACCCTTGACACCCACAATGAGCCACTCTCACACGATGGTGAAATTCTCACATTGTAACTGTCAGAGCTCGATTTTGTGACATTGCTCACGATTTTTAGTCAATAATTAACTGAGCTACTCGTGTAACCTTTTCGCTTTAATTCTTAAATTGATGAATAAAATGAGACTAAAATAACACCAAATCATGGTTGTGTAGCGAAATTAGAATATATAATCATAATGTCAAAGAGATTCGTTAAACATATAAAGAGTCATCACACAACTTGTTAAACAACACATGCAATATATTTGTTCATCAGTACAATGTCTTGTATTCCAAAAAATAAAATAAAATAAAATAAATCAGTACAATGTCTTGCTGTCAAAGATGTGGTTTGCAAATAAAACAAGCACGACAATTATTTCTCTTTATATGATTAGTCATTTCACCTGGCTACAAGATGTGGAAAACAGTCAAAGTTGCATAATTGAAATGTTTTTTTTTTAAAGGAAAAGAACAAATAACCAGATGAGAAATAACTTTAAAAAAAAAATCATAATGAGAAAATTTAATGAAAATGTTATCTGTACCGGTCACCAACATTTATATTTATTCATTATATTGTAAATTGATAAATATGTAATAATTTAATCTGGTTAACCTACACTAATACTGTAATAATCATTATATCATGAACTACGGTCTACATTATGTATTAAGGACAATTGTCTAAAACGATAGTGTTTTATTAAAATTAACACAACTTTTTTTTCTTTTCCTCCAATTTCTTCACGTAATCAAAAACATGTCACTGCTACAGTACATATTTGTTAAATACATCTACATAATCTGTCAACAAAAAAAAAAAAAAACAACAATAAATTGATCAATACATTTAAGTCCATACTAAAAACTTACTAATTTTCAACAAAATATCTCTTAAAACTATATCATAATCATGATGATTACATGCCAAACTCTCAATTTATAAATATTTAATTTTAAGTTTACTTACTTAATTATGAACTTATAACAATGTTAGAACAGGTACATAAATTGTTAATTGCATATACATTACATATTAACTACAAGTTCATAAAATCAATATAGATTAAGTCCATTTCTAATTTTCAACCAAATATATCCTAAATCGGCGCTTAGGCGCTGGCGGGGCGCCTAGCGTATCACCATAATCGGTAGTCTAGGCGGCTGGCTGGCAAGGCGGCCGCCTAGGTACCAACTATGCCGTCTAGGCACCTTGCCGTCTCACATCGTTTTGAGCGAAATGACTCTATTACAGTGTAGTATCTGTGAAACACAAAGAGCCAATAACACCTCCACTGAGTCCAACCCGGGTGCCATCTGAGCACAAGGTGCTTGACTGTTTTTTAGGTTAATATTTAATATTTTAGACTTTTAGTATTAATTATTAAAATATTAAATAGTTTATAATTATCAAGTCTTAAAAAATTTAAAATATTTAAACATATTTTTAAAAAATATATACACGGGCACCTAGCAACTTTTTTCAACCAGATTAAAACTATATCATAATAATGATTATATGTCAAACACTCGATTTATGAATCTTTAGCTTTAAGCTTATTTACCTACAATTCACGTTTTATGAACTTAGCGAATGTTAAAATTACTTAACATGATACATTTATAGTTAACAAATTATGTATTTACATTCAATAAACTATGTGCCTATTACAAATGTGACTGTGGACCAAACAAGAGGGAAAAAAAAAAGCCCCGCTAATTTAAACAAAATGACATTGTTTTTGACTAAGGTCTTAAAGCGAATATCTTGAGGTATAATTTGAATGGGGTCCATTTTTGATTTTTGTTAGGTCAAAGTGGATGGGGCTATCATAAATTAGAGGTTTAATTTGGTATATTATATGTTCAAAATGAATAATAGTGATGAGTGGAAAATTAGTTATCAAAGTGTACATATTGAATTGAGAAAAAAAAAAAAAGTTTTTGGAGAACTTTTTACTAGCCTTTGTTAATATCGAAAATGGATATGAATTTGTACTAGTATAAATATACTTAAACTAAGACTTCTTTGTGAAGGGGTAAATCTACTTAACCTAACCACACGAGGTCAAGAGCTAAACTTCTGCATCCATAAGTCAATAATCTATTAATCTAAGACTTTAAGAAAGTATGTATGGACAAATATTGCATTGTACTCCCTTCGTCCCATTTTGTTAGTCTGATTCGATTAACAAGGCTTTATTAAAATTATTTTTAATTCAAATTTTTATAATATTAAGTTTAGTACTAGTATACAAAATTTATATATTTAGAAAATACATTAGAAGTATTATTAAATACAAAAAGTTAAATTTAAAAATTTTTAAAAAATAAACAATAAAGAAAGAGTTCGCTTATACAAAAAAATTAAATTAAAAAATAATTAAAAATTAAAAATTATTTTAAAAAGCAATAAAAAAATTGAGTTGACCAATAAATAGTAAATATGACAGGTAAAATGAGACAAAGAGAGTAATAAAGTTAGTACTAAAAAAAATTTATAACACTTTCAAACTTCAATTTTATGATTAAACAAGATGCATCTTTAATTATTGGGGACTAAATTTAATTAATTTTCAATAAATTACCAAAAATAAATACCCTCAAATTATATCAATTAATAAATTAAAATTATAATCAACTCATACAAAAAGAAATCAATATTACAAAAAAAAAAAATCTAAAAAATATTGACATATCACTCCAAAAATAGTTGATAATAGTAAATTTAACCGGCAGTCATAGAGAGATCAAAACTATACAACAAACACTAAATTGTCATATTCATATTTGATATTTCTACTCCTAAGAAACGGTCATTATCGGAACAAGTCAATTTAAATCAGCTACACACCTTTCAATTTATGGAAATGAAATGTTGGAGTTAGCCTAGCCACCTTGGTCCTTGGCTATCATGTGCTACAAAAGGGCAGTGGCAAAACCGTAATATTTTGGAGTTCTGATGTCAATCTTGAAAACCGCAGAGGGACAAAATCCAATCTGGCAAATTCCCATTTCCGCAAACGGTCAAAACCAAATCACGTTTAACGAAAGCTGACGAATCCGCCATTTCTGATGTTCTCCGCGGGCAAATCCGTCATTTCCCGTGTGCTATAAGTACTACGCAGTTCGCTTTCCAACACTCCTCCCACTGTGTACAAAACCCAAAGAACACCGACCGACCCTTCTTCTCCTACTCAGCTCAACTTTTCTCCGGGCAACCGTCGCCGCGTCTACGTCTCCGGAAGTCCGTACGGCGCCGTTTGATCGCCGCCGATTGTCGGAGAGAGTCTCCGCGCCGTTTCAAAGTTTCTTCTCGATGGAGATTACCATGTTTCTGACCGTTTGGGAATAGGGAAGGTGTGGTTAACCGCCCGCCCGCGATTATCGTGGTCGGTGAGTAACGGCGGTGTTTGGTCAAACCGTACGGTTAAACGGCGCGTTTGGTTCAATCGCCGAGAAAAGGGAGGGAGTTTTGAAACGGGGTTTGATTAAACGCCGTCGGTTAGAGAGATGTTATTACTGGTTTAGCCTCTCAACGCAGAGTTATCGGCGCGGGAGGGAGTGGAGACTAGAGAGGGGAAGGAACGGGGAGTCGTACTATGGGGCGGTTGGCGGCGGGGTTGGCAGTGGGATGTGCAGTGGCGGCGTGTGTGGTGGCGACAGTGATGGTGGGGAGACGGGTACGGAGGAGGAAGAAGTGGCGGAAGGTGTTGCGGGTTCTGGAGGAGCTGGAGGAGGCCTGCGCCACCCCTGTTGGGCGGCTCCGGCAAGTTGTCGACGCTATGGCCGTCGAAATGCACGCCGGCCTAGCCTCTGAAGGCGGGAGCAAGCTCAAGATGTTGCTCACATATGTCGATAAACTCCCCAATGGGTACATACTTGTGCATTTAATTGCACGCATTCACATTAACGTAATTGAAGCTGTGACTGTTTAATTTGTGTTCATTTTTAGTGTCCGAAACTGATCGTGTTCTTCATTGCTGGGAGTGTAGGATACTTTTCGTAAAAGCCAAAAGATATGAAATGTCTCAATTGGAATGGGGAATGGGAATTGAATGACTGCGTATTTAATGTTGGGTGATTTTTGCGTGTGTTTTTTTTTGTTGTTGTCATTTTCGTTGGTGTTTCTATGCGGTTTCTGCATGTTTCTATAGACCCTTTAATTTTCTTACCCAGTCAGCTTAGCTGGTTTTGAGATCCACGTTTTGAGATTAAGTTTTGTGCTTGATTCTGAAGGATTTGTTTTTTACATTTTTATCACTTTTGTACCATGTACTGTTTTTTTCTCAAGACCCAGTCACTCTTTTATTGCATCTGATTCACTTTGTCTTTCTAAGTTGCTAGAATTTGACTCTCATTGTTCATTCTCTCCCCTCTTTGAAAGGTTTATTTCTTATTTATTTTTGTGGGGCTGTGGTTGTCCTGTTCTTTTTTCTGCCATTTTAATTTTATGCAGTAAATTTTGTTTGACTTTGTCTTTTGTTTAGTCTTCTTGCACATGGAATATTTTATTGTTCTGGGTGTAATTCTTTTTAATTTTAGACGGTTTTAATGTTACTTAGATTCTGCTTTGTGCTTCATTTTGGAGTCAGCTTATTGGTGGCCAGTATTTGGAAATGCATTTTGGAGTCAGCCTCTAGTAAATGCCTAGGTTTACAAGTGCAACCACCCCCATTAAGGTGGTTTCTGATTAATGAACTTGGGTTCTAGAAGAATCATGAGTTGAAGCAGTCATATCTGATTTTTATTTTTCTTGGTTGATTAAAATAATAAAATTCTTGTGCTAACTACATAAGATTGCATTGTATTTTGTTCTATCATGTGTTGGATATTTGACATTGAAGACTGATTCTCCTTCTTTGTTATATATGGCAAGGGACTTACCTTTCCCCTTTTTATATTAAATTATCGACACGATTGATATCGGAAAACAAATCAATGGTTGAAGAGTATGAGTAGTTGAAGCTTTTGGAGCTATGTTGCCAATTAATCAATTATTCTTGATTCTATTAGTTTGACTTTAAACTTACTGAACTGCTTACTGCTGCAGTTGGTAATAAATTTGTCATTTTACTTCACTTTAGCTTGTCTACCTATGTTCAAAAGTATTAACTAGACATGCTCCAATATCAATTGCCCCTAGTAAGGGGGTAACATGGGGCTTCTAATTATGATTAAAAAAAAAAACAATAGTTGAGAAAATATGCGTAGTGTCATTTCAATGCATGATATCTTATTTACTGTAGGATCTTTTTTATTTGGTTTTGCTTGTTTTTGTTGCTCAGGAAATTGATTTTATGAGTTTGCATGCAGTAGTGAGGAGGGAACATTTTATGCTCTAGATCTTGGAGGTACCAACTTTCGGGTTTTGCGGGTTCAATTAGGTGGTCAAAGGTCTGCTACTATCAGACACGATGTACAGCAGCAGCCAATTCCTCAACACTTATTGACTGGCACCAGCGAGGTGGCTGACTTTGTTGTCTATATTATTTCTTAACTTCTAAATTAACATGTAGGTTTTGTTGATGTAGAGTTTGCAATTGATAGTGCCCATCTTTCTATTTTGTTTTGTTATGCAGGATCTCTTCGATTTTATTGCATCATCGCTGAAGGATTTCATTGAAAGGGATAGTAGTGACTCAGAACACTCACAAGGCAGAAGTCTTGGCTTCACATTTTCTTTTCCTGTCAAACAAACTTCTGTCTCATCTGGCATCTTGATCAAGTGGACACAAGGATTCGAAATTGAAGACATGGTTAGTTTGACAATAGTTCTTTACTGAAATCGATCATCATTTATTTAGCTAGCTAGCTTTCCTTGTCAGTGCATAGCATGATACATTTTGGTTTTCCTATGCACGAATTTAGCCCGCCCGGATTATGTTGATAAAAGAAATTGACTAATTTTTTGAATACTACTGGCTCTATTACATTGTAGTATCTGTTCAAATATACTTTTTCAAACCTAATGAAACACAAAGAGTCAATAACGCTTCCACTGAGGCTCAATCTCATGACCTCCCACATGGGAGAAGTCACTAATGCCATTTGAGCACAAAGTGCTTGGCAGAAATTGACTAATTTAGTTTGTGAGGTTAACAATTTTCCCAATGCATACATTTTTTGCATGCTACTTTCTTGCTTTTCAGGCCTGAATTTTGCCTTGTTTGTTTTGAAGAAAAATATGATTATTTGAATTCACAAGGCTTAACAGATTGGATTGTTGGCTAGAAAAGCTTCTAACCTAATCTTGGCCTTGTTAGGTTTAATCAAGTGATAGGATATCCTCAAGAGCAGTGCCTGGTATAATGTCAAATTAGTGATAGGTAAAAACACCAATTAATGCCTTGTATTACAAGATACATAAATGTTTGTGCAATGCCTAATGCATGCTTACATAAATCCATACATATATATTGTATGTACATTTTAACTAAAATTTTCAATTATTAATTTATTTTAGCACTGGATTATTATCAAATTTCTTGTGCACTCGTTTGAAAATTATATAATTTATTTAAGTAAATTTATTAATTGCAGTTATATTTTGAGCAATCAGATAAATGTTAAATAACACAAACAGGACACTCTGTTATATGTTAAATATACTTTTGATTTTATGTATGATAAATGATTTAATAATTTTAATCATTATTCATTTATGGATTGATACCTTAAAACTGTTCATTCATTAAAATTTGAGAGCACTCAATAAAGAGTGAAACTAGCAGTAAGCTCAAATTATTTCATGACTAACTAGTGAACAAATAGAAGGGAGTCATGACAAGTTAACATTTGAAACAAATACCCTAATTATGATTATCTACTAGCAACTATAACTAATATATATGTATAATTCAATATTATTAGCAAGTATGGTGAATCACAAGTTCACAACAAATTAAAATTTGAAACCAATGTCCTAATTATCAACTAGTGACTAATAAATATGTGTAGTTTCAAAATTGTTAATACTTCTGGTTTAATAATTTATTATTTTTTACATCATAACATTTAAAATCAATTGTGGATATATTTATTGATGAAAATAATAAGTGAATCATTAATTTGGCCTTAAATGAGTGTGTTCAACACTTCAACTAAATATCCTCCAAAATTAGTGTTTCTAATGTATGTTCACTGCAATTTCGTGTAATGTCCAGATGGTTTATTATTTATTGTCTCCGTCTTGGATGACATGTCAATAATATTTTCTTTGTGAATTTCTGTATTACATATTTAAATGTGGGGCAGGTGGATGATGAAGGCATCAGACGGGCAAACCTGCCTGTTCTTTTTTGCCACACATTGAACAGAATTTCCATACAAGCAGCATTTTCTAGAAAGGATTGGTTATTAAAATTTATCTTTTTATCAGGTTGGAAGAAATGTTTCTGAGTGCCTACAAGCAGCATTTTCTAGAAAGGGCCTAGATATTCGGGTAGCAGCATTGGTAAGAATTTACAGTGTAACAATTATTTGTTATCTACTGTGATGATATTCTATAGAATATTTTTTGCACAGGTTATGAGTATTAAATTCATAATTCAGATTCTTCTCTACTGCCTTTGTTGAAATGTAACATTGTGTCCTTGTAGAACTATTTGCCAATTTTATGCAAACTTCCTTGCCATGTTTCAAATAAATCTTATGCACTATAATGTAGTATTTGGAGTCATTTTTTTTTTTTTTTAAATTATTATTCTTCCTGCATGATGCATTCTAGACTGACATTTTATACTCTTGCACAATGGTGTTATATGTTATATTCACTGTTTTCCACCTTCTTTGAAACTTTAAAACCTCCTTGACACACACACACACACACACACACACACTAGTTTTTTATATGCGCAATGAGCAAAAATATATGCCCAATATTAATACTCAATGTTAATTATATTTAAATATTTTTAAAAAATAATAGTATATTATTATTTTTTTAAAAAATTTATAGTTGTAGAATTCATATATTATATTAAATGTATAATTGATAATTTGAGTAATAATTATGGTATGATTAATATTATCAAAGTAAGAATTTTAGACATGATAAACTACTAAATATAATTATGGTAACATTTAATTAAAATTTAAATTAAATCAAGCTTATTTCTTATATTACTCCAATATATAATGTTAACCCACATTATTACCATATTGAAAAATATAATAAACGATATTGTGTATGGATGTGCATGGTAATAATAATGGAAAAATATTACAGAGGTTATAACGGTAGAGATATTTTTGTCCAAGAAATTGTATAGTACAACTCTTATAACATAATATATAAAAACATTAACAGAAAAAATGGACATAAATTAGAGATGTAACTTGGATTGGAACTTATTTTATATATATATATATATATATATATATATATATATATATATATATATATATATATATTTTCAGGTGAAAACATGCGGACTTCTTCAATAATGCACGGTAAGTTCTACATGAATGCACAATAACTATTCCAGTTCCGTGACTCCTATATGAATGCACCGTGCATTCGTGTAGTAATTACCGTGCATTTTTGTGTAGTAGATGCACATGTAGTACTCACGCAGCTCGAGTAGTTATTGTGCATTTTTGAAGAACTTACCGTGCATTACTGAATAAGTTCGCATGTTCTCACGCTAAGAGATGTTCTCACCTGAATGAGATCCTACACACACACACACACACACACACACACACACACACACATATATATATATATAGCTTTCACCTCCTTTACTGAAAAATTTATTTTTGATAATCTTGTGAGCTTACTGTTCTTATGATGTAGTTTCCTTTCAAGAGTACAGCTAAAATGATTTAAATATTCTAATGTTTCTGTCATCATTTTCTAGTCTATTTGCTGATACATTTTACTATACCAACGATGAAATGCTCTTTTTAATTAATAGAAAGTTTTCTTTTATAGATTTTATTCAAAATTGGTGTCTATTAGGAATTTGGATATGTGACAATTTTAGATAGAACTCTTATCCTGACCATTTTACTACTTATTTAGAATTATGAATTTAGTTTTCAGCTGTTTTTGCTTTTTGTCATGAACAGATAAATGATACAGTGGCAACACTGGCTCTTGGACATTATAATGATGAAGACACCGTTGCAGCTGTTATATTTGGGACAGGTACTAATGCGTGTTATGTGGAGCGTGCAGATGCTATTATAAAATGCCAAGGCCTTTTAACAACTTCAGGAAGCATGGTATTCCTCTCATCTTTCTTGTTGTTCTTCTGAACATGATAAGATTATGGAGAACTGTTCTTTACATGCATCTCTATGTTTCCTGCTAATTAGGTAGTCAATATGGAATGGGGAAACTTCTGGTCATCTCATTTACCACGAACATCATATGACAGTGACTTGGATGCTGATAGCCCAAATCCTAATGATCAGGTAGAATTTGGTATTTTTTTTAAAGGTTTTCCTCAGGGAGCTTTCTGCTGATCGCCTGCTTCATCTTGTTTTGTAGGGATTCGAGAAAATGATTTCAGGGATGTATTTGGGGGACATAGTAAGAAGAGTTCTTCTAAGAATGTCACAGGAGTTTGATGTTTTCGGACCTGTGTCTTCCAAATTAGCAATGCCATTTCTGCTGAGGTAAAATCCAGTTCTATATTATTTTCAACCTGTAGTGTATTATTCTCTCCCCACCTCACTCTATTCACATGGTCATATATATTGATAAGATATTGGACCCTTGCCCCTCCCCCAGTCACTCAACCACATACAAACACAAAAAGAAAATAATACCCCTCCCCCAATCATCAACCACACACAAACACAAAAAGAAAAACCACAAACCCTTTTTCAAGTTCAAGTGCATTAGTTACCAAGAGTACGTGTAATTTCAGCTTGGTATCTACTATTGGCCTGTGAGATGCCTTTCCTTGTGAAGCCATACATGACGTAGGGGTAATTAGTAAAATGAAGGTAACGTTACCATACATGACATAGGGGTAATTAGCAAAATGAAGGTCATGTTATGTGGATTAGGGCAATCATTATTGTGTGGACCATATTTTGTATACTGTAGAGTAATGTACATTCAGTACAAAAATAATGTACATCCAGTACAAAAATAATGTACATTGTATTCAGGGGATGTACATTATTTTGTACTGAGTGTACATTATATTGTATAATGTACATATAGTACAAAAATAATGTACATTTAGTATATTAAAAATGTACTTTTTGTTATGGTCCACACAATAATTTGAGGGGATTTTTCCCATACTAAGAATGACCCTTTCAACTTTTGCATATTTATAACATACGTGTAATTTGTAGTGGGTTCTTTTCCACTGTTTTGTTAATTCTGATGTTACTGCAACAGTGTATCTTTAGGCAAGGGTGGGGATCTTTTAATGTTCATTACAACATATACTAGCTGTTGTATCCTCCTTTTTAATATTCTCTACTCTGTTGCCTCAATTTTATATTTCTTCCACTTGTAATTTCAGGACACCCCTCATGGCTGCTATGCACGATGATGATTCACCTGAATTGAGTGAAGTAGCAAGAGTTCTCGGAGAAATACTGGAGGTAGAATCATTCTGTGTTTGCATTTAAGATTGCAATATGTATATGCATCACAGTTAGTGTACATTTAGCTTATGTTGCTTACCTTTTAATTTTGGTATTCCATCTTTTAGTTACCCGATGTCCCTCTTAAACTTCGGAAGCTAGTAGTGGAAGTGTGCGATGTGGTAACTCGACGAGCTGCTAGGTTAGCTGCAGCAGGTATCGTGGGAATATTAAAGAAGATCGGGAGGGATGGAACTGGCGGCATTGCCAGTGGGAAATTGAGAAGTGGTAGTAGCTCAAGCAGGATGAAAAGAACGGTGGTGGCCATCGAAGGCGGGTTGTATACAAGCTACACCTCTTTCAGAGAGTACTTGAATGAAGCAGTGGCAGAGATATTAGGGGAAGAAGTTTCGTCCCACGTTACCATTACAGTAACCGAAGATGGATCGGGGATCGGAGCAGCTCTTCTTGCTGCTGCAGTGCATTCGGCTTCCACGACAGTACAGTTGCTATGAATATATAAGATACATAATTTATACATAGCTCTGTAAATTGTAGAAGTCATTTATCCATGGAAAAAATATATATATGTAAAAGGGGAATGCTGTGTATAAGTGTCAAGTTTGATTGATAGTTTTTAGGGTATTATATTTGTGGGGTTCTCTTTCATGATGCTTGTTGGCTGGCTGGCTGGCTGGCTCGATTCAAATTTTGAAGCAATGGTGTTCTTATCATCTAAAGCAGTGTAAAATGTAACCAAAGGTCAATGCAAGTATTTATTTATTTGTTTATTGTTGTTTTTTGAGTTAATTCCAGAAATGATCCTTCCAGTATCGCTGCTTTCTCTCTTCCTTCAGGCGACAATGGCTCCAGTTGCTTCCCCTAGAGTTCTGGCGACTCGCTCAAACAACTTTATGCATCATATAACCTGAACTGCTCAAACAACTTTATGCATTGCATGATGCATCAAGACCCAATTGCTCACAGTATTCTTTCGCAACATGCATATATAACAAACTAATTATAAGTTAAAAGTGGACTATTGATTTTGTTCCAAATTTGATCCATCAGGGACATATTAACTACAAAATTGGACTGAACATAGATTTGAAGAAAAATAATCCTTCGGATATCAGTGTCTGTTCATATACTTAGAATTTTTAGAAATGGAAATTACTGCATGTTTATAATTTTTTTAAAATAAAAAAATAGATTTGTGTAGAAATAACGACCTAACTTAAATATGCTAAATCAGTAAAATTTAATTTTTACCTTGGAGCGGTTTGAAAGAGTAGAACTCGCGGTACCCGGATTTAATCCCGAAGATCTCGCGAACGCGTCGTACATCTCCCACAGCCCCACCACCAGCTCCCGGATCACAGTGTTCAAAAGTTGTGGGTCCTGTTGGATAGTTGCTGCATGTGTGAACCGATTACATTGAAGGAGATGACTGATCGGTTAAAGAACGGAATTGCGAGAAAACCAGATCGAGACCGAAGGAGAAAGGGTTACTCGAGACCGGGAATATATTTGTGGTGAACTTTCTAGAAACGTTTGATAGAGTATAGATAGAAATCACCGAGTTAATGGTTAGACATGGGAATGGCAAAAACGAGATTTAGGTAAATGAAATTGGTTGAAGGAGATATGTAATCTATGTTTGGTGAAGTTTCCAGAAAGGTAGAGAGATAAGAGAAACGACACAGCGAGATTTGAGCTTAGCTGCAAGAATGTCTGACCAGTTTAGGTTTTTAGGTGTTTTGTTTGTGGGCTTGCGTTTTGATTTGGGCTTATGTATTTGTGGATTTCATTCTATTTGAATATAAAATTGGGTTGCTTATTTTTTATTGTTTAAACAATTGGGGTGCCTATTAGTTATGTGTATATATATCCTAACTATAATCAAGCTAAATAGATTTTGGTAAAATTACTAGGGTGTTGGTTCCTCGAATGGCTATGACACCATTAGATCCAAGATTGCCATTCAAGTTTAAGAGAAGACAATTTTCATTAATGCTTGCTTTCATATGCAATGATTATAAATAAAAGTCAAAGACAAACGTTATCTCATTTTGAATTGCTATTCAGCCAGTTTTTGTACACTGGCAGTTATATGTAGCCACATCTAAAGTGAGAAATCAAGATTTTGATATGTAATGAGTTAGGCAATAGTGATTATTCAACCACTAATGTAGTTTACAAAGAGGTCTTTAATAATATGTAATTTAAAATAATTTCTCATTTTATAACACTAACGCTTATTACTTAGTATGTTTAAATCCCAAATTTAAAATCCTACAAAAATTGTAATATCCATATAAAAAAATAATTATCTTACAATAAACAAACATAAATTTAATAATGCTAACATTTTGATCCGTGCATCGCACGGGTATCATACTAGCATAATCAGGTGCGTTTGTTGCTTCCCGTCCGGATGTGCGGTGAATTAATGTGTGTGAGGTTTATACTTAATGTGCGTGAGATTTGTACTCAATGTGCCTGAGATTTGTACTTAATGTGCGTCATGTTAATATGCGTGAGTTTTGTACTTAATGTGCCTGAGTATTGTGTTTAATGTGCGTGAGATTTGTGCTTAATGTGCGTGCGTATTTCAGAATTACGAGCTCAGAAGGAAGCAGAACAGAAACTCACGCACATTAACGCCCAAACTTCTTGTTACTTCTTCCTTCAATTTGGCCATGGATTCTGGATTATCAGCTACCTTCAGTGCAGTTGAATGTTTATATAAATGACGCACGCACAGTAAAATTTGCACAGCAGCTAAGTGTGGATTTTTGTTGTATTATTCCCATAATTTTTAACCACCATAGCCCGCCTCCGCATCATCATCATCAGGGAGGGGGCAAATGGCTACTGGGGATGGGGAAGAAGTTGACATCAATATTTTCTGCTGCATTTTACACATTCACGCACATTAAGTACAAATCTCAGGCACATTAAGCACAACACTCACGCACATTGAGTACAAATCTCACGCACATTAATCCACCGCACATCTGCACTGGAAGCATTCACCGCACGGAAACCTTTCACTATATATATATATATATATATATATATATATATATATATATATATATATATATATATATATATATAATATTTGCTGCAAAAGTGTTATTGTTTATTTTGTTTTTTTTTTTTAATCACAGTAGTGTTATTGTAATCTGTATAAGTTATTGTAAGTTTTAAATTAAATTTGCAGTTATGGCTCGATTGCATTTAATAACTCGTACTGAAAGAAGGAAAAGATGTGTAGCTGTGTTGCGTGTATGGTTGGATATGTGTGCTTATGTGAGTTTATTGTTTATAATAATGATGATGTCAACCTTGACAATTTTTTGTTCTAATAAAAAACGAGTGGAATCTTATATTATTAATACTTTAGGGGCTCGAGAATATATGTTACGAAAAATGCATATCTCAACTTAGGATGAATCGACATGCTTTTGTGAAGTTGTGTGCAATGTTATAAACTATAGGAGGGTTAAGGCCAACAAGAAATATGCTTGTTGATGAGCAAGTAGCAATAATTTTACATATTATTGCTCATCACGTAAAAAATAGGATCATTCAAAATAATTTTCAAAGGCCGGGGGAAACTATTAGTCGATACTTTAATATAGTATTAAATGCTGTTTTGAAACTCCGAAATCATTTATTCAAAGATCCTGAACCAGTTCCAGCTACCTCTACAGATCATAGATGGAAATGGTTTAAGGTAGTTAAACATATCCCCTACACTGGAGTTATAAGTTTAATTACAATGTGAATATATATATATATATATATATATATATATATATATATATAAAATTGACGGTAAAAACGTTACCGGTAATAATATTAGAATAACAAATGATGTGATGAAGTAACAATAGACGTAACAATAGTTGTATTGCCTTTTGTCTCAGTATAGAAAGTACAGTGTGTCCTCTACTAGATGAGGAGAGCCCTATTTATACTTAGAGTCCTAACGGTAACAACGTGGGACATAAGTGGGAGCCTAGCCTTTAATTCTCTCTCATCAATGGGGGCTTCAATGCTGGCTTCAATGGTAGTAACAACGGCACCTGTTGGAATTCCTGACCGTTGGAGTTCTGCCCGTTGGGTTCCCATGTGATGTTGAGTCAATGCCCATATGCTGAGTCAAGGCCCATTTGTGATCCGGGTCGGGTGCCAGCCCAATTATCCTGTCACCAGTCCCCATACTCCTGAGTCAACGGATGTGTTTGAGTTGACTTGGAGTCAAGCTGAATTTCTTTTGATCTTGTGCAGGATCCTGCTTGATTTAGGATTTTTTATTTGATCCTCTGTAGAATTCTTTTGATTTGGTTTGTTTTCCAAATCCCTAACTTGCCTTCCAAATCCCTGATTTGTGCTTTCTCAATCCTTTCCTGCTTCACTTAACTTTTTTATCTCAACCTCCTCTCCAATATAAACCCCTGTCTCTCTGAGCAGTTTGAGAGCACTTCTTCAACAACTTCTGCCACAGCTCTGTAAGTCTCCGCTGTTATTATTATTTTGTAATTTATTTTACAACGTATTTATGCATGTATTTTATTTATTTATTTTTTTTGATCGGGGCCGAGGCGCTGCCTCAGCCTGTGGCCGAGGCGTCGCCTCAGCCCCTTGGCCGAGGCGTGTGCCTCGGCCTTTTTTTTTTTTTTTTTTTTTTTTTTTTTTGACACGCTCTTTTCCTGACAGGCAGTTTTTGTACCCAAGTCATCCGTAACCGAGGTGAGTTTAGTGTCTTTGGCTTCATAATGGATGTCACTCCCTTGATTGATGTTGAACTTGATTTTGATGAGGAATATGATGATTCCCCTCTGTTCGAAAATTTTCCCCCTCTTCCATTTGCTGCTGACTCGCCTACACCTAAGCCCCAAATGAAAAAGAAGAAAAAACGCAAGGCCTCCTATTCTGTTCTTGATAAGTCCCTTGTCTTGTCCATACAGCCTCAATTAGGGGAACGGGATTTGGATGATATTAGACGCCTCCTTAGTCTTGACGTTCTGACTCTCCCTCCTGAGCCTCGGGGTAATATCACCGACCCACCCACGGATAAGTATTTTGGGGTCCACCTTCTATCGCTACAGGTTGGGCTGCGGTTTCCCCTCCATAGGTTTGTGGTAGATTTTATGAACCACTATGAGATAGTCCCCGGCCAGCTAGTTCCCAATGGTCACCAGGTAATTGCGGGCTTTCTTGCTATATGTAAGGACAAAGGGATAGAGCCCACGCTAGATCTTTTCCAGGCTCTGTTCATAGTTGGTAGGGCTTCTCAGGAGGGTAAAGGATTCGTCCAGATTTCGAGCAGGCCACGTTTCAAACTCTTTGAGGACCGTCCTACTTATAACAAGGATTGGAAACCCAAATATGTCTTTGTCACTCTTGTGAGTCGTCCGTTTCCGTTTCGTGTCACGTGGGGATCCCATTTACGTTGCCCTCCTACTCTTGACATGAGTCCCTCCCTCCGCCGAGATGTAGATGATTTACTGGGGGATGGTCTCTTATCGATCGTTGATTATACTACCGAGTGGAAGCTCGCGGGCTTAGGCTTCGTGAGGACTCATCCGGCTGTTTTTTTGCCCACGGGTACTCTTCAGTTACCACTCAGTATTTTATTCGTCAACCACTAACTCTAACTTGTCTCCTTTTTATTGCAGGTACCATGTCTTCATCTTCGAGGACTAGCCGATACTTGTCGCGGCCGGATCCCCCCCCTAAGAAGAGCAAGGTGGAGAGAGGAAAGAAGAGTCAAGCCGAGGCCACGGAGGTGATGCCGCCTCCGCCGGCACGCACGCCAAATCCATCCAAGGACGTTGAGCGTACGCCTACCCCAAAAAAGGTCGCCCCGAAGGTGCGTGTGCCTATTCCAACCGAGGTTGACGAGGGGGTGACGCAGCCTCCATCGGCTCGGACGCCCACGGCCGTTACCTTTTCCCCTCAACCCCCCGAGGTGCGAGGAGATACTTCTACTGAGTCCGGCTCGCGTGTTCGGACCAACTTGATTCGACTGGGAATGGACGTGCCACCCGGAGCGTCGTTAATAAATAAGAGTCTTGATGCGGTTGAGTATGCCGCCCGTATCGCTCCTCCTGCGGACTTGGAACACCTTGTAGCCATGGATGTCAACATGCTGCAAGAGCGTTATCTCAGGCACAGTTTTGAGGTTAGTGTTTTCATACTTAATGTTCCCTCTCTGCCCTGGCGTGTGTCTTACTTTGTTTACTTTCAGGCCCTGCTAGAGGGACAGATCATTCATGCCCAACGAGGGCGGGTGATGGACTCGCTCATTGAGGATGTTAAAATTAGGGACGCGGACAACAAGAGCCTCAAGGACCTGCTATCGATCCGAGAAGGGGCCTTGAGCAAGATGGAAGGCGAGCTCGGGGCGCTAAGGAAGGAACACCAAGCATTGTTGGCTCGGGCGGAGGCTATAAGCAAGATGGAGGGCGAGCTTGAGGCCCTAAGGAAGGAGCACGAAGCGGCTAAACTTGCCATTGTGAAGGAGCGGGAGGACCACGAGAGGACCCGTGCTGGCCATGCCGACGCCCTCGGCCGGGCTGTGGAGGTCTATAAGAGTTCCGCCGAGTTTAGGGAGGACGCGATGCACTTTATGTGCATTCCTGAGGCTATCCGAGAGTTCCTCAAGACTAGGGCTGGCCAAGAGGCGGTCGAGGCTGAGGCACAGGTGGCTTTTAATATTGGGCGGTACACGAAGCAACATGAGATCTTTTCAGTGCTGAGGGAGAAGGTTCCAAATTTTGACCCCGTGTCCCTTGGCTTGTCTGTGATAGAGAAGAATCCGGATCCTGATGCTGAGAATGAATCCACTGATGATGTCACGGATGCTCGGGAGGATTCTCTGGTGGACGAGTTTCATGGCATCGACACTAGGAACGTCCCAATGTTCCACTGGATCAGATTATGATTGAGGAGCTCTCGGATCATGAGTAGTTTGTAGTCTTTGAGATTTTCCCTTGCTTTCTGGTTATGTCGTTGAACAATTCGCTTCCTGTTTTTGAACAACTTGCTATTATTTTTAGAATATTCGAAATAAACTAGTTACTTCGGAATAAACATGTTGTTATAATTTTTTTTAATTTTATTATTATTATTATTATTATTATTATTATTATTTTTTTATTTTTTTATTTATTTTTTTTTTTTTGGTCTCGGCCTCGGCCTCGGCCCGTGGCCGAGGCATGCGTCTCGGCCACTTGGCCGAGGCATGCGCCTCGGCCGAGTGGCCGAGGCGTGGCCGATGCCTGTGGCCGAGGCGTGCGCCTCGGCCACCTCGGCCACTTGGGTTTTTTTTTTTTTTTTTTTTTTTTTTTTAATTTTTAATTTTTTATTTTTTAACGTGGGCGGACCACGAGCACGAGATATTACTTCGAAAATTTTTGTAAAAGATGATAACGAGCTTGTTTTATTAAGTAACATGGACGGACCATGAAAGTAAGATGTTATTTCCCAGGACTTTTAGTGTGTAAAGCGGACGGACCGCGATTGCCAAGCACTAATTCTAATGATTGCTACTACAAGGTTTTTAAGGAAAGTATTTGATCAAATGTTCCGAGTTCCATACCCGATCGATCATTCCTCCCCCTGTAGTTCTTAACTTGTATGTCCCTAGACGAACGACTTCCTCCATGACGTAAGGCCCCTCCCATTTTTTTGCGAATTTTCCCCCTTCAAGGGGTTGGCTGGCTTCCCTTCTTCGCAGCACAAGGTCGCCGACTTTGAAGTAACGGGGTCGGACTTTTGCATCGTGGTAGGACTTTAGTTGACGACCATAGTTCTCCATCTTGCAGAATGCCGCCTCCCTCTTTTCATCCAAGAAGTTTAGATCCACCCTTTGGTGGAGTTCATTTTGTTCTGACTCGAATTCCTCCACCCTTCTACTAGGTATGATTACTTCCACCGGGGCCCGAGCTTCAAATCCATAGGCGAGCGCGAACGGGGTTTCTCCGGTGGCCCTTTCTTGGTGTCGTGCGATAGGCCCAGAGGATGCCATCGAGTTCCTCCACCCAGGCTCCGTCGGCTACTTCTAGCTTTTTCTTGAGGCCGTCGAGGATGGTTCTATTCGCATTCTCCACTTGCCCATTCGCCTGAGGATAAGATACCGCTACCTGGCTATGCTTAACGCCCCATCCTGCTAAGAATTTTGAAAATTCTCGTGCCTCGAACTGACGACCATTGTCTGTGATTACCTGGAGGGGGATACCGAAACGATACAGGATGTTTTTCTCGACAAACCTCTTGCACCTTGCTGCAGTGATGCTCGCTAGGGGCTCGGCCTCCACCCATTTCGTGAAATAGTCAATGGCCACGATGATGTACTTCCTGCTTCCAGTCCCCGTGGGAAGGGCCCCTACCAGGTCAATTCCCCATCTTGAAAAAGGAATCGCGGTGCTTACCGGGGTGTAGTTCGTCGCAGGTCGACCCGGCAGTGCTTGGAATTCTTGGCACTTGGGACATCGCTTTGTATATTCGGCGCAATCCCTCAGCATTTTGGGCCAAAAATACCCTTGTAGCATGATGCGGCGCGCAATGGTGTACGCCCCTTGGTGCGCGGAGCATACTCCCTCGTGGACTTCTTTTATCACCAACTTCGCTTCATCTGGATATAGACACCTGAGTAACGTGCCGTTGTAGGAGCGTTTGTACAACTTATCGCCCGAGACAACGTAGCTAGGTGCCCGTAACTTCGTTACCTTGGCGTCTGCCTCGTCTTGTGGTAGGGTGCCATCTGCCTTGTATCGCTTGATATGATCAATCCAACATGGCTCCCTAGTCTGCACAGGGAAGACCCACGAGACGTCAATACTTGAAGTCTCGAGGTCTTCTAGTCGAGCGATCTTCCTAATGTGGCTGGGGACTCCGGTACTTAGCTTTGAGAGCATGTCGGCGTCGGCGTTCTGCTCTCTCGGTACTTGGTGTATCTCATATCCCTCGAATTCGCGCAAGGTTCTCAACACCGCGTCTCTGTATTTCTGCATGCTCCCTTCGTTGGCTTCATACTCCCCGGACACCTGGCTGACAACCAGCTTGGAGTAGCATCGAATTCGGACCTTTTCAGCTCGTAGTCCCGCCGCCAATCGCAGTCCATTGAGGAGGGCCTCGTACTCCGCCTCATTGTTAGACAACTTGAAGTGGAATCGGATGGCATAGTAGGCGCGGAATCCCTCCAGAGTGACGAGCACCACGCCGCCGCCGCAGCCTTTGCTGTTGGAAGAGCCGTCTGTGGACAAAGTCCACCACCCTCCATCTTCAGTTTCTACTTGATCCGTTACTTCCCGAGCTCTGCACTCTACTATAAAGTCTACAAGAGCTTGGCCTTTGATGGCGGGCCTCAGTTTAAAATCTATGTCAAACTGACTGAGGTGCATGGCCCACCGTGCCATCCTGGCGGAGCTGTTAGTGTTCCGTAGGAAGCTTCCCAACGGCTGATGTGAGAGTACGTGGATGGGGTGAGCTTGGAAGTAGTGAGCTAACCTTTTTGATGAAGTGACTATGGCAAATACTGTTTTCTCCAACACACTGTACCGGAGCTCCGCGTCGTGAAGGGCTTTGCTTACGTAGTAGATGGGACGCTGAGTCCCTCCTTCTTCTTTGACCAGCACGGAGCTGATCGCACCCTGTGATACGCCCAAGTACAGGATTAGGGTTTCACCTGCCTCTAGCTTTGCTAGCAGGGGCGGGGACAACAAGTATTTTTTCAACTCTTCGAAGGCCATCTGACAGGCCGGCGTCCACTCGAACCCTTTGCTCTTTTTCAAGATTTGGAAGAAGGGGAGGGAATGTTCAGCCGATTTCAATAGAAAACGGCCTAAGGCCGCCAGACGCCCGTTGAGTCTCTGGACTTCCTTTATGGACCGCGGAGGCTCCATGTCAAGGATAGTCCTTACTTTTTCTGGATTCGGCTCAATGCCGTTCCTGGTGACCATGAAGCCCAAAAATTTGCCCCCATCAACGGCGAAGGTGCATTTTTTTTTGGGTTCAAGCGCAAATTAAATTTTTTCATAATGGAAAATACCTCGCTGAGATCCTCGGCATGGGAAGTGGCCTTGCGACTTTTGACGATCATGTCGTCCACGTACGCTTCCATGTTTCGTCCCAGTACTGACTTGAACAGCTTTGCCACCATGCGAGTGTTTGTCGCCCCGGCATTCTTCAATCCGAACGGCATGACCAAGTAGCAGAATATCCCTTCGGGAGTGGTGAAGGCGGTCTTCTCTGCGTCCTCCTCATGCATGGATATCTGATGGTACCCACGGAAGGCGTCCATGAAGCTCATGAGTTCACATCCTGCCGTCTCATCCACCAATTGATCTATATTGGGTAGTGGAAAACGGTCCATAAGGCATGCCCTATTGAGGTCCGTGTAGTCCACGCACATCCTCCATGTCGATCCTTTGGGAGCTAAGACTACGTTGCTCAGCCACTGTGGGTAGTAAATTTCCTTGATGTGCCCTACGTTGAGTAATGCGGTCACCTCCTTTTTCACGAACTCTCTTCGTTCTGCCGACATATACCTTTTTCGCTGATGCACTGGTTTTCCGCTGGGGTCGACCGCGAGCTTGTGGGTTATGATCCTTCGATCTATGCCCGGCATGTCCTCTGGCCCCCATGCGAACACCGTGTGAGAACGGCGAATTTGGGCCCTTAGCTCTGGGCTTAAGCCTGTGCCGATCTTCACCACTCGGTCTGGTCTGGAGGGATCGAGAACTATGTCTTCTGTCTCTGACACGGGCTCGGCGCGGGTCCAGGCCTCTTCTTCTTTGAAAATTTTCTCCGCGATCGTGTGGACCTGTAAGTCCTTGCTGCCAATCTTCTTGCATGCCTTCACGTAGCAACTGCGGGCTGCCCGTCGGTCACCTCTGACGACTCCTATCCCATTCGGAGTGGGGAACTTCATGCACAAGTGTTCCACTGATATTATGGCCTTGAGGTCCTCTAGTGCTGGCCTCCCCAGTATGATGTTGTGCGCATAAGTGAGCCTTACCACGATGAACTCCATGTCCATCTTGCGAATGTTGGGGCTCGTGCCTATCTCCACGGGCAGGGTCACCGACCCTTCTGTTTCCACGGAATCCCCAGTAAACCCAAACAATGGAGTTCGTACCTCTTTGAGCTGGCCTCTAGGTAGCCCCAACTTGGTGAAGGCGTCGTAGTACATCACGTTAACCGAGCTTCCCGTGTAGACCAAGATGCGATGTACGATCATATCATTAATGTCCATCTTAATCACTAGTGCGTCGCGATGGGGTAAGGGGCCCTCGGGGAGGTCCTCGTCAGAGAAAGTGATGGCCTCCCGCCTCTGCTTCTTCCCTTTGGGAAGACTCACCACTTCTCCCACGTACAGCTGCCTGCTCCACTTCCTCCTCTCTGTGGGTGTGTCGCCGCCAGCTGGTCCACCATAGATGAAATGTATGGTGTGTTTCTTTTGTCGTCTGGGCGCCATCTCGGTTTCCTTCTCGCTATCATCCTGCTCCGATATCTGGTCGTGGTCTCTTTTCCTGGCGTTCGAGGTGGATGGCTCGGCGCCATCCTCCTTCCTCCAGACATTTTTTGGTGGATTTTTCGATGGGTCGCGCTGCGGCTGTTGCTGCTGCTTGGATCGCTTGACAAAATGCCGAAAGTAGCCCTGCTGGATGAGTTCTTCTATTTGTCTCTTTAGCACGTTACATTCGTCCGTGTCGTGCCCGGGTTGCCTATGGAACCTGCAGTACTTTGCTTGGTCTCCTTTTGGGGAGACTTTCATGCATTCCGGTGGGAACTCGACTATTCCCATCTCCTCAGCCTGTTTTAGGATGACGCTAACGGGATGGGTAAGAGGAGTTAGGTTACGCAGGGGAACCAGGCGAGGCCGTTCATGGTCCCGGCCCTTCCCTGCAGCCGGGTGGTTCGAACGTGGTGCCTGGCTGGACGGACCAGCTTTCCCAGGTTTCCCGTTTTTCCTGCCGTCCTCCTCATCTTTCTTTTTCCTGTCGACGTCTTCTGCTTCGGCATAGCGGCTAGCCGTCCTCATCAAATCTTCGTAGGAACGGGGGTGGTGGGCATTCAGTTGCTTGTGAAAGTACCCCGATCTCAAGGCATGGATGAATATAGGGATTGCCGCCTTGGAGTCGAAGTCATAGACATTATTGACTTCCTTTTTCCACTTGATCAGGAAGTCCTTGAGGCTTTCGCCTCTATCCTGCTTTACTACGCACAGGTGAGAGAATGGTTTCTTACGCTGTATGCTACCAGAGAAGTATGTCAGGAAGCTTTTGGACAACTCTCCAAAATTTTGGATCGACCCGTCTGGGATTGTGTTGAACCAATCTTGGGCCGTTCCATCCAGGGTGGACAAGAACGCTCGGCACATGATGGCGTCCCCTGCCCCAATCATTACCATAGTAGCCTTGTACCTAGTCATGTGGACACGTGGGTCAGTGGCTCCTGTGTATGCCTTGATGGCGGGTAACCTGAAGTCCCTCGGCAGAGGTACGTCCATGATGCTTGGGGAGAATGGTGCCGCCATTCGTACCTCGGGTTCCGGCGACTGCTCCCGTGCCTCCACCCTTCTTGCTAACTCCTCGATCCTTCTCTGCAGCCTTTCAACCAGGGCTGATTCATCCGGGTGCCGGCGCGGGGCCGGCTGCCGCTCCTCCATGTGTGGGGCTAGTTCGTGTCGTCCATCTGAATGTCGACGCGGAGCTGGTTCCTCGACGTTTTGTCCATCCAAGCGTCGATGTGGAACCCGCTCACCAACGCGTCGTTCGCCCGCTGAGTGCCGACGCGGAGCCGGCTCATCCACGCGTCGCTCCGCCGAGTGCCGACGCGGGGCCGGTTCGTCGAAGCGTCGCTCTTCGGAGTGTCGACGCGGGGCCGACTCAAGACCGTGGCGGCGCGGGGCCGGCCCACGAGACTCGCCCATCCTTTCTATGGGCGATCTCTCCGCTTCTCGTTCCTCGTGTCGGCGAGGGCCTTTAGCGGAAGACCCCTCGGCACGCGATTCTGGCCTTTGCCGAGCGGGCGCCCCGTGTCCCAACCGTTCTAAGGCGGAGCGGGAGGGCCTAGGTTGCTGTCCGGCCGGTCCGCTTCTTTGGGTGCCCTCTCCCGGGCCCCCAGTCCTAGTGCGACGCCCTGCGTCCCTCGCGGCACGGGTTGCGTCCTGGGCATCCACTCTCCGTGGGGACTCTACCTCGATTTCCCGAGGCCGCGGCGGGGGCACTTGGCCTTGCAGTCCCACCGCCACTTGGTTTAGTGCCGCCGTCACTGCTTGCTGAATGGTTGCCTGGAGGCTCATGACTTGGTTCGCCCCCCCCCCATCGCGGGGTTGATCTCGGAGGTCTCCTCCATTGTTGAGTTGGTCTCGAAGGTCTCCTCCATTGTTGAGTTGATCTCGAAGGTCCCCGGGCCTCCCGTTGTTGAGATGTTCTCGGAGATCCCCTCCGCGATTGTTGGTGAGTAGGTCACGGAGGTCACCTGAGGCGTTGCCATTGTTCGCGTTGCGAGAACCGTGGGAGCTGCGGGACGCCATTCTCCCAAGCTTGCTGTTAAAAGAGTAAAAGAGTTGTGTCGCAGCCTGCTTGAGTATTGGACTCAGGCTCTCAATGAAAGCACCAATGACGGTAAAAACGTTACCGGTAATAATATTAGAATAACAAATGATGTGATGAAGTAACAATAGACGTAACAATAGTTGTATTGCCTTTTGTCTCAGTATAGAAAGTACAGTGTGTCCTCTACTAGATGAGGAGAGCCCTATTTATACTTAGAGTCCTAACGGTAACAACGTGGGACATAAGTGGGAGCCTAGCCTTTAATTCTCTCTCATCAATGGGGGCTTCAATGCTGGCTTCAATGGTAGTAACAACGGCACCTGTTGGAATTCCTGACCGTTGGAGTTCTGCCCGTTGGGTTCCCATGTGATGCTGAGTCAATGCCCATATGCTGAGTCAAGGCCCATTTGTGATCCGGGTCGGGTGCCAGCCCAATTATCCTGTCAATAATATTTGATATTGTTTCTAGAATTGTCTAGGCGCTTTAGATGGAACTTTCATTAGAATACAAGTGTCATCAGAAGATAAGCCTAGATATCGATCTCGCAAGGGTGAAATTGCAACAAATGTATTAGGTGTATGTACACCTAATATGCAATTTGTGTATGTTCTTCCGGGATGGGAAGGATCTGTAGCAGACAGTAGAGTTCTTCATGATGCATTATCTAGAAGGCATCCACTTAAGGTCCCTAATGGTAAGCATTATAATATTAAATTCCAAATATCATGTAATATAATATGCATTCTTATTAAACTATAAACTTATGTTTCTAGGTTGTTACTACTTAGTTGACAAGGGATATGCTAATAGTGAGGGATTTTTGGCACCATTTAGAGGTCAAAGGTACCACTTAAATGAATGGCGTCAAGTTCATCAACCGACAACTCCTCAAGAGTTCTTTAATATGAAACATGCAGTTGCTCGCAATGTCATAGAACGTTGTTTTGGGTTATTGAAAATGAGATGGGCTATACTTAGAAGCCAATCATTTTATCCTGTTAGAATACATAACAGAATTATACTTGCATGTTGTTTGCTGCATAATTTTATTAGAAATGAGATGATTGTTGATCCTATGGAAAATGAATTCGTACAAGGTAATGGCATACATGAAGATGATGATGATGTTACACAAATAGAGCCTTCAGAAGTTTGGAATAATTGGAGGACAGAATTAGCAAATGACATGTTTACTGAATGGACATCATCTAGAAATTAAGGACATATTCATTGATGTTTGATTTTGTGATTTGGTGTTTTTGCTAATGTGGTTTATGAACAATATAATGTGTTTGAGTTTGATTAATAATTTATTATTTCAATTTATTTGTAGTTAAGAATGACTCCCCCCCCCCTACATCTGCAAACATCGGCTCTCAAAGTGTTAAGCAAACAAAAAGAAAGTGGACACGCGAAGAAGACATTATATTAGTGTCATGTTTGACCGAAATGCATAATGTAAGAAAATATAATTCCGATACATGGTTTAAGACAAGTTATTTATTAGAACTTGAAAGAATGATTTTGGATAAAATACCAAATTGTACCATAAAAGCTAAGCCACATATTGAGAGTAGAATTAAAACTTTGAGAAAAGAATGGGGCATTATTCATGATATGGTTCAAGGTAAGAACACTAGTGGGTTCGGTTGGAATGACCAAAAACACATGGTGTATGCTGAAGATGCAATTTGGGAATCATACTTAATTGTAAGTATTTACCTTTTTCTGTACTTTCATTTATTTTTATTAATGTATACATACAACTAATTTATTTATGTTTATTATAGACTAACAAAGAAGTTACACCTTTTAGAACAAGAAGCTTTAGGTTTTATAATGCGTTATCTGCAATATATTCTAAAGATCGTGCAACTGGAAAAGATGCACAGACAGCAGATGATGTATGATGGGGTGTGAACCCCGTGGGCCTGGGGCCCAAGAAGAAGAAGAGAAGCCCAAGAAGAAGAGAGGTCCAAGAGGAGAAAGGGCCAAGTCTAGAAGAGGAAAAGCCCAAGAGGGATAGGGGCTAAAACCAAGAGGTCGGCTCGACCAGGCCTGGTCCTATCATTTTTTAGGCCCGGGGCATAACGACACAATCGTTATGCCATGGAACTGTGTTCACCATGGATGGTGAACACGGTCCCAACAGTGCACCGTTATCTTCTTTCTTTTCTTTTTTTTTTTCTTCTTCTTTTTTCCTTCTTTTTCTTAATTAATTGCGTGACTTTTCTTCTTATTTTCACATTTCGCGGTTTCACTTTAATTTGAGGTGAGCAATGATTTCGGACATTCATAAATTATGAATCCATGCTTGCACATTCACTTTGGAACCATGCCTACACATTTCCGTCCGAAACCATGGCTGCTCCTCTGTAGCGCAAACTTCTTCAACATTCATAAATTATGAATTTTCTGTTATGAGATTATGAATTTACAGTAAATTCATAATCTCATAACAGAAAATTCATAATTTAATAAATGTTTTTCTTTTATGCGATTATGAATTTTCTGTTATGAGATTATGAATTTATAGGACATTCATAATCTCATAACAGAAAATTCATAATCTGACCAAACGCGCGCCATTAACACCACATCCGCGAATTTTTTTATTTATTTTTTACGTAAAAACGACGTCGTTTGGACCCGTGTTCACCTTTCATGGTGAACACGTTTCTAGGGCATAATTTGCGATAACGACAAAAATGGGCCCTATATGAAATTAAAATATATTTTTATAACTAAAATTTAAATTAAATAAGGAAGCAATACTAGGAAGCAATACTAATGTCAAATAACTTAATAAGATTCACAAGTTTTTAACAATTTTATATACACATGAAAACAATTATAGATGCATTCCTAAATCCAAAATAATCAATCACCACATCACTATTTTCATAAATGAAGAATTATAGTTTATAAAAATGAATAAATAATTTAAAACCAAATGAGCTTATAGACAATCACATTATTGTTATTATAATAAATAATAAAGTAATTATTAATAAATAAATAATATATATATATATATATATATATATATATATATATATATATATATATATATATATATATATATATATATATATATATATATATATATATATATATATATATATATATGTATGTATAAACTTACAAATATGAGTATAGCATAAAATCTTAATCATTGGAAACAATAAATCAAAACACTCAAACGTGATAAAAGATATTCATAATAAAATATGAAACATAACTAATTGGATAAAATAGTTTGAATAAAAAACATGTAATAAATCACACATCTTATATATTGATATCGTATTTATAAATACTCTTTTTTAGTTATATCACTTTCAAGTTTTTCTAGATTAATTTGAATACGATGACGCACAATAAAACTTCTAAACTACATTGATTAGATAATTTATAAAAAAAAATTAAATTATCTTTTAAAATATTTTTCATAACTAAATCACAAAATATATTACATATACATAACTCATTATAAAGTTCAAAAAACAACAAATACTCTAAATATAAGTAGTAAATTACTCGAATAGAAATAGATTCAAAATTTGGTATGAATTACAAATCAATCTATATTATAAATCCCACTATAATTATAGAAAAGTAACAAAATCACAAAGTTACAAATTAAATTTAGAAAATACAAATTAGAAATAGAAATAAATAAATTGTAGAAAAAAGTTATGTGAAATGATATATAAAGGGATTTGATCCCTTGACTATGAGCATAAAAATTACAAGTCCTACCAACTCAACTAAGGGTGTGTTTGGAAACCTGGAAAATGAGTTCTGGAAATCATTTTCCAAGTTTCCGTTGTTTGGATGTGCCTGGAAAATCAAGTCAACGGAAATCATTTTTCGTTGACTTTGGAAAATAGGCTTGTTTTGGAGGAAAATGACTTCCCCTTTTTTTTGGGGGAAGTCATTTTCCAAGTTTTACACCAACATCACACCACCACCAACACCATACCACCACCACCTCACTACCACCATCACCACCACTACTGCCGCCGCCACCACCACTATACCACCGCAACCACCGCCACCACACCACCACACCACCACCACCACTACCACCACCAACACCATACCACCGCAACCACTACCACCACCACCGCTGCCACCACCACCACCACCATACCACCGCAACCATCGTCCCCGCCACCACCACCACCACCACGATACCACCGCCACCACACCACCACCATCACACCACCATCGCGCCGCCGCCACCACCACCGCAACCACCGTCGCCGCCACTACCGCCACCACCACAACCACCGTCGCCGCCACTACCGCCACCACCGCAACCACCGTCGCCGCCACCAGCACCAGCACCACCACCATCACACCACCACCACTACCACCGCCGCCGCCACCACCACCACACCACCGCAACCATCGTCGCCGCCACCACCACCACCACACCGCCGCCGCCGCCGCCGCCACCACCACCGCAACCACCGCCACCACCACCACACCACCGTCGCCGCCACCACCACGACCATACCACCGCAACCACCGCCGCCACCACCATACCATCGCAACCACCGTCGCCGCCACCACCACCACCACCATACCACCGCAACCACCGCCACCACACCACCGCCACCACACCACCACCGTCATACCACCACCAATTATTATTATTATTATTATTATTATTATTATTATTATTATTATTATTATTATTATTATTATTATTATTATATAACGAATAACACCACTACCACTACACCACCCCCACCACCATAATATTTTTGATATATTATTAGTTATTTTTATTATATTTGAAATTATTATTATATTATTATATATTATTATACATGTTGTAATATTCTAAATAAAATAATTAAAATGTTTAATTATATAATTCTACTCATTTTCCAGAAAATGAACCAAACACACAAAAACAGTTTTCCAGAATGCAACCAAACACTGGAAAGGAAAATGTTTTCCGGAAAATGACTCATTTTCCAGAGAACATTTTTCAGAAGTCATTTCTTGCTTTTCAAACGGACCCTAACTCAAATTTCAATACAATAAAATTCTTAAATAATCTACTAAATAGTAGGGGGGGGGGGGGGGGGATTTTTATGTAAAATTACTAAAAGGGGATTCGATCCCTCGACCATGCAAGATAAAATACCAAGCCTTACCAAATAAAAAACCATTAACTAGAATGTATATTAAATAATTATACGACATTTCTATAGTATATATAAGAAGTAATGATATAGGATAGTGGACCCCTTCCAAGCATGGGCCCTGGGCAAGGGCCCAGCCTGCCCTTGCCTAGGGCCGGGCCTGGGCTCGACCCCGAGGTCGGCGCGAGTGCGGGGTCGGCACGAGTGGGCAAGCAGCACGGAGATAGCTGTTAAAGCATTTAAGAGGCCATTTAAGGGGCCCGGTCAGCAAGCCGTTGGGAGGCCCAGTAACGGCAGCCCAACGACCCCTAGAATTAATAGGCCGATTTATGGCCTTAAATGTATACTTTTTGAATGATTCCAAGGAGACCCACTATAAAAGGGGGCTCCTCAAGAATGTAAGGGGGACGACAAGATCACGCCAAGAATACACACACACTTACAGAGCTATTATTTCACTTCTATTTTTGAAATGTGAATCTACCAACTAAGGTTGTGTTGGACCTCCCTAGGCCCAAAAACCCTAAAACCAACACTTGTGCCGTCCATGGGGATCGAAATGAAAGGTTACGATTTGCTCTTTTGCATTGAGAAAGGAGTCAGAAATAGAGCAGAAAGTCAAGTAAGCAGGAGCGAAAGTTTAAAACGATGGCTGAGGTCGAAGCCAGACCTCCGATCGTCACAGCGTGTCTGAGGCAGACCTAAGGAATCAATTAAACCAGCGAAATTCACAAAGTCAGGGAGGCGATTCGGCGCCTCAAAATCGACCTCCATCGATGATACCTCTCACCCCCGCGCAGATCGATGCCATTGCTCGCGCCGTAGCCGTACAAACTCGGGAGCTGAGGGAACCATCGGTCTCCCGATCGCCGAATCCACAACCGCAAAACCAACATCCGTCCCAAAGGTCTGACAGAGACAGACGAGAGGACCAAAGGGCAGAAGATCCACCGCCTCGGTCCATGCACTCCAGACTGGGCCCAAACATAACCCGTCAATCGGCGAAAGAACGACTGGGTAAGGGAGCACCCAGCCGAGCGCGGTCAGGTCGACAGAATCATGAGCTCACCCGAGAAAAGACTCACACCAGAAGAACCAGAACCCAGGGGCGGCGGACTGAGAGGCCTGCCCGTAATGAGGATCGGCAAGCCGAGTCTCAGGCCGGGGAGAGCACCGAGTCCACCGCAAATCACATCCGGAATTTTGGGGAGATGGTGTAACACCCCTAAAATTTAAAACTTTGAATACTTATGAAATAAAGGCAATACTATCATTAAATCCCGAAATAGAGCATAACTAAACATAAATGTTTGGGGTGCTATGCCACATCTGAGCTGGAGAACTCAGATGCATAGGCTAACTATCTAAATAACAGAAATCCTCAAATTAATGTCAAGTATATCATCATGGCACGCAGGCCGATAAGGAATTAAACTAATTAAGCCTCGAGTCCTCTAGCACGCTCCGGAGCTACTCATCTGTACCTGAAAGCCAAATATATCTGTTCAGCGAATAATGCTGATAACCCACTCTAACGCGTTAAAATACAATATAGGTATATATATATATATATATATATATATATATATATATATATATATATATATATATATATATATATATATATATATATATATATATATATATATAAGGAAAATTATTTTGAAGCCGGAATAGATATATACGTATGAAACTCTAATTTAAAACCGAGAATAGACTCAACAAGTAAGGGTAGACACATTCATCAGATATAATCACGCATATAAAGATATTATCATATACCCTAAGGTCACAAGACTATTTCACATCATTCATATCAGTATTCAATCATTATCTCAACACGTAAACACATTTGGTGGTGCAGCAGGACCCTTCACGCGCCCATACACGAAGCGCCAGCGCATATAGCTCTAGCATGGCCCCGAAGCACCCTGCCTGTACCGCAACACAAGGAGATTGATCGCAACCAATTGATGAACCGCAGCTCATATAGTAACATTTGATCGCAACCAAACGGTGGACCGCAGCCCGTATAGTAAGTGTATATCTGATCGCAACCAGATTATGGACCGCAACCCTATATATATTTATATCCCTGACCGATCGCAACTGTCCTGGTTAATAGCCGATGGTTCTCAACCCATCCAACTGCCCGTATAGCCAATTGATCGCAACCAATTGGGGTATCATGCACACATAACACATAGCCAAGCACATGCAACCCACATTAACACATAGGGAGGGGGAAAACATATATATAAAACTTATGCGTGGTCAATCACATTACTAGAGATATGCCTAAGGGGTTCATACATCTTTCACCTAGGCCAACGGGATACCAATTCGACTAGCATGCAATACACAAGACTCTTTTATCCTACGAACGGTACCCGAAACATCAAACTAGACTCAGGCATGACAGACGGGGTCCAATGGGACACCATGGGACACGGGAAAACATCAAACGGGGAAAACTACCATATTCCACTTTGGGATTTCCAGTGGGTGGCCGGCGGGTGGAGGACCACCCGTCGGCTGCCCGCCGGCGGTGCAACACAAGGCAGCGGGTGCCCAGCGGGCAGTCGCCTGCCCTCCGGTTGCCCGCTGCCGGCGCCCTCATTGGGGCAGCGGGTAGGTGGCGGGTACCCCTGCCCCCACCTACCCCCCACTGACTCTTATGTAACAATTCAGTTCCGGGATCTTTCGTGGAACCCGAAATCATGTCCAGACACATTTAAACACAAATGACGACACCACGTAATCAAGTAATGGATTAAAATAAAGAATCACATTAAATACATCCTAACACGACTTCTAAACATAATCAAGACTCAATAACCGAACATGCGAAATCCCGCCCAAACATACCAGGAATATCACGATACGAAATCCACGATTTAACCCTAGGGCTCTAGTCTTACTAAAATCAAGAACATCAAGATTATCAAGATCACATAAATATCAAGATCATCTCATCAATATCAAGATTATCTCATAATCATCATAAAAGCATTATCAAGACACAAGCATGGAATTGCATATCAAAGGAGCCAAAGAAGAAGATTATAGCAAGGAAAATAGATTTTGTTGAGACATGGGTTACCTCTTAGCCTTAATTAGAATCCTTGGCTACTAAGGTTCTTTCTCTAAGATCTCATCTTCTTGATTTCTCCTACGTTTGGTGATAGGGGAATTCTTGGGAATTCTTGTGTGGTGGAACCTATTGTGGTGTGAATTCTAGGTGCCTCCTATGTCCTTATATATATACATCTAAGAGTCCTAACTGGGGTCTGAATGGTAGGGATTTACTTATTCTATTCCTTATAGGACTAAAGGTTTGGTTTAGGGATAAGGGTCCGTGATCCATGGTGGACCCTTCTCAATTAATTAAGGGAATTAAATTCTCTTTTAATGGTATGTAATTGAATAATTAGTTTGGGTTAGTGGCTGTAACACGGGGTGTTACAGATGGCCTATCTGGTTCAAGAATTGCGTAATCTGAAGGAGCAAGTAGAGGGCAAGACCAAGTCTCTGGGTTAGACGTTGCTCACCGCCTTACCCTTCTTAGCCGAGATCAAGGCCTACAAGATACCTGGCGACTTCAAATTCCTAGAGCAAGCTATCTTTGACGGGTCTGGTGACCCGCGGGAACACCTCTTGAGCTATCAGGCGAAAATGCAGGTCTTAGGAGTCAAGGACCCTGTCATGTGTCGCGCCTTCCTGCCAACTTTGAAAGGACCGGCTCAAAGATGGCTCGTCGCCTTGCCACCGAGATCGATCCGCAGCTTCGAGGGATTGGCCGACCGTTTCATGAGTCACTATGCTGCCAACATAAAGCCTCAGAAGGACCTTACGCATCTTGGCGACATCCGTCAAGATGAGGGAGAATCGCTCAAAACATACTTGGCTCGGTGGCAGAAGGAGATCCAATCTATCGAAGAGGTCGAGGATCAGACCGCACTTACATTCTTCATTAAGTCGCTTCGATCCAGCCAGCTGTATCGAGACCTACGGGATAATCGGCCGGCCATATACGCGGAGGCCATACACATGGCCAACAAGCGAGCTAACACTGAGCAGGCGATGAAGTATAAGTGACAGCGCGAGGTCGGAGGGGCCTCAGGAGGAAAACGAACCAGAGCAGATGTGACGCGTCTATGACAGAGTCGGTACTCACCCTTACCGACCGCGTCCAATGCACGAGATAAAAGCATGTGCGCCGCCCCGCCGCCTCCGCCGAGTGAGCATACGACGAGTGTCGACCCGGGTAAGCCGTCCAAATACTGTCGCTATCATAAAACTTATACTCACAACACGGAAATATGCTATTACTAAAAAAGATCATGGAGGGGATCATTCAGCAAGGTACTTCGCCTCCTAATCAATGGCGAAGACGACCGACATCCCAAACTAAAGAAGATGGCAACCCGTCCAGGTCGGCCGACTTAGATCACGGCAAGCAGCCGATGTCCGCGGAGGATGAGACACAATGGAGATAGAAGCCGGTCAAAAATATGATAGTCGGCGGGCCGGAAGGAGGCGACCCCTCCAATACTCGAAAGATATGGGCTCGACAGTTGTACGTAGATATAGTATACGGACGCAAAGGCAGTTCGAAGAGAGTGTGCAGAGAACCTATAAG
Source organism: Ipomoea nil (assembly GCF_001879475.1). Lineage (NCBI taxonomy): Eukaryota > Viridiplantae > Streptophyta > Magnoliopsida > Solanales > Convolvulaceae > Ipomoea > Ipomoea nil. The sequence continues at coordinate 1,587,195 of NW_017619273.1, read as the reverse complement.
TTTCACGGACAAGGATCTGCCGACTGGCCAAGCACCGCACCGCGACGCACTAGTAATCGCGATGGATGTGAACGGGGTAGTTGTTCGACGAATCTTGGTAGATACCGGGAGTAGCGTCAACATCCTGTATCTCGAAACTTTTACCAAGTTGGGTCTAGCACGAGAACGGCTGACCCCGGTAAATACGCCACTGGCAGGCTTCACTGGGGATTCCATAGAAGCTGATGGGTCCACCACCCTGCCGGTCGTGATCGGCAGTTATCCTGACATACAGAAACTAGATATGAAGTTTATCGTAGTTGATCTAGCCTGCTCTCACAACGCCATCCTCGGACGACCTGGTCTGGAGGACTTGGGAGCATCAATCTCCGTTGAGCATCTATGTCTGAAATTCCGCACGCCGACAGGAGTGGGCACGGTTCGCTGCGATCGGAGAGTCGCCCGAGAGTGCTATTTGCAGGCATGCCGGGAAATGGGAAGACGAGAAATGCGAGTGCATGAAATCACCAAGCGGCCCGCAAAGAAAGCAATGCCACCTCGCCCCGAACTGGCCATGGAGTTAGAAGAAGTTGAGATCGACCCAGTCCGACCGGAGAGGCGGGTAAGAATCGGAGTCGGCCTCAAGGAGGAAATACGAGCGGAAGTCATACGTGTGCTCCGTGAGAACCGTCTGGTCTTTGCTTGGGGGCCAGATGACATGCCGGGTGTGGACCGCTCTATCATCTCTCACCGATTCGCGGTAGATCTCGGCCACCGACCCGTGATTCAGAAAAAACGATATCTAGCCAACAACCGACGAGAATTCGTGAAGAAGGAGGTGAGCACGTTGCTAGCTGCCGGCCATATCCGAGAGGTAAAATATCCGGATTGGTTGGCAAACGTGGTATTGGTGCCAAAACCGCTGGCCTGGAGAATGTGTGTAGATTACATCGACCTCAACAAGGCATGCCCGAAGGATCCTTTTCCCCTACCCAGGATTGACCAGCTAGTCGACGAGACTGCGGGGTCGGCCTTATTGAGCTTCATGGATGCTTTCCGAGGCTACCATCAGATCTACATGCACAAAGCCGACGAGGAGAAAACAGCCTTCATCACTCCCGATGGTGTATACTGCTACCAAGTGATGCCCTTCGGACTCAAAAACGCGGGAGCTACATATACCCGAATGGTCGCTCGGCGATTCTAGGATTTGTTAGAAAAGTCTATGGCGGCGTACGTTGATGACATGTTGGTCAAGAGCGGGGAAGAATCGGGTCATGCTCGAGATTTGGCCGAGTGTTTCCAGGTAATGCTTAAATATAATTTATGGCTTAATCCCAAAAAGTGCGTCTTTGCCGTGCAAGGAGGAAAATTCCTAGGGTACATGGTGACCAAAAGGGGCATCGATCCGAACCCCGAGAAGGTCCAAGCTATTATGGACATGCAACCTCCCAGCACCATAAAGGATCTTCAGAGGTTGACTGGCCGACTGGCTGCCCTAAGCCGGTTCCTTAGCAAGTCGGGGGACAAGACTGTACCTTTTTTCAAGGCCATGAAGAAGAAAGATGGCTTCGCATGGACTGCCGAGTGTCAAGAGTCCTTCGAAGAATTGAAAAGGTATCTCTCGACGCCTCCCGTATTATCTACCCCGTAGCTCGGCGAACCTCTATACTTATACTTAGCGGCGTCACCCAAGGCAGTCAGTTCAGTGCTCGTTCGGGAATAAGAGCGTGTAACACCCCCGATTTTCACAACTTTCAAAAATATTTTAAGCTTAATAAAGAGATAAAGTCTATTCATCAACATTAAAGTAACGCAGAAGCAAAAGATAAAATACGGGGAATGTCATGCCACACCTATACATCTAAAGGTGTACATGCTAAAAGCTAAACCAACGTACTAAGTCATGTCCATACACCCATGGCACACAGGCCCAAAACACTAACTAAACAGTCCAAGGGAGCTACACTAACAAACCAACAGCTAACGCGCTCGCCATAAGCTACTCAAGACCTGTAAAGCAACATAAAGTAAGGGGACGACGCCCGGTCAGCGAATATTGCTGGTAACCCATCAATACGTGTTAAATAGCATATATAGATAGTATAAATCAAATCAATTTCGAAACGGGATACAATATATATCAGTTCAAACATCATAGAGAGAAATCAACTGCAAAGACTCTTTCACACTCTCAAAGGAAGAAGGGAAGTCAACATCCCATAACAACAACAAGATAAGAACAACCAAAATAGACAAATACAACTTGATCGAGGTGTATTCTACTGATCACAAAGTAGAATACCTCTCGACATACTCATTAGCAAAGAATAGACATTCAAATATTGGCAACTACATGCCACAGTGACACTTCATGTCACAAGTTCCAACCTTATGCCCTGTTCCAACCTTATGGCTACCCCCGGCCTTATTACAGTTCCAACCATTACCTCCGAGAACCCCTGTACTTCTGAGTCCAACCTTATGCCTCCGAGGACCGTCGCCCCCACTCCAACAATCTCCAACAAAGTCTCCGACATATGAGTACACGAGGGTACCATTCATTTCATTCACACAATCTCCAACAAGTGAGCCTACGCTCAGATTACACCACCAATTTCATTCATGGCCACCACGAGGACCACATCTGTACCTTGGAGATTAAGGTCCCATACCCTTAATCGTGCAATCAAGGTACAACCAATACACACGTTTCCATCATAGGCATCAATCAATGGATCACAACAAAGATATGAAACCATACTCAACAAGGAAGGATTACAATCCGACACCAACGATGGTCAACACAAGTTGCCAACTTCAATAGGAAAGAACAAACCGCACACACTAGCATTTCAACATCAAACTAGCATTCTTATCAAACGGGTAAACCAAACATAGTTCCAGAGAACATACAAGACTCATCATAGTCCAACGAATCACAAAGTTGGACACTTAGCATGATTCAAGACACCAAAATCCTACATGGATTCCTAACATACCGTTCTAGACATACGAAACATCAAGAAGACACTCAATAGCCCAATAAAACAACATCGGGAGGTCAAAACATCGATTACCGAGTCAAAAGAATCACGGGGAGCAAATCCCCGACCGACCACAAATGTGTACCCCGCGGGTGGAGCCACGGGTGGACCACCACCCGTGGTTCCGCCCGTGGGTACCACATCCCACGAGGCCTGTACCCCGCGGGTGGGGCGGCGGGTAGGCCACTGCCCGCCGTTCCGCCTGCAGGTACACTCTTGTACCACAAATAATCCCTTCGAGGATTTTCAACAACAAGTCCAAATTCAAGTCCAAAACACCCAAAATCTCACAAAATATAACAATATGACTTGAACCCAAGAAATAGCCAAGCAATGGCATACAAGAACCCTAATAACAAGCTCTAGATATGCATTACCACAAGACAATGCGTCAAAACTCACATTTCATAACAAAAATCACAAGTAGAAGTCAAGAAATCATCATATAGGTAAGAAAATAGATTTTGTAGAGCATGGGTTACCTCTTGTAGCCTAATACTTCACTTTTCACACCCTTAAAGACTTCTCTTAAAGCTCTCCTTCAACTTCAACTTCATAAACACACCAAAAGACAACAAAGATTCCATCTTTAGAAAAAGACACCTAAAAAGATACTAAAAATACCAAGAGATCAAGGATCTTACCCTCCCCTATGCTCAAGGTTAAGAAAGTTTGAATCTTGGAGACCAACTTGTAGGATTTAAGATGCCCAAAACTTGGCTTGAAGAAGAAGCTATCAAGTTTCTAGAGAGAAGGTGGAACATTTGTGTTTGGGGTGTTAGTGAATGAAATGAAAGGATGATGCTAGGTTAGCTTGGGGCACAAACATAAGGTAGAAAGACTTTTTTGCCCTTATTAAAGTTGGAAGAATAAGGAGACAGGGGAACAACTCATAAGGCATAGAGTACAACTCTTTGACTTGGATTGACTAGTCAATTTCTAGTCCTCCGACTATTTAATTTTCAGGACTTTAGGAATAAATTACCAAATAAACTAGGATTAATTATCTAATTAACCCTTAAATAGATTTTGGATTTACGGGGTGTCACAGAGCGGGTTCAGCATCCGGTCTATTACGTTAGCCGATCTCTGAAATCCGCGGAAACCCGTTATACTCCCCTGGAAAAGGTGGTATATGCACTAGTGGTCACAGTATGGAAGCTGGCACCTTACTTTCAGGCGCACACCGTCCGAGTCCTAACGGATCAACCTTTGGGAGGCGTGCTACGTAACCCCACGTCATCGGGGCGACTCGTCAAATGAGCCGTGGAACTGACCCAATATGGAAATGAGTACCAACCCCGCCCTTCAATTAAGGGACAAGCGTTGGCCGACTTCCTAGTCGAGTGCACAATAGGAGAGGTCGATGGAGTCCCAACCTCGGAAGAAGGTTCGGGAGAATGGTGGGAACTACACGTCGACGGAGCTGGGAGTAGCCATCATTGTGGCAGTGGAGTTATGCTAATCACTCCGGAAGGAATCCGACTATATTACGCCTTGATCTATCAATTCCAAGCATCCAATAACGAGGCAGAGTATGAAGATGTGCTAGGAGGCATTAGGCTCGCTAAGGCCCTAGGAGTCGACCGTCTGCATATTAAGACGGATTCGCGTCTTGTGGTAGGACAGGTATCAGGAACTTGCGAAGCTACAAGCACTCGGCTAGTGCAATACAAGGAGAAGACCGTGGAGTTATTGAAAGGGTTTGCGGCATATGAGATAGAACATGATAGGAATATTTTTGTAAGTTTTGATGAAGCCAAATGTACTTTAGATCCCCTTAGTTTTTAGGTCTTTGAGTACAAGCATCATAAATCAGAATAGCGAATCAAAAGGAATCTACCATAGGAAGAACAAAATTAATTTGAGAAATTAATTTTGGTCCTGCGAGTATTCATCCGAGAAAGAAGCATAAAGGAATGGCGTTGCAAAGAATGACCGGATGAGCCTAATGGCGAAATCGTAGAAGTCCTTACTCAAAACGATCACACTTGAGATCGATTCCCCCCCAGGGACTTATTTTTTACTAGTCAAATTTTCGGACAAGCACAATGTCCAAAAGAGCACGATGTTCACCAAGGAGCACAATGCTATCAAAAGAGCACAATGTATTAAAAAGAGCACGATGTGTGCTGACAAGCACAATGTGTGCTAAGGAGCACAATGTTCAAAAGGAGCACAATGCTATCAAAAGGAGCACAATGTATCTACAAGAGCACAATGTGAACAAGCACGATGTGTCCAAAAGAGCACAATGTGACCAAATCAGAAAAGCACAATGTTCAAGTCAAAGGAGCACGATGTTCAAAGTCAAAGGAGCACAATGTGGCAAAGAAGCAAGATGATCAGAAATTAAATCAATTCGAAGGAATTTATTCCAAGTCTACCCACATGCCACAAGAATCCAAAATTGCCTGAAAGAAATTTGATCAGAACGGAAAAATATTTATGAAGACATGAATATAAAAACTTATCCTAGAAATAAATTCTATCAGATGAATTTATTTCAAAGATACGTTGGATATTCAATATAACAAGAAAAATAATATTTTAAGAAACAGTTAGAAAATCAAGTTGTGATAAAATATTATTTGTCAGGCAAGTTGACAATCAAATCAAAATTGAAGACCTATTATTGTCAACAATATCAGGCTATGAAGATTCAAAATTCAAATATCAAATTATCCCACTCCAACGGATATATTTGATTTCCTATAAAAAGCCATGAAGACTTGAAGACAAATAGTGTGTGGAGCAGAGGTGAACAAGATAGACACGAGATAGAAGTGCAATACACACGAAAATTCAAAAAGTGCAAGTGCTCAAATATTCTTAGAGACTTAGTCTGAATAGTCTCAAATCTAGTTGGAGAGAGATACAATTACCTTTGTATTTGTAATTGTAAAAAGAGTATAGCTGTGTGCAAAATACTCTAGTGAGTGTAGCTGTGTGCAAAACACTCGTAGTTGCTAAGTGTAGCTGTGTGCAAGACACTTAGTTGGCGTTGAGTATAGCTGTGTGCGAAATACTTGGAGTTGAGTGTAGTTGTGTGCGAGACACTCGGAGTTGGGTGTAGCTGTGTGCAAGACATCCGGAAGAAGTGCTTGTGTAGCGCTTATTCACTATTGTAACTGTGTGTGAAAAATAGTGAATTTCTCCTAGACGCGAAAGGAGAAAAGTGGACTAGGAAGATTACGCCACTTCCGAACCACTATAAATTGCCTCTCTCATTTACATACCGCACTTACATAATTTGCTCTATCTATCTATCTTATCCGACTAACCCGTTTACTATTCACAGTTAATCTTAATCTTTCGGGTTTAGTGTGTTTTCACGTATGCATGTGATTCAAACTTCTCAAGCTTAAATATTGAATTATTCTAAGCAAGTTTGACGTGTTGCATGTAACATTCGTTACACGGTCGACGTGATACGATATTTATTTACAATCTTGAATATTGTTATTATATATTGAGTGAACCATCTCCTTTATATATTCAAGATACCTCTGTTACTTTATTCTATCTTACATGCGTATTTAATTCATTAATTGGGCATAACTCTTTACATACTACCTATTCCGCTGTGCAGTTTAAACTTACTCTATTTACTTGCTACTTAGAGTTGAAGTTACCAAAGAGTTATTTAAATTGTGAAAAAGTTTAGAAAGTCTATTCACCCCCCCCCCCTCTAGACTTTCTACCACCCTATCGGGACCAACAATTGGTATCAGAGCGGTTGTCTATTTGAGTCAATCTTGACTGCTAGACAGATCTCGAAAAATCAAGATGATGAAAAGAGACATGGCTCTTGCCCAAAATTTATTGTTTTCCTTAGAAAAATTTGATGATTGGAAAATTCGCATGCAGGTACATTTATCCGCATTACATGATGAAATGTGGGAAGTGGTTACATGTGGTCCTATTGAGATTTTGCAAGTCAACACCTCATCCGTACAAACAAGTGACACTCCACAATACATTCCAAAACCAAAAGAGGAATGGTCTCGTGAAGATAGAACAAGAAATAACTTGGACAATATTGCCAAGGATATTTTGTTTAAATCTATCGATGACACGATATTTCCAAAAGTTCGAAAGTGTCAATCCGCGAAGGAAGTTTGGGAAACGCTCATTCAAATTGGTGAAGGAGATGAACAAGAAAAAGATAATAAGCTCACCATAGCATTAAAGAAATTTGAGGATTTCAAAATGCTAAACGGCGAGAATATTACCGACATAGAAACAAGATTTGCCAAAATCTTAGGAGAGATTAATGATCTTGGAAAAGATATTAATCAAAAAGAAATTTCACTCAAAATTCTACGTGGTCTACCATCTACATGGGACATGAAGGTCACGGCCATGAGAGATCATAGGGATCTAAAAACCCTATCGACCGATAAGCTCTTTAGTGATTTAAAAGCTTATGAATTTGAGATGAAATCAAGATTAGAGGAAGATCATGAAGAAAAGAACAATGCACTTGTAGCCGTCTAGCCGACCAACCATCAACCTCAAGGTCAGTACAAAATGTTGAATTATTGCCTAATGATCAATTTGCTCTCTTTGTCAAGAAATTTAGGAAATTCATGAAGAGAAGCAACTACAAGAAAAATCCACAAGGGAAATCGTGGAATGCAACAAAGAATTCGAAGAAAGAAATTATTGAGGAAGATTCGAATTTATGCTACAATTGTAGAAAGCCTGGACACTTTGCAGCAAGTTGTCCACACCCTAAGGTAAGTAAAAGTCAATATACAAATGTTTCTAACTCTCAACAGGAAGAATTCAAGCCCAAAGATAAAAGGTTCACAAAGGAGAGAAGAAAAGCACTTATTAGTGACCCACTTGAAATAAGTGAGTCAGAAGAATCTTCAAGTGATGAAAGTGACACCTCAAAGGATGACAATGCAATGTTTTGCATGAGCATCTCCAACAACTCACCCTACGAGGACATGTGTCTTATGGCAAATGGAAAGAAGAAAATGAGGTAACATCTCACTCTTATGATTTTGTCAATTCTTCATTTTCTAGAGAGTCCTTCTTTCACTTAATGGAAGAATGTCAAACCGTAATGGACACTCACTCTCAACTCAAAGAGCGCAATTGTCTTTTGATTCTCGAAAAAGATCAAATAAATGAGAAATTGCAAAATGCTCTACTTGAAGTGAAAGACTTGAAAGATAAAATTATTTGTCTTCAAGAAGAGTGTAAATCAAGGGAAGTGAGAGAACACAACCTTAGAGAGGTTATAGCAACATTTACACATTCATCCAAAATAATGGACAAAATGGTAAATATGCAAAAACCCTCAAGTGATAAAACCGGACTCGGTTATGATCCATCGTGTTCTCAAGCCTCCAAGAACTTGGCCAATTCTACTACTACTTTAAGTAATAAAGTCCAAGTAGTAAAATTTGTAAAAGGTCAAGAAAGCACAGTGAGACAAGGAGTTGGTTATCAAACGAATGTCAAAATTAATACTGTTAGGCCAAAACCTCAAAGAAATATTATTTCACCTAAACAGTATACAAAAAGGCAAAAGTTTGTTCCTAAATGGAAATACACCAATGAGTCTAGTGCACAAAGCCCTCATAGGAAAATGGGAAGGAATCCAAGAATTGAGGCAGGGAGATTTTATCCCTCAAAACAAGATTGGGTTGGTTATATTAAACCATGGACTAAGTCCAGATTTAATGCCTATCCTAGGCCCAAACAATCTTCTTCCCACGTGCCAAAAAATCGAGTAAATTTTCAAAAACCGGCACAAAAAATGTTTTCAAAAATTAAATATGATTATAATGTGTTTAATGGTTACCAATCACCTAAACTTAGATCAGTGAGTACAAGGTGGATTTGGGTACCAAAAATGACTAACACTCAAGGACCCAAATCAAGTTGGGTACCTAAAAACGTTTAATTTGTTTGCAGGAAGTTTGGTACTTCGATAGTGGATGTTCTAGACACATGACTGGAAATAAATCTAGTCTTGTGAATCTTAAAAATATCGAAGGACCAAAAGTCGTATTCGGTGGAAATGAACGATACGGCATAACAAAAGGAATTGGTACAATTTTTCGAAATGGTTTGAAAATCGAAGATGTATCCTTTGTTGAAGGTAGGGCTGTTAACGAACCGAACATAAACGGACGGAGGTTGTTCGTGTTCGTTTGTTAAGGAATTTGGAGTGTTCGTGTTCGTGTTCGTTTGTTAAGGTTTTTGAAAATCCTGTTCGTGTTCGTTTGTTAAGCGTTTGTTAGTGTTCGTTAACGTTCGCGAACACGTTCACGAACGTGTTCGTTAACATTAACGAACATGTTCGCGAACGTGTTTGTTAACGTTCGTGAACACGTTTGCAAACATGTTCGTTAACGTTAACAAACACATTCACAAACATGTTCATTAACAAGCACGTTCACGAACATATTTATTTACGTTCACGAACACTTAATAAACAAACACATGCACATGTTCATGATCACAATTCGTTCGTGAACGATAAATAATCTACGTTCACGAACAATAATCAAACAAACAACACAACTACATAACTAATATAATATAATATAATATAATATAATATAATATAATATATATGTTTGTGAACATGTTCGCGAACATTATTAAACGAACACAAACGAGCTTGTTCACGAACATTATTAAACGAACATAAACGAGCTTGTTCAGGAACATTAGTAAACAAACACAAACGAGCTTGTTCACGATCTCTTAGCAAACGAGCTTACAACTGTTCAAGCTCTGTTCGTTAATTAACCGAGCTCTAAATTTTGTTTGTTAATGTTCGTTTACCTTAACAAACGAACATAAACGAACGCTTACCGAACACGAACACGAGTAGTTTGCCGAAAGCTCTGTTCGCTAACACCCCTAGTTGAAGGTCTAAAATTCAACTTGTTGAGTACAAGTCAATTTTGTGACAAAGGATATCTAGTTGAGTTCTTCAAAGACAAGTGCCAAGTGAAGAATAATTCCTCGGGAGAAGTAGTGCTCGAAGGAATAAGGAAGAAAAATATGTATGTTGTGGATTGGAACACAACAAAAGAATCAGTGTGTCTACTAGCAAACAACTCACACGCAACAAGTTGGGAATGACACAAGAAGTTGAATCATCTAAACTTCAAGACAATCAACAAGCTAGCAAGAAACAAACTCGTTGAAGGTTTACCCGACATTATCTACAAGAAAGATCAAATATGTGATGCTTGCCAAAGAGGAAAGCAAATCAAGTCATCTTTCAAATCCAAAGCCCAAGAATCTACAACAAGACCGCTGAGTCTACTACACATGGATCTATTCGGTCCAGTAGACCCTGCAAGTCTAAGTGGTAAGAAATATACACTAGTTGTTGTTGATGATTTTTCCAGGTACACATGGACGATATTTCTCAAAAAGAAAAACGAAGTCGAGCAAAAGCTGCCAGAACTACTCAAGCTGCTACAAAACGAGAAAGACTTGAAAATTGCAAAAATCCGAACTGATCGAGGAACAGAGTTCGTGAATCAAGTAATTAAAGTCTACTGCAATTCTCAAGGAATTCTACATCAATTATCTGCCGCACGTACACCGCAACAAAATGGTGTAGCCGAAAGAAGAAATAGAACGCTAAAAGAAGCCGCACGAGTGATGATTACGTCAGCCGAGCTACCTAAAAGATATTGGGCTGAAGCGATCAACACCGCCTGCTACACGCAAAATCGAAGCTTGATACACAAGTCTTACAATAAGACTCCGTACGAATTATGGAAAGGGAGAAAACCTAAACTCAATTACTTTCATACTTTTGGCATCAAATGTTTTATTCTTAATAATGGTAAAACATATCTAAAGACTTTTGATGAGCGTGCAGATGAAGGAATATTTTTAGGATATTCATCTACCAGCAAAGCATTCAGAGTATTGAACAAGAAATCAATGGTGGTAGAAGAATCAATTCATGTCACATTTGATGAAGCTCATAAGAAGAAAACCCAGAGCAACAAAAATGATCAGGAAAGTTGTCAAGTTGAAAAATCATTTAATGATACTGACATATCTTTCAAAGATCAAATTATACAGGGTATGGAGAAATTGGACATTGATTGTGAAGGACACGTGGAAGTCAATGAAGATCCCCACGTGGAAAGTCAAAATTCTCAAGTTGAAACACAAGTTGGAGATCAATCTGATGAGCAAAATGTGTCTACCTCCAACTTACCTACTAAGCAAGGAAACGTGGAAAACCCATGCAACCTACAACCTGACTTGAGATGGCTCAAAAATCACCCTCCAGAGCTAGTGATTGGAGATCCAAGAGAAGGAGTAAAAACAAGGTCCTCAAATATACATACTTTATTTTCTTGTTTTCTTTCTCAGGTGGAGCCCACAAGCATTGAAGAAGCTCTAAGTGATCCAGATTGGATTAATGCAATGCAAGAAGAGCTTGATCAATTTAAAAGAAGTGACGTATGGGAATTAGTTCCAAGACCTGAAAATTACAATGTAATTGGAACAAAATGGGTCTTTCGGAATAAAGCAAATGAGGATGGAATTGTCATACGAAATAAAGCACGTTTAGTGGCAAAAGGATATTCACAAGAAGAAGGCATAGATTTCGATGAAACGTTTGCACCCGTTGCAAGACTGGAAGCCATCAGAATATTTCTAGCATATGCCGCATACAAGAATTTCACTGTCTATCAAATGGACGTGAAAAGTGCATTTTTGAACGGCTTACTTGAAGAGGAAGTCTACGTTGAGCAACCTCCCGGTTTCGAGGTAAAAGGTGATATTAATAAGGTCTACAGATTAAAGAAGGCGTTATATGGGTTAAAACAAGCACCGAGAGCTTGGTACGACACTCTATCAACGTTCCTAATTAACTGTGGTTTTACAAAAGGCCTTGTTGATAAAACCTTGTTTAGAATTCAAGAAAATGATCACATTTTATTGGTACAAATTTATGTTGATGATATTATATTTGGTAGTACTAATAAAATTTATGTGAGAAATTTTCCAAGCTAATGCAGAATAAGTTCGAGATGAGCATGATGGGAGAGTTGAACTACTTTCTTGGTTTACAAGTAAAGCAACTCAACGAAGGGATATTCATCAATCAGGCCAAATACACGAAAGATCTTATAAAGAAATTCGGTCAAGATGGAAAATCTTCAATCAAGATCCCGATGAGCACATCTTTAAGATTGGATAAAGATGATGAAGGCAAGGACGTTGACGAAACAAAATATCGAGGAATGATTGGATCATTACTATACCTCACTGCAAGCCGACCAGATATATCTTATTCAGTGGGAGTATGTGCCAGGTTCCAGTCAAAGCCAAAAGAAAGTCATTTTCTTGCTACCAAGAAAATCATCCGATACCTAAAAGGAACAGTCAATGTGGGATTATGGTATCACAAATAAGGTAATTTTACACTAACTGGTTTCTCAGATGCAGATTTTGCAGGATGTAAAATCGATCGAAAAAGTACCCCAGGGACATGCCAGTTCTTAGGGGGAAGATTGGTATCATGGTTTAGCAAAAAGCAAAACTCCATAGCCACGAGTACAGCCGAAGCTGAATATATAGCCGCTGGGAGTTGTTGCGCGCAAATTCTTTGGATGAAACAGCAACTGAAAGATTATGGCGTGAATTGTGAAAATGTCAACATATTGTGTGACAATACAAGTGCCATAGCTATAACACACAATCCCGTGTTACATTCAAGAACAAAACACATTGATGTGAGACATCATTTTATCCGGGATCATGTCGAAAAGAAGGAATTATCAATTGAATACATCCCGACCGAGAATCAAATAGCTGATATTCTCACAAAACCTCTGTGTGAATCAAGATTTTCGAAATTAAGACACGAGATGGGCATGATTGAATTGAGCTAAGTTTCTAAACTCTATTTAAATTAAAAGCTCAAATTTTTTTTATCTGAAAAATTCGTTACTATCTGATTTATTTAAATCTCTTTCTTGCCTATGTGTCTCACATGCAAATTTGTCACATCCTATATATTTAAGTCTACATTAAATGTTGAAAAAGCATATATTGCATGCATGTCTACCCGTGTATCTATCTATTTACTTCTTACACAAATAAAAATTATTAAGATCTACACAATCTTACCATTTAAGAGTGACAAGATGGTATGATGATAAGTAGCCTTAAATAAGAACACCTTTTTATGGTAGTTGTGCATAATAAATAGTCTAGAAAGAATATATTTCTCTTTCTTTCATCTACATAAAACGTGTAGATATATACATATCATTTTCGGAACAGATTTAGTGCTCTATGAATTTTATTTCAGGTAAAATCAGTCCGAGTATCTAAATTTTTGGCGCCACATCAGCAGACAAATTGGATGGAGAATATATAACCTAAACTAACTATCAGTTAGGTCAAAGGTTGGAAGCTATTGGAATATCAAAAATACCCCTCACTTATTAAAAGTCAACATTTAAGTTGTGAGGATATTTGTGTAAAGACACCTCCCTTCCACCCAACCGGTTGGAAGAGCCACCATTACACTCAAAACTCTCAAAATCTTTTCACCTTCCATAGCCGAAACACTCAATCTTCATCTCTTTCAAAATCTTCAATCCCTCAATCTCTAAAAATACCAAGCACATTATGGCTACCATTGGAGATTCAAGTTCTCAACCAAATGAAGAACACTCTCAACAACTCAATCTCTCGAAGCTAGCAGTTGGAATCAAGGCCGGAGGAAGCTTTGACCCTCAAGGATTTCTAAAAGAAGCCGAGAACTCTCATCTTGCACAAAGAATCATCCATGCACTTCAACAAAGTAATCTCATGAGGTTATGTTCTTATCCATACTCAGGATTTTATGATGAAGATGTAGCAGATTTTTATATGAATGCCAAGGTTGTTGGATGGACCATTGAGTCCACCGTGAATGGAACTCTCATCACCATTGATGAACAAGAGTTGCACACAACCTTTGGATTGCCTATATCTAGTCCAGAACAGCCACTGTTGGACTTAGATGTTCACACATGATCACACGGAAATTTGGACAGAAATTCGGAATGAGAATGCTTCTCTCGAACCAAATCTTTCCGGTCAAAAATCTGATTTGAAGCATGAGTATGAGATGCTAGTTAGAATTCTCTATAAATGTGTATTGTGCAAATTGAATAGTATGGAGGATATATCACCCGTGAGAATTGGATATTTGCATGTTGTGATGAATGGAGTTAGGGGTGACTGGAGTAAGCTTATCTTGAGCCGGATTGCACATTTTGTGAAAGGTGCGAAAATTAGGAATGGGAAGTTCAACCGCATCCTAGGGTTCGGTTTGCTTATTGGTGAAATTATAAAAATGAAAGGGTTACCAATGAGATCAAGAAAGTCTTTTGGAATTAACTGGATACTGTTTAAGGATCATGAGGAATCAACTGATTTGAGCTCCAAGAGAAAAAGGAAACCGAGAGGCATTCCTGCTAGGAAAAGGCCAGTTGTAGAAATTCTTGGTTTATCCTCGCAACCCTCAACTCAATCCCATGAAAACCCTACCTCAAGCCAAAATCCAAACACAAGCCAAAATCCTACCTCAAGCCAAAATCCAAATACAAGCCAAAATCCAAACACAAGCCAAAATCCTACCACAAGCCAAAATCCAACCATAAGTCACAATCCCAATACAAGCCAAAGCTTCATAAATCATTTTTCCCAAATTGCCGAATTGGAAACAATGTTGAATGAGGAGATTCATCAAGTTGATGGACTTGATTTGGTGTTTGTAAGTGAATACCGAAGAGTCCTAAATTGGAGAAAATGGAGACTTGGTTCCTATCAAAATTTGATGACAAAAGGACCGAGTATGCAAGAAGAAGAATTATTTTCCTTGAATTGGATTGGTAATTTTGATGTTGGCCATGCAACCTTGATGTCTACGGTGAATGGAATATTTGTGAATAAATTGAAAGCTAAGTTGGCCGAAGCTACTGTTGATGTCACAGTCCAAAGAGATATGCCTACCGAAGATGACTTCCTAGTTGATATTGAGGAATTTGTCACAAGGAATGTAGAAGAAGAAAATGTCACATGTGGTGCACATTTAATGGACAGTGGTTTATATGATGTGAGTGTTTTGAATTTCACTGAAATAAGTCAAGATCAAAACGCCATGCAAGCTAGCCAACACACGGAGGAAATTCAATCCATTCATGCAGAAAGTGCACAAGGTGACACGCACGTGTTACACAGACCGGAAAGAGAAGGATATCAAGTGGAAAATCAAGCACAATCTCACATGCTTGAAGTCAATTCTGCTCAAGAAGGAGCAAGGTGTGTTCCCACAACCCGAGAAGAGCAAGACATTGATGGCACAACCTCAAAAGAAAAATTGGAAAATCTGGAGAAAGTTGTACTAAACCTTGTTGACCGAATGGAAAACATGTTTCAAGGCATCTACACTCATGTGGATCATGTTGTCAATACTCAAGGTGGAAAATTTGAAACATCTTTTGATGAAAATCGGAGGAGTCAACAACATTTGATCGACACCCACCAAGCACTTGAGAGACAAGTTGGAGGATTGAATGCAAATGTCAAGGGGAAACTCAATGAGTTCTATATCCAACTCTCTCAAATCCTCAAGAATTCTGGAAAGGCAAATGAAGCAATTGCCGTGAGTCAAAGCCAAGGAATTCTCAATGTTGTTCATCAACATGAGAAGCACATTAGTGATGTCCACACGGATCTCATCTCCGTCAACACCAAAGTGGGCTGGCTGCCTTCGGGGATCATATGAAAATATTTCCGAATCTATTTCATCTCTTCGTGAATCGGTTCATACACTCCTTGATTACGCCAAAATGGGGGGAAGAGAGATTCAGTCATTTGGAAGGCATGCTTGAGATGATGATGACTGCCATGGCCACCCGAAATGTTGGCACAAGCAGTAGTAGAGGTGGAGGAGGCAGATCTGCTGGCAGAAATGTTGCTAGAAGAGGAGGATTAGAATATTTGTTCGGTGGTGGTGAGGCTAGCAGTCCAGGAGGATCAAGCAGCGCAAATACCACTAACTGTTCTTTTCGTGACATTGTTTGTGCAGGAGGAAATGTTGAGCAAATTAATTGGTATAACCGCGCAGCTCTCTATTTGGAATCCACACCAAGAGATGGTAGAGTTGAAATGCCAAAGTTGGTGACTTTGAATGATCTACCAAAGGGTATGAAGAAGAGTGGTCCAAGTGATCAAAATTTGTGGGTTTCAAACGAGAATTTCAGAAGAATCCAAAGCTATGCTAGAGCTTTGATGATCATGGTTCTAAAGGACTATATCAAGGTCAATGATGCCGAGCTACAAAATGGAAGAAGCCTAGAAGAATGCATCATATGGTATGAAGAAGGTATACTGCCCTGGAACAACATCATTGAAGCATTCAACTATTATTCAGTTGGGCAGGTATGCAACAATTATGCCATTAGTGACAATTTCATTGATGTTCAAAATCATATAAATCATGTGCTTAAAGAGAAGAGAAACAAAGTCATTAGATGATTTGTATGATTGTCACACTTGTTTTTGTATGGTCCACGGGAACATGAACCCATGAACAATTTGGAACAAGTTGGAATGATTCGAAATTTCTGTTTATGATGCTACTAGTTTTCCTTGTTATTTATTGATATTTTATTTGTCTTGAAAGGTAACATTTTTAGCTTAGATTGTGTCAAATCGCATAAATTGGAAAAATGCAAAAATTCATTATTATTAAAATCCAAAAATGTGAATAGGAATTTTAGTTGCTAAAAATACCTTTCTTAGAGTCAAAATCAAATGTTAAACTCGTCTTGGCTATGTCTAAGTTAATAAAATCTTTTGAAAAATAATTGTTTTTAAAAGACAAGCCAAATGACTGAGTATAGGTTTTGGCGTCATAAAAAAGGGGGAAAATTGATAGGAATATTTTTGTAAGTTTTGATGAAGCCAAATGTACTTTAGATCCCCTTAGTTTTTAGGTCTTTGAGTACAAGCATCATAAATCAGAATAGCGAATCAAAAGGAATCTACCATAGGAAGAACAAAATTAATTTGAGAAATTAATTTTGGTCCTACGAGTATTCATCCGAGAAAGAAGCATAAAGGAATGGCGTTGCAAAGAATGACCGGATGAGCCTAATGGCGAAATGGTAGAAGTCCTTACTTAAAACGATCACACCCGAGAATGATTCCTCCTAAGGACTTATTTTTTACTAGTCAAATTTTCGGACAAGCACAATGTCTAAAAGAGCACGATGTTCACCAAGGAGCACAATGCTACCAAGGAGCACAATGCTATCAAAAGAGCATAATGTATTAAAAAGAGCACGATGTGTGCTGACAAGCACAATGTATCTAAAGGAGCACAATGTTCTACAGGAGCACAATGTGAACAAGCACGATGTGTCCAAAAGAGCACAATGTGACCAAATCAGAAAAGCACAATGTTCAAGTCAAAGGAGCACGCTGTTCAAAGTCAAAGGAGCACAATGTGGCAAAGAAGCAAGATGATCAGAAATTGAATCAATTCGAAGGAATTTATTCCAAGTCTACCCACATGCCACAAGAATCCAAAATTGCCTGAAAGACATTTGATCAGAACGGAAAAATATTTATGAAGACATGAATATAAAAACTTATCCTAGAAATAAACTCTATCAGATGAATTTATTTCAAAGATACGTTGGATATTCAATATAACAAGAAAAATAATATTTTAAGAAACAGCTAGAAAATCAAGTTGTGATAAAATATTATTTGTCAGGCAAGTTGACAATCAAATCAAAATTGAAGACCTATTATTGTCAACAATATTAGGCTATGAAGATTCAAAATTCAAATATCAAATTATCCCACTCCAACGGATATATTTGATTGCCTATAAAAAGCCATGAAGACTTGAAGACAAATAGTTTGTGGAGCAGAGGTGAACAAGATAGTCACGAGATAGAAGTGCAATACACACGAAAATTCAAAAAGTGCAAGTGCTCAGATATTCTTAGAGACTTAGTCTGAATAGTCTCAAATCTAGTTGGAGAGAGATACAATTACCTTTGTATTTGTAATTGTAAAAAGAGTATAGCTGTGTGCAAAATACTCTAGTGAGTGTAGCTGTGTGCAAAACACTCGTAGTTGCTAAGTGTAGCTGTGTGCAAGACACTTAGTTGGCGTTGAGTATAGCTGTGTGCGAAATACTTGGAGTTGAGTGTAGTTGTGTGCGAGACACTCGGAGTTGGGTGTAGCTGTGTGCAAGACATCCGGAAGAAGTGCTTGTGTAGCGCTTATTCACTATTGTAACTGTGTGTGAAAAATAGTGAATTTCTCCTAGACGCGAAAGGAGAAAAGTGGACTAGGAAGATTACGCCACTTCCGAACCACTATAAATTGCCTCTCTCATTTACATACCGCACTTACATAATTTGCTCTATCTATCTATCTTATCCGACTAACCCGTTTACTATTCACAGTTAATCTTAATCTTTCGGGTTTAGTGTGTTTTCACGTATGCATGTGATTCAAACTTCTCAAGCTTAAATATTGAATTATTCTAAGCAAGTTTGACGTGTTGCATGTAACATTCGTTACACGGTCAACGTGATACGATATTTATTTACAATCTTGAATATTGTTATTATATATTGAGTGAACCATCTCCTTTATATATTCAAGATACCTCTGTTACTTTATTCTATCTTACATGCGTATTTAATTCATTAATTGGGCATAACTCTTTACATAATACCTATTCCGCTGTGCAGTTTAAACTTACTCTATTTACTTGTTACTTAGAGTTGAAGTTACCAAAGAGTTATTTAAATTGTGAAAAAGTTTAGAAAGTCTATTCACCCCCCCCCCCCCTCTAGACTTTCTACGACCCTATCGGGACCAACAGAACACATTTCGCGAGCCGAGAACACAGAAGCCGACATCTTGTCGAAGATCGCCTTGGAAGGAGTGCCGGACCATCTCCTAAGGATCTGTTAAAAGGAGGAGTTGCGCCGACCCAGCATCGAGGAACCAAGTGAAGAAGTTCAACAGGTAACGACTCCGGACTGGGACCGTGCCAAGAACCCGGAAATGTTTTGGATCGAAGACATCCAACGTTACAAAGATGAGGGAAGATTGCCTGACGACCCTACGGTCGCTGCCCGAGTCCGCAGAAAAGCCCCTTTCTTTGAGATCATAGATGAACAGTTATACAAAAGGGCATTTGGGGGTCCTCTCCTCAAGTTCCTGCTCAGGCCGGAGGCAAAGAAGATAATGAACGAGGCCCATCGTGGGATATGCGCAACTCACCAAGGTGCTCACACCCTCGCACGGAAGTTGGTTATCTAGGGTTATTACTGGCCCACCATGATGAGAGATTGCATCGACTGGATAGCCAAATGTACCGTGTGTCAAGCATTTGCACGAAAATACACTCGGTCGGCCGCCTTCTATACCCCGGTTACTACTGCCATTCCGTTCGCTAAGTGGGGAATCGACCTGTTAGGCCCTTTGCCGGTTGCCCCAGGGCGTTTTAAGTTCTGCGTAGTGGCCATCGACTACTTCACCAAATGGGTGGAAACCGAGCCTCTGGTTACCATCATCGAGTATCAGTGTCGACGTTTCTTATGGAAAAAGGTGATATTTCGCTTCGGATTGCCCGAGCACCTAGTCAGCGACAATGGTCGACAGTTTAATTGCCAACCCTTCACGGATTTCTGTCGATGGCACAGCATTCGGCACACCAAGGTGTCGGTCGCCTATCCCCAGGCCAACGGACAGGTCGAGAATGTGAACCGCACCCTTGTGGACGGCATTCGCAAAAAAACTAGAAGACGTAGGAGGAAACTGGGCTGATGAGTTAGACCGTGTATTATGGGCGTATTGCACCACTCAAAGGCGAGCTACCGGCGAAAGCCCATTCTCGCTGGCATACGACTTTGAAGCAAAGGTGCCCGTAGAGGTTGTCGAGCCCACTCACAGGGTTCGCCATTACACTGATGAGGGAAATGAGGAGAACCTGAGGATTGAGAAGAATTTCCTAGATGAGCGAAGAGAAACATCACACGCTCGCATGGTGGAGTACCAGCAGGCTGTCAAGAGGTATCGTGACAAGCGAATCTGACCCCGAGCTTTCCAGGTGGGGGACATTTTCTTACGCAATCGATAGGCCAGCCGACCCACCAAGGGAGAGAAGTTCGCAGTCAAATGGGAAAGACCTTACCAGATAGCTGCCGTGATTCAAGATGGCACCTACAAGCTGGAAACCTTGGAAGGGAAGCCTGTCGACCAGATCTGGAATGTGATCCATTTGAAGAAATACTATCAGTAAAACATTAGCCCCCGTGTATTCGTCAAAACGCAGCTTTGAATAAATACATATTACTCTCCCGTATCCGAAGTCATTTCCAATAGAAAAAGCCTAAGGGGTCGCCTCGACTAAGGGCCTCGGCAAGAAAAGAGAGAAACAAAAGGGCACTGACCCTTAAACATTTCTGAGATAGAAAAAGCCTAAGGAGTCGCCTCGACTGAGAGACTCGGCAAGAAAAGAGAGAAACAAAAGGGCACTGACCCTTCGACGTTTCTAAGATAGAAAAAGCCTTAGGAGTCGCCTCGACTGAGGGACTCGACAAGAAAAGAGAGAAACCAAAGGGCACTGACCCTTAAACGTTTCTGAGATAGAAAAAGCCTAAGGAGTCGCATCGACTGAGGGACTCGACAAGAAAAGAGAAAAACAAAAGGGCACTGACTGTAACAACCCAAAGTTTCATTTTATAAATCCAGTATTAAGAAATCCCAAAGTAGCTTTTTCACTCCATTAAAAATTTTTGCGATCAATCGGTGTTTGAATAAAATAATTTTTTCACATTTTAAAATTAATTCGATACCTAAGAAATGAATCCCATTCGAAAATCCCTAAGTTTTTGGGTACTTCGCGTACCAAGATTTAAATCAAGAATTTTACCTGAGTGAGACCGGGAGAATTAAAAAGGGAATTTTGAACAAGTGTTTATCCATATAGCTTTTGGGAAAATTCACTTTCCACCCCAAAGTAATAAAAGATAACATTTCTAGCCTATGGTTCATGTTACATGGTGGACCACAAGACATCCAAAATCCCTTATTGATTCATCTTTTAACTTGGGAAATTACCCCTTTGCCCTCAACCAATCATTGTGAATCATCCTAGGGTTTTGAACCCTATATAAACCACCTTATTTCATCTCATTTTCCTGATCTCATTCTTTGCCTCTTCCTCATATTTTTGTCTACCAAGAACAAGAAGAGAGACAACAACCTAGTAAGCTTGTTCATCCTTCATTCTAGCCTCTTTTTTCTTCTAGTTTTCTTTAGTCTTTGAGGTTCTAGGCTAAGGATAGAAGGTGTGTTGGGAAGTGTAGGTGGTGAAGGAGGCTCAAGCTAGGTCAAGAGGAAGAAGAGATCCAAGCAAGAAGATTATACTGCAAGAGGTATAACCTCATGGATTCCTCTTTAAATTTGGCTCTGTGAAGCCTAGTTTTGAGTAGAAATGAGTAGAAACTATGAGTTTTTGATGTGTTTATGCTTGGAAGTGTTTTAGCATGTGTTTGTGATTTGTTGAAAATGTTTTAGACTTGTTTGGATGAGATTTTGCAGGAGAAATGCCATCTGGTGCACAACACAGTGTGCACTAGACCAGAGTGGCGGCCCTAGCCGCGGCCCATCAGAAGGGCCGCCGGCTAGAGCCGTGGTGGCACGGGGCTAGGGCAAGGCCTTAGAGGAGGTCCGTTACCTAGTCCCGACGCATCAACGGGGCTCCAGGGGCGGACCATGAAGAGTCCCGCCCCAGGTCTCTAATTAAGTATAGTCTGTGAAGGATTTTTGTGCAGTGGTCGGGCCCTTGTGGCTCAGCTACGTGTCATTTCAGACCGAGTGTTACGGGCCCTTGTGGCTCGGCTCTTCGGGATCATCTCAACGCACGTTTTGGCTTTGATTTCGTTGAATTTGGATTAAACACAAGTATGTTAAGAAGGATTTTGTGAAGAATTGCTACACAGTGAATAATTTGCTAGTTCACTATGTATGAAGAATTATTTGATTATTGTGATCTGATGATATGTTATTGAGTAAAGAAGCATGATCCTTTGAGAATATGATTTATTATAAAAGCATGATTAAATTGTATTATGTGATCAATGAGAATAGAAGCATATTTGTTGAGTGAAATGTATAAGAAATTGCTATGTTGCAAACTGAGCATGATGATATATTCTTGAATACTTCATGTTAGTTTATACATGATTTAGAAGCATGTTATAGAGCATTTTGGCATTTCACATGAGTCATATTTCAAAAATGCATAAGGGGCCAACGTGAGTCCAAGAATACTTTCAAAAACCATAAGCATTTGGTATATCATTCTTTGATACATTGAGAAGTAATAGAATTATTGCATGCATGAGATTGATGCATGAGAGATATATTTATGTATTATTTATATCAGTGAGGTTATGGAGGATACCGTTTGGACTATGTTCCTCTCGGGAGATTTTTATGGACATTGCGGTCCCAGTATATGTAACGCAGCGTATTCCCAGTTACGAGGTTGGAAACTTCCCGCCAGGCTTGGAATCCTGGTTAGGGGGTGTGCACACTAATAGTTCGATACCTGATTCCACAGAGTTTGAACCACGAGATTGGTTCCGTAGACGGTAGGAGGATATTGGGTCGGAAATATGACGTTCCCGATGGGATGAGTCACACTTCTATGAAACCCTAAGCCATCTACGAGTATAAGAGAAAGAAAGAGAGTCAACAGAGACTCAAGAAAGAGAGTCAACAGAGACTCAAGTATGAGAGTCAATAAAGACTCGAGAGAAAGAAAGAGAGTCAAGAGAGACTCGAGAAAGTAACAAAGAAACCTCCACAGAAAGTACTCTAATTTATAAATAAGTGTATGATTATATTATTGCACTAGATTGCATAAGAGTATGATTATATTGTTGCACTAGATTGCATAAGAGTATGATTATATGTTGCACTAGATTGCATAAGAGTATGATTATATTGTTGCACTAGATTGCATAAGAGAATGATTATATTGTTGCACTAGATTGTATAAGAGTATGATTACATTGTTGCGCGAGATTGCATATGAGTATGAGTATATTGTTGCACTAGATTGCATACGAGTATGAGTATATTGTTGCTCGAGATTGCATAAGAGTATGATTATATTGTCGCACTAGATTGCATAAGAGAATGATTATATTGTTGCACTAGATTGCATATGAGTATGAGTATATTGTTGCACTAGATTGCATACGAGTATGAGTATATTGTTGCACAAGATTGCATAAAAGTATAATTATATTGTCACACTAGATTGCATAAGAGAATGATTATATTGTTACACTAGATTGCATATGAGTATGATTATATAATTGCACGAGATTGCATATGAGTACGAATATATTGTTGCACTGGATTGCATAAGAAGTATGATCATAATGTTATACATGATTGTATGCGAATAGAGCATCGTAAAAGATTGTTTAATGAGAAGTTTAACTTGAGATTTTCCTTGAGCATGATTATCGTTGTGTAGTAGAAGTTCTACTTACCAAGTTTTGTGATAAGAATATGAAAGCATGTAAACATCTGTTATATGGTCTTTTAATATGATCCAATCCGTGAGCATGAGTTGCTTGATAAGCTATTTCAGAAGTCTATATGCTTATGTATCTACGTGATCCGTCTTATACATATATGAGCATGCCAGCTGATATTATAGGGTGCAAGCATTTAGAAAGAATGTGATAAATCTTTTGATGATTTGAGATTAGCTTATTGCTATAAAGATATCAAATGTTTTCAAAGTATATGCTAGAATGCTTTACAGGGTTGAGTGTGGTTATACTTAACTTCGTGCTAACGGGTGTTTTTCCTATTGTCTATGTGTTGCTTGCAAAACCCCTTTCAGGTGGGCCCAGCAGTGAGAAGAGATCGAGTTAGATTAGTCTCTTAGTTTGAGATGTCTAAACTCTAGTTTTATTTATGATCATGTTATGGATTTAGACTTATGACTTTATGTTGGAGGATTGATGTAGACTGTGTTTGGGGTGACGTTTTCCCCCCTTACTTTTCCAGTATTTAATCTTAGTACCCAGACTTAATCTTATTTGTAGTTTTACCCTTTTAGCCTGTGCAATCACCAAAGAGTGGTGGTTGTGGCGGTGACACTCCCACTACTTATCTTCTAGTTTTCCGTTGCTTAGTTTATGTTAATGACTGTTTAGAGATGTAATTAAGAGTTAGAAAAGTGGGGTGTTACAAATTGGTATCAGAGGGTACGAACCGCGGGAAACTTAGGATGTTTGACCCTTAAGATTGAGTATAGAAACTCTAAGTGAAAGTCCTAGGAAGGACAAGTTAAGGAAAGACCATTAAGTTGAAGCCTTAAGGAAGACAAGCTAAGATGAGAACTTTAAGTGAAATCCTAAGAAGGATAAGATTAGGGAAAGAGCCCTAAGTTATGAAAACTGAGATGAGAATGACTCTAAGTCCAATGACCAAGTAAGAGAATCAGAGTTAAGAGAAACTCTAAGTAACAGTTAGGAACGCGGAGAGGTCGTGAATTTCTTTGTGATTGCTTATATGCTTTGTGTTTTATCAATGTGTTTAAAGTGCTTGTTTCTATATTCTGAAAGTGAAACAGAGAAGTTTTTCAGTGAGAAGCTAAAGTGAAAGTTAAAAGTTGAGATTGTGAAAGTTAAAGTTTGAAAGTGGAAGTTTTATAAAAGTGCTAATGTGAAAGTATACGAGTTTATACTTATGCCTGGTTTATATGATTTACCAATGTGCTTGTTATGCCTTTGATATCTGCTTTGAGTAAAGTAGAGAAGTAAAGAGAGTAGTTGAAAGAGAAAAACCAAGAGTTTGAAAGTTTAAGCTTAGAAGAGAAGTTGTGCTTGCTAAGTTGTTAAAATAGAAGAGATGCATTTGCTTGCGTTGTGCTTTGGTATTGTGAGCTTTGCCTTAGAGATAAGAAAGCTAGAGACAGTTAACTCTTAAGAGCTCTAACTTTGTTTTCTCTCTTTCACGTTAAAGGTGGTGAAATGCCACTGAGATGACCGTATGGGGATAAGTCACCTTTTGGTAGCAAGTACACCCTTGGCTTGTCAATTCAAGGGGGAGTTAAGAAGAAAAAGAACCGGTCGGGACGAAGGAAAGAAATTGCCAAGAGTCAACGCAATCAGCCACTCTATGAAGTCACTGTAGAAGAAGGGGCACAAGGAAGAGTGCTCACCACCCATTTGGATCCCGCTGTACCAGTGGAGCTAGTCACAGGGACGCTTCTAGTAAATCACGTACCTACAAAGGTGCTCTTCGATTCTGGAGCTAACAACTCTTTCATATCCTCTACAATGGTGGACGAGTTTGGATGGCAGCCTACCAGTCAGAGGAAGATGAGCATTCGGCTAGCCTCGGGTAGATTGATTAATTGCAAAGACATCCTGGAAGGTTTGCCCGTGGAGATATCGGGGGTAACCTTTCTCGGGGACTTCATTAAGATAGAACTGGAGGGTATGGATGCAATTTTAGGAATGGACTGGCTGGGCAAATACAAGGCCAAGATCTTATGTGAGGAACGGAAGGTAACAATGAGGGGACCAAAAGGAAAGTACGTATCATACAAATGTAATCCGGAACCATCAGGCATGCGAGTTGTATCCATGGCTAAGATGAGAAAGTACGTGAGTAAAGGGCATGAGGGTTATTTATGTACTCTCCAGGACTTAGATGCAAAAGATGAGGGCTTAGAAAAGATTGTTGTAGTGAGGGAATTCCCAGATGTTTTTCCCAATGAAATCCCAGGATTACCTCCAGTAAGAGAAGTGGAGTTCTCAGTTGACCTACAGCCAGGCACCGCACCCATATCCAAGGTACCTTACCGTATGGCACCCGCAAAAATGGCGGAGCTCAAGGGACAGCTACAGGAACTACTAGAGAAGGGTTACATCAGACGCAGTGTATCGCCTTAGGGAGCTCCTGTTCTATTTGTGAAAAAGAAAGATGGGAGTATGCGTTTATGTATAGACCACCGGGAATTAAACCAGGTCACTGTAAAGAATAGATATTTGTTGCCGCGGATTGATGATTTATTTGATCAGTTGAAAGGAGCGGGGGTTTTCTCCAAGATAGACTTACGATCTGGGTACCATCAGTTGAGAGTGGCGGACAAGGACATACAGAAGACGGCTTTTCGTACAAGATACGGACACTATGAGTTCACTGTATGCCGTTTGGATTGACCAATGCGCCAGCAATCTTCATGGACTTGATGAATAGGGTATTCCGGCCGAACTTGGACGAGTTTGTAGTAGTCTTCATCGATGACATCTTGATTTACTCAAAAGGGGTAGACGATCATGAGAGACATTTGAGGATAGTAATACAGATATTGCGGGACCAACAAGTGTACGCTAAGTTGTCTAAGTGTGAATTTTGGAGGTACAGTGTAGCTTTCTTGGGACATATTGCCACCAAAGCTGGAGTAACAGTAGATCCATCCAAGATTAAGGCAGTAACGGAGTGGCAGTTACCCAAGTCTGTCACGGAAGTGTGTAGTTTCTTGGGTCTAGCAGGTTATTATAGAAGATTTGTGCAGGACTTCTCAATTTTAGCTAAACCTCTCACTAGTCTCACTAAGAAAGCCTAAGGAGTCGCCTCGACTGAGGGACTCGGCAAGAAAAGAGAGAAACAAAAGGGCACTGACCCTTCGACGTTTCTAAGAAAAAAAAAAAAAAAAAAAAAAAAAAAAACCTAAGGAGTCGCCTCGACTGAGGGACTCGGCAAGAAAAGAGGGAAACAAAAGGGCACTGACCCTTCGACGTTTCTAAGATAGAAAAAGCTTAAGGAGTCGCCTCGATTATGGGACTCGGCAAGAAAAGAGAGAAACAAAAGGGTACTGACCCTTCAACGTTTCTAAGATAGAAAAAGCCTAAGGAGTTGCCTCGACTGAGGGACTTGGCAAGAAAAGTGAGAAACAAAAGGGCACTGACCCTTCGACATTTCTAAGATAGAAAAAGCCTAAGGAGTCGCCTCGACTGAGGGACTCGGCAAGAAAAGAGAGAAACAAAAGGGCACTGACCTTTCGATGTTTCTAAGATAGAAAAAGCCTAAGGAGTCGCCTCGACTGAGGGACTCTACAAGAAAAGAGAGAAACAAAAGGGCACTGACCCTTCGACGTTTCTAAGATAGAAAAAGCCTAAGGAGTCGCATTGACTGTGGGACTCAGCAAGAAAAGAGAGAAACAAAAGGGAACTGACCCTTCGACGTTTCTAAGATAGAAAAAGCCTAAGGAGTCGCCTCGACTGAGGGACTCGGCAAGAAAAGAGAGAAACAAAAGGGCACTGACCCTTCGACGTTTCTAAGATAAAAAAAAAAAACCTAAGGAGTCGCCTCGACTGAGGGATTCGGCAAGAAAAGAGAGAAACAAAAGGGCGTTGACCCTTAGACGTCTCTAAGATAGATAAAGCCTAAGGAGTCGCTGAAAATTGGTTTTAGTGGTGATGTTTAAGTGAGTGTCGTCCTCTAGGAATAGCCAGAAGGGAATTGAGCAAGTGGGGTTAAACACAACATCATTAAGTGTTTGAAAGCTAACCAAATTGAAATGTTTTGTTGCATAGAGACAATTATAAAACAAATAAATAATTAAGTGACAAACAAGGATAAAAGATAGGACTTAGATTAAATAGCAATGTACAAATGCTTCTTAGTGTTCTAAATTCTAAGGCAAACAAATATCAATAATGAAAGTGAAGGCGTTTAGCTAGTGCCAATGCCATTGTCATGCTCATTGGGCTATCACCTAAGTTCTAATTCCATTCTCATAGCAATTAAATTAGGTGAAGCAATAAATCAAATACCTTGTGTGCTATATCTCTTCCAACTCCCCTTTCTCAAGAGTGAGTTAGAATTGTGATATGTTTGGCTATGGTGAATCCCTATTCTCATAGGTGAAGCACCAAATCCAAAATTCCCTTACAAAGTTGGGCCCTAACCAAGCAAAAGTTAAAACATTTTACCAAATTCACAATCAAATTCATTCTAAATATATTGCAAGCCCTAGGTTTTCCAATTTAATTTATGTTGACATTCATACAAAGCAATTCAATCTAAATCCCTAACTAGTTTAACTACTCATAATGAAATTGATAAACTAAAGCAATTGATATAATATGCAATAAATTCAAGTACCAAAGTAATTTGCAAAATAGGAGAATAAGAAATGAACCCTTACTTGATTGAATGTAAATACGGTAAATTTGAAATTGAAGTAGAAATTGTAGTTATAAGTCGTAACGTTTCCCTAAATCTTCCACGAATTGATGGATTTATAATGGAGGGAGGTTCTAGGATGGATTTGTGGAGAGAAAATCTAAGGAAAAGCTTAAAAAACTGCCAGAGAGCTTTAAAATAACTCCTCCCTACTATTTATACTAAAGTCAACGCACCAAATAACTGCTTCCGGGACGCCTGGTCGCGATGGGGGTCACGGCGTGACACCCATCGTGACCAGCAGCGTGACGCCTAGGATCCGCGAAGTAGTCTGCTAGTCATGATGGGGGTCACGACGTGACCTCCACCGTGACCAGCAGACTACTTTCAGATGGGTAGGTTGTCACGCTGCGGGTCACGGCGTGACCCCCAGCGTGACACCTGACCATCTGAAAGCCAGCCGGAGTGTCCCTTGTTGTGTCTTCTCCTTCGATCCGATGCTATGTTGGTTGTTGTTGTCATCCTCCTCTCCCATTTGTGGACCACCTTGCCTCAATATCATCTTGATTTGTCATCATTTTGAGCTCTTGTATACTCCGATCTACATTTTCCTTCCTCAAGCTATGAACACCTGAAATGTGCTTCCTTCACGCATAAACACCTAACATTAACTTAAAAATTAGTACAAATGAAGCTTAATTATGGGCTAAATCAAGGCTTATCAGTCGCCTCGACTGAGGGACTTGACAAGAAAAGAGAGAAACAAAAGAGCACTGACCCTTAGACGTTTCTAAGATAGAAAAAGCCTAAGGAGTCGCCACGACTGAGGGACTGGGCAAGAAAAGAGAGAAACAAAAGGGCTTTGACCCTCAAATGTTTCTAAGATAGAAAAAGCCTAAGGAGTCGCCTCGACTGAGGGACTCGACAAGAAAAGAGAGAAACAAAAGGGCACTGACCCTTAGACGTTTCTAAGATAGAAAAAGCCTAAGGAGTCGCCTCGGCTGAGGGACTCGGCAAGAAAAGAGAGAAACAAAAGGGCACTGACCCTTAAATGTTTCTGAGATAGAAAAAGCTTAAGGAGTCGCCTCGACTGAGGGACTCGGCTAGAAAGAAAAGAAACACAGGGCATTGACCCTTAAGACATTTCCAAGAATGAAAGCATAGGGAGTCGCCTCGACGGAGGGACTCGCCAGTGGAAGCATCAAAAGCTCGAAAGCTTGGAAAGCTGCGCTGATTTTCAAGAGGATAGAAGACGAAGAAGGCAAAGTAGAAAGCAACAAGGGAAGTTTTTCATTAATAAAGGCCCAAAGGGAGGACCGGCCCCTTACAAAACAAGCTAAGGAAGAGAAGACCTAAGCTAAGGGGGAGGACGCTGCGACTTCTTCACCTTCGACTTGCTCACCCGCCGATGGTTCAGCAGGGGGGGCGGTCGAAGGGTCTTCTAGTTGAAGGGGCGCACTGCTAACCGGGGAAGCCGTCAGACCAAGGGGCACATCAGCAGGCAGGGCCATATCAGTCACCGACAAACTTGGTGGAGCCTAGGAATGGCAATGTGCCCCGTCCCCGACGGGGATCCCCGATCCCCACCCCGAAAGAGACGGGGATGGGGAAAATTTTCGGGGAACGGGGACGGGGATGGGGGTACCCCTCCCCGCCCCGTCCCCGAATAATTTTATATATATATATAAAGTACTAACAGTATATATAACAGTACAGTGCAAAACTGACAATTATATATACTGTGTCAACATTCATTATAATATATATATATATATATATATATATATATATATATATATATATATATATATATATATATATATATATATATATAGTTCATTACACACATATATATAGTATACTATTAGTACTTTATATATACTGTGTCAACATTCATTATAAAAAACATATATATAGTTCATTACACACATATATATAATATACTGTTAGTACTTTATATATATATAGTTAGTTAGTATTTTAATTTTTGAAACTAGTACTTAAATTTTAAATTTTTATTATTAAAAATTAAAATCATTTTACATTTTGACTATGAATTAACGGGGAATGGGGATTCCCCGACCCCGTCTAATTCCCCGCTGGGACGGGGATGGGGAACATTTTCAATTCCCCGCCGGGGACGGGGACGGGGATGGGGATGGGGACGGGGATGGGGAGTATACTCCCCGCCCCCGCCCCGCCCCGTTGCCATCCCTAGTGGAGCCGGAGGAGAAGTTATAGTCGCAGCCCTGGGTGCTGGAAGCGGCTCTATCACCGGCTTGAGACCCCAACCCTCAGGTGTGAAAGAGAAATCGCGGGCCAATAGGCCGGCGTATAGCTCGAGTTGTGCCTCACGGTAGCCAAGCCGGTAGTCGCGTTCGCCCAGGTCGAGCAGGTAATCATCGCCCTCCGGGGTCGCCAGCCATTCCCTTGCTAGCTCCTCCCGTCGACCTGCCATTGCCGACTTCACGTCCATATCAAAGGCCGCCGACCCCTTGTACTCGGCAAAAGCATTCGCCACCCTCTTTTGCTCCTCCTCCCACAGGCGAGTCACCCTGAGGAGCT
Organism: Ipomoea nil; assembly: GCF_001879475.1. Lineage (NCBI taxonomy): Eukaryota > Viridiplantae > Streptophyta > Magnoliopsida > Solanales > Convolvulaceae > Ipomoea > Ipomoea nil. Next base: position 1,556,326 of record NW_017619273.1, on the reverse strand, counting down.
CGGCTATGTGAACCTCCCTCTCCTTGGCGAAGGCCGCCTCCTCCTCTCTGCGAGCCTCGTGCGACTAAAGCAGACGAGTGTTGACACTGCTCGCCCCGGCCTTAAGCACCCGCATCCGCTTCCTCATCTCCAGCTAGAGGGACAGGTTCTAAGGAAAAGATAAAGCCGTGTCAAAGAATAAAGAAAGAGAAAAAATTAGGAATAAGGAGAATCTGAATACTCACCCGGTAAGACTGACGCATAGAAGCCTCCAGGATGAGCTCATCCTTCAGTTTAGCTGCCGACTCCAGATCCATGGGAAGAAGCACATGCTCGGCCCAAGTCTGAACCGAGAAGTTGACCTGCCATATTTGAGCGTCCGCGCTCAGTTCCAAGCCCACTCGGATCTTCTTGGGCGGAGGAACCTCAGGCTGCTCCAGAGGTCGCTTGGAGCCCAAACTCTTTGTCGGGGCTGATGGAGGACGGGAAGGAGAAGCCACGGGGGAGGTCGACAAATCCACCACGTTCCCAGGTGGAGTACCGCGAGACAATGGGGGAGGAAGCGAGGTTGGAGCAGAAGGGGTGCCAGCCGAGTGCTGAGTTATTCGCCGCCTCATCTTTTCAGCCCGATCGCCCATGGGTTCAGCTTGGATGTCGCCTCTTTGGTAAAGATAGCTCGCCGGGAGCAGGGTTTGAAGAGGGTGGTCGGCCACATGGTCGGAAATGCAAAAGTGGGGAGAGAAGAAAAAGGACGAAAGAAGAAAAAGAAGGGCTTCCAGTCCTTCACGGAATCTGGAAAACCCTCGAATAAAACACACCCGGGGCGGGCAGATATTTGTATAAAGCCCCGAGAGTGAGGGCCGACCTTGTTCACGGTGTACAGACACCAGAACAACTCTACGCAGGGCTCGCAAAGCCACCACCGACAGAGGACTATGAAGAAGACTAGGAGACGGTGGGAGTTGGGGACCAGCTGACCTGGAACCAAATTATAATAGCGAAAGAAGAGGGAGAGAAAAGGATGGGGTGGCACTCGGAAGCCAAAGGCCACCGAATGCAAGTGTATACCTACATAACCCTCCGGCGGGTCAAAAATGGACTGGTTCCCCAGAGGAAGAACGTTGGTCGATGGGCTAAGAAGAAAGCGGGCCATCCTGAGATCCGCCTCCATTATCAACGACGGAGTAGCTGCCAGAGGGCAGAGCCGCCACCGTTGTTAGTGGGGCTGGACTCAGGGGAACAGCCGCCCCGGAAAACGGCAGGGCTGGCTGAGAAGAAGAGGGAGAGGGAAGGTCTGAAGGCACTTCTTGACGACGATAAGAAGAGGACGGGGAAGAAGAGGGAGAAGACATGGTGGAGGACACCACCGAACGGTGAGAAGGTGAGGAAGAAGGCGACATGGTTATGGAAAGGGTTACCAACCTGAGAAATGCCCGGCGAAATGAGAAGAGCTGGACGGAGGTGCAAGGATCTCTGGTCTCTCTCTTTGAAAGTGTGAGCAATGGAGAGGGATGAGGACACATTTAAACTAGGGAGAATTCCAAGAGACTAACACGTGTCAACAGTCCATTAGTTGATAAGGACGGTTGATTGATGTGAAGAGACGGGAGCATTTAATGCCCCTCGAAAAACGGAACGATGGTTGAACTAGGGTTAGCCCAAGCGGCGCGCCTGGGCACGCGTAGGGTCAGAGTGACCCGGCCTGTCGAATCCTAGGCCCAATCTGGTTATGAGACAGCCCCTTGGGCCGTCCGGATGGCTATCTCAGTTGGACGGCGAGGCCATCCGCGGACAAGCTGCAAGCTCGTCCGAGTTAACAGTTGGCAAATGACAACGTGACTCCAGTAGGCCTTGGAGCGAACACTGGGTCGATTCCGCACCATGCTTGGGCTGGGCCCCGAGCCCAGACTCGTCCTCGACTCAGCCCGGCAGTCGGATAAAAAGGGCCCGTCTACCCTAAACGATGGGCCGGCCTGGTAAATGGGAAGCCGTTAAGAAACATTGCAAAGTAAAAGATTCTTTTTCCGGGAGAGAACGAGAAAAGCAGGACTGAAACGTTTATTGATTAAAACAAGCATACATCACGAGAACACAGCCCTGGTATAGACTAGAAACATAAAGAGCAGGATCATGGGTTGGCTTTCTCCTCGGACGGACGAGCAGGTGGAGGTGGACCTTCCAGAAATAGTCGAGGTCGGAAAGGAGCCAGTGCCGGAGCTTGATCTGGGACGTCATCCACGTAAACTGGCGGATCCCCGTCATCAATCATTTGGAGAGGCATTTCCAAGGCACTGGGAGACATGGCCACCCCAAAAAGAGGAGGAAATTTCCACACTTCCTCCTCATCCACCGGCAGCTCGCTTATCACCGGGTCCACTCTCCGGCTGGCAAGGTCCACCGGGACTACGTCCAGAACGTCCAGAGAAACCACGATGGGGTCTGAGCCGGAGTCTCCCACTAAGTGACCGTCGTGTGCCAGCCTTCGCTGCCTCAGCTCTTCCAGTCGAGCTTGCTCTTTCAGGCGAATGGAGGAACGTCACTCACCATCCCTGTAGCTCATATCGAAGGAAAGATATAGGAAAGAAAGACGGCTGCAAAGGGTACAAGGAAGAAAAGTGAGAAAGATAAGGAAGAGGAGGCCCTATTTATAATCAGGCCGTGCGGGTTTTACGGAGCAAATCGCTGGGGAAAATCAAAACTGCCATCACTTAGGAATCTGCGTCAGTGTGAAATCCCATCAATCCCGCTTGGATAGGGCGAGATTCCTGCCATGACCTTAAAAGCGAATCTCCCCTAGATATGGGAGGATCGCAAGTGTCAGACCTCGGGAGGCGCGAGGGCCGACCCGTAAGTCGGAAGGCAACAAGCATAGTCGTATACTCGAAAGAGAAAGAGGAAAACGTAAAAGCCAAGACAGTTCATGCATTTTATTAAGAAAGAAGGGGGGGGGGGGGGGTCCAGTACATTGAGAAAAGGGGGAAACTTTATTCGTACTAAGTAAATTCCCCCCGCGATCCTTCACTCGTCCTCACTCATCACCACACTCAGTCGCTCAGAAGCCTTAGTCGGCGAGACTCATTTCTCAGGTGAAGATGGCTCGTCCAGAAAAGCCATCTCGTCCGATGAACCGGAACCAGCAGGAGAGGGGCAAACGGTGTCCCAAAAGGCCGGCATCAGAGGCGGGAACATTGGTGCCTCTGTAACACCCCGTGTTACGATCCCTAAAATCAATTAAATCATTTAATCAATTACCCAAAAGAAAGAATTAAATCACAATAATTAATTAGGAAAGGCCCACCATAGTCCACGGGCCCTTATCCCTAAACCCAATCCTTAGTCCCAAAAGAAATAGAATTAGCAAGCCTATAATATTAGTTCCTAACTAGGACTCCTAAATATATAAATAGGGGACTTAAGAGGCACCTAGAACCCCCCCACCACAATAACGTCTCACCACCCAAAGAGCTCCAAGAATTCCCTTAGAAGAAATCAAGAAAGCAAGAAAGCTTAAAGAAAGACCCTTCATAGCCAAGGAATTAATTAAGGCTAAGAGGTAACCCATGTCTCAACAAAACCTATTTTCTTAGTTATGATTCCCCTCTTAGGATTTCCCCATATTATTGTGTATTGATGATTTGTGATATTATTATTGATGATTGGTGGGATGATTTCCATGGGTGATCTTGATGATGAAAGGTTCTTGATAATTATGGTGTTCTTGATGATTATATGATGTTCTTGATGATTGTAGGATGTTCTTGATGTTTATGTGATATTCTTACCGAATCTTGAGATTAGAAGATGAATCGCGTCCTTGTTGATTTAAAAATGATTAGAACCCTAGGTTGTATCGTATGGAATTATTCTGGATATATTGGGTGGGAATTCGCATGATTGGGTGTTTATTATGTTTAGAAAAGCATGATAGGTTATGTGCCGTTTGTTTCCTGATTTTGATCCGTTAATTGTCTACGTGTGTTATCAATTGCGTTTGAAAGGGTCTAAGCATGGTTTCGGGTTCCACAAAGGTTCCCGGGGCGTTTTTGATGATAAAGAGTCAGTGGGGGGTAGGTGGGGGTAGGGGACCCGCCACCTACCCGCGGCCTTCTTGGGCAACGCCGGCAGCGGGCAGCCGGCGGGCGGGCAGCTGCCCGCCGGGCACCCGCTGCCCGGAATAGCTGTCGCCGGCGGGTGAACCCTCACCCACCGGCTACCCGCTGGTTTGCACCCCAATTGGGGATTTTGGCTTCCCCGTTTGATGTTCCCCCGATCCGCGTGGTGTCCCAACGGACTCCGTCTATCGTGCCTATGTCTAGTTTGATTTTCGGGTACCGTTCGTAGGACGTATGAGTCTTATATATTGCATGCTAGTTGAATTGGTATCCCGTTGACCTAGGTGAAAGAAGTATGAACCCTTAGGACTATTCTTAGAATGTGAAGGATCACGTATAGGTTTTGTTATACGTTTTCTCCCCCTTCCCAATGTGTTAATGTGGGTTGCATGTGCTTGCTATGTGTTATGTGTGCATGTCACCCCGTGTTGGTTGAGATCAATCGGGCTATACGGGCAGTCGGGTGGGCTGAGAACCATACCGGCTGTTAACCAGGCTGGTAGAGACCGGTCAGGTATATAAATATTATATAGGACTAAGGTCCACTATACGAGCAGTTGAATGGGTTGAGAACCATCCCAACTGTTAACCAGGCTGGTAGAGACCGGTCAGGTATATAAATATTATATAGGACAAATGTCCACTATACGGGCAGTTGAATGGGTTGAGAACCATCCCAACTGTTAACCAGGCTGGTAGAGACCGATCAGGTATATAAATATTATATAGGACAAAGGTCCACTATACGGGCAGTTGAATGGGTTGAGAACCATCCCAACTGTTAACCAGGCTGGTAAAGACCGATCAGGTATATAAATATTATATAGAGCTGCGGCTCATCGGTCGGTTGCGATCGACCCCTCCGTAGTGTGAGACAGGGCAGGGTGCTGCGGGGCCGTGTCAGAGCTATATGCGCTGACCCTCATGTATGGGCATGCGATTGGTCCTGTTGCGCCAACAAAGTGTGCTATATGATGAGATAAGAAGGATTGATGTGGTGACTGTTATAGGGTTCTTGCTAGAAATGCTTAATTGTGATTATTGGTTGTGCTTATCTATGACTTTTTCCTATGTGAGAATTGTATATGCTGGTTATGACTGTAGTTTGTGTGTACCCCTATTTGTCGAGTCGGTCCCCTGATTTGAAAGCTAGAGTCTCTTAGGATATATCTTCATGCTTCAAAATGACTTTTCATATATCTATGTGTGTATATATATATATATATATATATATATATATATATATATATATATATATATATATATATATATATGTATGTATGTATCGGATTTCAACGCGTTGGAGTGGGTTACCAGCATCTCTCGCTGAACAGATATATTTGGCTTTCAGGCACAGACGAGTAGACCACTGGAGCGCGCTAGAAGCTTGGGGCGTAGCTTAGATTGTTTTCCCTTTCGGCCTGCGTGCCATGATTTGGTATTGATACTGATTGAGGTTTTAGAATTTAGCCTGTGCACCCGAGTTCGCTAGCTCGGGTGTGGCATAGCACCCCGTACTCTTTGTATCGTATTTTGGGATTTATTGGGATCCTATCTTTATTATATAAGTTTTAAAAGTCTTGAAAATCTGGGGTGTTACAGTTGGTATCAGAGCCTAAGTTTGACCCTAGGATAAGACAATTAAGACAGACCTTAGGACATAGACTTGAACTTTAGGGACAAAGGGTTCGGAAATCCCAGGACGCGCGGTGAGATTGTGAAACCTACACATAACCTCCCCTCATTTTATCCCTCCCCTATCTAAAGAGAACTTTTTCCCCCGCTTATCGCATCGAAAGAAGAGCTCCAAGCTCTAACTTAACATTCCTATAAACATTGACCCAGAAAGACGACAACATGGCGCCAAACAGAAGACAATCAAGAACTCCAGAACCCGCCACACACGACCCCCTGACCCAAACACTACTGTAGACACTTAAATTTTGATAAATATTGATTATTTATCAATATTAGTATATTTGAATATATTTAAAATATTTTGGATAATATTGATATTATCTAATTTGTTTAATTAGATAATATCAAAAGAGTTTGAGCTTATCAAAACTCTTTATCCTACCGCTATAAATAGGGTCTTTCATTTCTATGTAATCACACACATCCTAGGAAAAGTGATGTAAACATCTAGAAAAATATTATTCAGGATCACAATAAAAATGTGATACTGAAAGTAGAAGTTCCTCCACCAAAATGATCATGCCTATGCCTATTGATCCTAACCTCCATTGAAGATCAAGCTATTCAAACCCGGAGGCCCTTCAAGAAGAACACGCTATATATACAAGCCCTTCTTTGAAGATCAAACCACTTGAAATCCGGAGGCCCTTCAATGGTGGAGTGTTCAAGGCATCAATTGAAGAATCAGAGGATATCCAGAGACATGTACCCACACCGCATTGATACTTGATATGTAATTCGGAATTTTGAATTTCTATATTTTAATTCAATTTTCTTTGTTTACAAATTGGCACGCCCAGTGGGACAGCTCTGCCTCTCATCTCTTCATAGGCACTTTCAACCGGTATGGGGGCAAACCCCATATGAAATTTGAAATGGAGGAGGCTAAATGATACTCCTTGGCACGAGTTAAAACGGCCTCATATCTTTCAAGGCTCCTTGGCACGAGTTGAAACGGCCTTATATCTTTAAGTTGTAGTGTCGAGACTTTCTTGCACTACATACTTTCAAGTTTTATATGCTCTCAAGTGGCGTACAAGCAAGTCTCGAGGGGGCATTTGTAGACACTTAAATTTTGATAAATATTGATTATTTATCAATATTAGTATATTTGAATATATTTGAAATATTTTGGATAATATTGATATTATCTAATTTGTTAATTAGATAATATCAAAAGAGTTTGAACTTATCAAAACTCTCTATCCTACAGCTATAAATAGGAGCTCTCATTTCTATGTAATCACACACATCCTAGGAAAAGTGATGTAAACATCTAGAAAAATATTATTCAGGATCACAATAAAAATGTGATACTGAAAGTAGAAGTCTCTCCTCCATGATGATCATGCCTATGCCTATTGATCCAAACCTCCATTGAAGATCAAGCCATTTGAACCCGGAGGCCCTTCAAGAAGAACAAGCTATATATACAAGCCCTTCTTTGAAGATCAAGCCACTTGAAACCCGGAGGCCCTTCAATGGTGGAGTGTTCAAGGCACCAATTGAAGAATCAGAGGATATCAAGAGACATGTACCCACACTGCATTTGATATTCAATGTAACTCTAGAATTTTGAATTTCTAAATATAATTCAATTTTGAAAATTGAATATATATTTAGAAATTCAAAGCTCTGGTTTACATATCAAGTATCAATGCGGTGTGGGTACATGTCTCTGGATATCCTCTGATTCTTCAATTGGTGCCTTGAACACTCCACCATTGAAGGGCCTCCGGGTTTCAAGTGGCTTGATCTTCAAAGAAGGGCTTGTATATATAGCTTGTTCTTCTTGAAGGGCCTCCGGGTTCAAATGGCTTGATCTTCAATGGAGGTTTGGATCAATAGGCATAGGCATGATCATCATGGAGGAGAGACTTCTACTTTCAGTATCACATTTTTATTGTGATCCTGAATAATATTTTTCTAGATGTTTACATCACTTTTCCTAGGATGTGTGTGATTACATAGAAATGAGAGCTCCTATTTATAGCTGTAGGATAGAGAATTTTGATAAGCTCAAACTCTTTTGATATTATCTAATTAACAAATTAGATAATATCAATATTATCCAAAATATTTCAAATATATTCAAATATACTAATATTGATAAATAATCAATATTTATCAAAATTTAAGTGTCTACAAATGCCCCCTCGAGACTTGCTTGTACACCACTTGAGAGCATATAAAACTTGAAAGTATTCAAGGACTCCAGAACCCGCCACACACGACCCCCTGACCCAAACACTACAACAACTAACGCAAGTCGCCCAGGCACTAAGCGACGTAGCTCTTCGCAACAACAGGCCCCCGCCTCCTCCATCAAACACGAACTCAGACGTCGCCCGACAAGTTTCAAACCATCGACCGCCCACATTCTCAGGAGAAGAGGACCCCGTGATCCTGGAAGAATGGATCCGGACCCTCGACAAGATTCTCGGGTTAGTAGAATGCCCAAAAGAACATCGCGTAGAGATCGCCTCGTTCTACTTCGGACACGAGGCCGATCTTTGGTGGATCCACGAGGGTCCCGCTTACCAACAAGAACCGGGGTTCAACTGGGAAAACCTCAAAACACGACTACGAGAACGATTCTACCCAACACACGTGAAAGCATCCATGTACGAAGAGTTCCTCCATCTGAAACAAGGGACAGCCACCGTCATGGAATACCACAAGCGATTCCTCGAACTGGCGCGCTTCGCACCAGAGCTAGTCCCCACCGAAGTAACCAAAATAGAAAGATTCGTCTCGGGCCTCAACTTCGAAGCCCGAAAAGCACTAGTGGTAAGCCGACCTCGGACTCTCAACGAGGCTTACTCCAGTGCCGCCAATCTCTATGGAATCCAACTACTCCAGCGCGGGGTTCAGGAACAGATACGAAAAAGGAACACCGGAGGGGGAGCACCACCAGTAAAGAAGACAAGGAGCGACGCCAACACAAGACCAAGTAACCTGACCAACCAAAGGCCACCTCTGGGGAACAATGACGCTAGCGCCAGAAGCTTTCCTTGCCCGAAATGCAACAAGAACCATAGAGGCAAGGATTGCATGGGCAATCCCTTGGGATGCTTCAACTGCGGAGAGGAAGGACACAAGGCCTTCCTTTGCACCCAACCCCGAAGGCCACGCACTACCACCATGAGACAACATGGGGGCACCGCTCATCGAGGAAACTACGACGCTCCCGGAAAAATATTCGTCATGAGCCGCACTCAAGCCGACCTCGGGAACGAGAGCAATCTCGAGGAAGGAAACCTAAGCTCAGAAGACGTGGACCACGCAAACCCCGTGGGAGAAAACCAAGAAGACGAATTCTGTCTAGGTTAGGTTGGCAATTTCTTGTAATCACCTTCGTGGTAGAACTACTTATTTAGCTTAATTACTTCGGAGATATTATAAATAAAAGATCGGTTCAAAATTCGGTCCTATTTACGGGGGTAAAACTAGAACTATACAAACTAACCAAGTCTCACCACTAGAAGACAAAAGACAAAGGCCCCATCATCATAGGGCCTAGTGTTGCCAATAGGAATTGAACCCTTGACCTCTCACTTACAAAAACAAGGTCTTGACCACTAAGCTAAGGGTGTTTCTTGAAACCTCAAGGGAACACTCCTTTATTAAAGCCCTACAAAATCCCTAAAACCCACAAAATCCCCAAATCAAAAACCCTTCTTCTTCTCCTTCTCCCTCACTTCCTCCCCTTCCCTCTCTCGCTCACCTCACCGCCCCACCAAGTTCCGGTAGCCACGCAAACACCACCACCAGCCGATCGCCGCCGCCGGCCGAGCGCCGTCCGCCAACCCCATACCGCCGCACCGCCGCCCAGCCGACCGCCCCCTCTTCGCCCGGAGGCCGCCCAGCTGCAACCCGCTGCCACCACTGCCCGACGCCACCAAGGACCGCCACTCCCCTTCACCGGAGCCCAGCCGCCGCCGCCCCCCTCACGACAAAGCCGCACCGTCGACGAACCGCCGAAAAAACGCACCGGAGCCCCCACCGCAGTCTCACCGAAAAACGTCACCATCACGTAAAGCATCACAATGCCAAAGAAACCCCTCGAAACCCGTACCCCGGAATGGAGCAATGCCGGTTATACTGTAATCGGAGGTAAAGCTCTTGAACCCGACCAATTTTCTCCGGAATTGATCGATATGCTTAATCATCAAGGCCTTTTGGATACGTACATCACCATCAAGCGGGATACGTACCCCGAATTGGTGAAAGAGTTCTATCAACACTTGGTGGCCATCAAACGAGGTGATAAACTAGAAATCACCACTAAAGTCCGAGGCAAGGAAATCATACTTTCCGAAGGCCGTTTGGCCAAGCTCTTGAAATTGACCACCACGGGTGTGTCAAACTACGACCGAAAGGGAAGAATTGACACCCAAAGTACGGGGTACAAGGACTACCTCGGGTACCTACTCGGGAGAGAGGAAGGATTCACCTAGGCCACACGACCGAATAGGAAGTGGCTAACGGCGGAGCAAAAGATATTGGTTATGATTGTAACCGATAGCCTCTTGCCCACAAACAATAAGAGCAAGGACGTGGGGAGTTTGGAGTGCACCTTTGCCTATCTCTTGAAACACAAAATCAAGTTCAACCTGTCGGCCCTCATGCTAAAACACATGGAGTTTTGCAAAACAAGTAACCGGCTTAGCCTACCCTACGGGATGATCCTAAGTTGGATCATGGAAAAGAAGGGGGTGGACCTAAGCCACACTGAGGTTAAAACCTCGAATGGCATGATCTTTAATGCCCAGAACCTCCGATGCAATGATATCTACTACACCAAGGGAGGACAGTATGTCACCCTCGAGGAAATTTGTCTCAAACCCGAGGAAAAACGAAGAGAATTGGTCGACCAATTAGACATCTCCAACAAAAAGCTCAAACGGGCAATGCAAGATTGCGGAATCCTGGAGGGAAATGAGGACCAGGAGGAGGATGACGAACCCAACCCGTCGGTGTAACCACGATCAGGAGAAAACCCAAGGAAGCAAAACGAGGGCTCAATCAATGAACACATACTTGCACAGCTCAACCGGCAAAACCAAATCATGGAAGAAGGGTTCTCATCCTTGATCCGTACGACACGCGCACTAGATCAGAGGGTGGCAGCAATCGATGCCACCTTGGGCACTCGCGGGGCGTCTAGCTCAGGAGCAAGAGACCAAGGTAGACCCAAAACCCTTCTATCACATCACCACTAGAAATCCAGTCTACCCCAGCTAAGGCAAAACGTGGGGCCACATTCCCAACCGGGAGGCCAAGATGCGGGATGCCTAGGGGTGAAAGAATGGATTAACACACCGGGCTTCGGGGACGAAGCCCCTCGTAAGGGGGGGAGAGTGTAACACCCTGTGTTACGATCCCTAAAATCAATTAAATCATTTAATCAATTACCCAAAAGAAAGAATTAAATCACAATAATTAATTAGGAAAGGCCCACCATAGTCCACGGGCCCTTATCCCTAAACCCAATCCTTAGTCCCAAAAGAAATAGAATTAGCAAGCCTATAATATTAGTTCCTAACTAGGACTCCTAAATATATAAATAGGGGACTTAAGAGGCACCTAGAACCCCCCTACCACAATAACGTCTCACCACCCAAAGAGCTCCAAGAATTCCCTTAGAAGAAATCAAGAAAGCAAGAAAGCTTAAAGAAAGACCCTTCATAGCCAAGGAATTAATTAAGGCTAAGAGGTAACCCATGTCTCAACAAAACCTATTTTCTTAGTTATGATTCCCCTCTTAGGATTTCCCCATATTATTGTGTATTGATGATTTGTGATATTATTATTGATGATTGGTGGGATGATTTCCATGGGTGATCTTGATGATGAAAGGTTCTTGATAATTATGGTGTTCTTGATGATTATATGATGTTCTTGATGATTGTAGGATGTTCTTGATGTTTATGTGATATTCTTACCGAATCTTGAGATTAGAAGATGAATCGCGTCCTTGTTGATTTAAAAATGATTAGAACCCTAGGTTGTATCGTATGGAATTATTCTGGGTATATTGGGTGGGAATTCGCATGATTGGGTGTTTATTATGTTTAGAAAAGCATGATAGGTTATGTGTCGTTTGTTTCCTGATTTTGATCCGTTAATTGTCTACGTGTGTTATCAATTGCGTTTGAAAGGGTCTAAGCATGGTTTCGGGTTCCACAAAGGTTCCCGGGGCGTTTTTGAGGATAAAGAGTCAGTGGGGGTAGGTGGGGGTAGGGGACCCGCCACCTAACCGCGACCTTCTTGGGCAACGCCGGCGGGCAGGCAGCTGCCCGCCGGGCACCCGCTGCCCGGAATAGCTGCCGCCGGCGGGTGAACCCTCACCCACCGGCTACCCGCTGGTTTGCACCCCAATTGGGGATTTTGGCATCCTCGTTTGATGTTCCCCCGATCCCCGTGGTTTCCCAACGGACTTCGTCTATCGTGCCTATGTCTAGTTTGATTTTCGGGTACCGTTCGTAGGACGTATGAGTCTTATATATTGCATGCTAGTTGAATTGGTATCCCGTTGACCTAGGTGAAAGAAGTATGAACCCCTTTGGACTATTCTTAGAATGTGAAGGATCACGCATAGGTTTTGTTATACGTTTTCTCCCCCTTCCCAATGTGTTAATGTGGGTTGCATGTGCTTGCTATGTGTTATGTGTGCATGTCACCCCGAGTTGGTTGAGATCAATCGGGCTATACGGGCAGTCGGGTGGGCTGAGAACCATACCGGCTGTTAACCAAGCTGGTAGAGACCGGTCAGGTATATAAATATTATATAGGACTAAGGTCCACTATACGGGGAGTTGAATGGGTTGAGAACCATCCCAACTGTTAACCATGCTGGTAGAGACCGGTCAGGTATATAAATATTATATAGGACAAAGGTCCACTATACGGGCAGTTGAATGGGTTGAGAACCATCCCAACTGTTAACCAGGCTGGTAAAGACCGGTCAGGTATATAAATATTATATAGAGCTGCGGCTCATCGGTCGGTTGCGATCGACCCCTCCGTAGTGTGAGACAGGGCAGGGTGCTGCGGGGCCGTGTCAGAGCTATATGCGCTGACCCTCATGTATGGGCATGCGATTGGTCCTGTGGCGCCAACAAAGTGTGCTATATGATGAGATAAGAAGGATTGATGTGGTGACTGTTATAAGGCTCTTGCTAGAAATGCTTAATTGTGATTATTGGTTGTGCTTATCTATGACTGTTTCCTATGTGAGAATTGTATATGCTGGTTATGACTGTAGTTTGTGTGTACCCCTATTTGTCGAGTCGGTCCCCTGATTTGAAAGCTAGAGTCTCTTAGGATATATCTTCATGCTTCAAAATGACTTTTCGTATATCTATGTATATATATATATATATATATATATATATATATATATATATATATATATATATATATATATATATATATATATATATATATATATATATATATATATATATATATATATATATATATATATATATATATATATATATATATATATATATATATATATATATATATATATATATATATATGATACTGCTAATTATACGTAAGCAATAGGCAATAACCCGAGACCAAGGAAAGTAAATAAATGTCTTTATTGATCACGGTAGAGGCCCTAAGTACAATCTACTTGGTTGCTCTGAGTACCGACTGACTGCGGTCGGGATTCTCTAACAACAACCTATCGATCGTCCAAAAGTCCCCCCAGTGTAGCTACTGTGGGTATTTATAGCCGCTATGCCGGGGACAGGATTCCAGCCGTTCGGCATGTCCTCCACGTAGCCACCACGTGTCATCCTCCTGGGTGCCCTGCCTGTCGATGTAGAGAGCCGCCACGTGTCCTTCGTCAGCTCTCTCGCCAAAGGGCTACCGCTCGGTGGTTGACATCATCGTTCGGGCAACTCCCGGTCGGACCCCGACCGGGTTCTTCACAAGGAGCCCGACCTGCTACCTGCAAAGACAAAGAGAAAAGGACAAAGGCATCTCGGTCGTGGTGAAGCTATGTCGGTCGGGATATTCCCTACCAAGAGCCCCCCAGCCTGGGCCTTTTTAATCGTCCGGGAAAAAACGGGACGGGATGAAGAAGCCCAACCGTCGGCCACTAAACCGACCGGCCAGCTGTCATTCCTTCCCTCACCACGTGTCGGCCACTGCCGGCCTCGGAGTCAGTGCGGGTCGTGTCACGCAAGTGGATTGGTTTCCCGCCTAAATGCTCCCCTATAAATAGGCCCTTGAGGCCTCCATTTGAACTTTCCTCAATCCACTGAAGCAGTCGGTACCCTCAGAGAGTCCCGAGCAGAGCACCTTAACAAGGCAGTCGAGCAAGGAAACCTTCAAGCTTTCAACCGCAATGTTCCTCCATTCGGTAAGTTCTCAACCCCTCCCTTTACTTTGCGCTTTCATTTATAAGTAGAACTGATAGGTCAACTAACTGTCCCGGACATCTCAAGTCCCTTACTAACCCCGACCGACCTTTAGGTAGATCGAAATGACGGATTCTGACAGCCAGAACGCCTCGATCGCAGATTATGACGAGGGGGTCGAGTACCTCAGCGACGAGGAGGTGGACATCATGTCCTACTCTCCCGAGGTCACCCACCGACCGGCGCCAGCCCCCGAGCGGGCTTCCGAACAAGACAACGCGTCAAGCTCCTCTGGGTCATCGAGCTCCAGCTCAAGCGGATCGGGGAGTTCCGGCGAAGAGGAAGAAGGAGCCTCATCAGGCAGACAGGGCTCCCCGCTCGGAGACGTTAGGGAAACGCCTATCCGGGTGGTTGGGGACCACCCGGAAACTGCTCCTCGAGGAGGTGACCGGGTAAATACTCCCGAGCCGGCCGAGGAAGACACAGCTGGGCCAAGCGCACCAGCCGCAACGGAGTTCGAATTCTTGAACAGCGAGAATGTCGAACAACAAATGAGCCGATTGACCAAAGGCGAAGCGGCTAGGATTGCTGAAAGGCTCGGAGGTCGGGTGGAATTCGACACGAGCCGGAAGTTAGGGAATGTCATCGATCGGCATCGGGGCAAATGGATCGGGATGCATTACGACTCCCTGATGGCTCCGATCGCCATTCCCTTCACCCCCCTCCTGAACGCCTTCCTGGCCTACTACCGGGTCGTCCCGGCCCAGATTTGCCCCAACGCGCACCGGATCATTGCCTGCTTTCCGCAGATATGCGCTCGGCATGAGGCCGCCTGTACGATGGAGTTGTTCAACTACATCTACCAGGTCAAAGTTCTCCCGGGCAGCTACGGGGGCGGGTTCTTGATGTTACAGTCCCGAGCCGACATGTGCGCAATCAGAGGCCTGCCCGGGAACAACAAGGGGTGGAAGAATAGGATTTTCTCCATCAAATACGACCCCTGGATTCTCCCGGTTGACCGCGCTTGGAGCACCCACTTTCGGAAACAAGTGGTGCCGGACGATACGCAAGCGCTCAGGGAGACAGTCAGTCGGATCTCGAGCGAGCTGCACGAGTATACAATCTTCCGAACGGCCGAGAGTCTTGAGGCGGCTAAGCTCCCGCCCCCTATATACGAACTACGGGAGAAATATCTGCCCGTGCCGATGGGCGTGACGGTCGCCAAACCGTCGAGGCGAACGAAGAAAGGTCTTGACTCGAGCTAATCCTCCCGACCTAACTTTATGCCTCGATCACACTAACTTGATTTCTTTGTTTGCAACTATGGCGGAGTTTGGTGACGAAGATGCCCCCTTCCCCCGCCCGCCAAGATCTCCCTTGGCGGCAAGAAGAAGGCGAAGGCGAAGCCCGCCGGGGAAAAGGAGATTCCCTCGGCCCGACCACTAAGTACCTCGACCATGACGACGGGCGAGGGCTTTATCGTTGAGCCCTCCGACGTCCTGATCACCCGGGTGGAAGTCGCCCAGGGCAAGGAGAAGGTCCCCGACCGAGGCGTGTCCGAGGTGGGCGGCATAAAACGCCGCCGCGAACGACCTGGCCGAGGTAAGCACTTTTCCTTTCTAAAACATTCTCCAAGTGCTTTTAAACGAACTGACTGACATCCTTCCATTGCAGATCTCCTGAGCCGCTCAACTTCTCCAAGGCCGGGCAATGCTGGCCGAGGAAGCCGACCGACATAAGAAGATGGCTGCTCGGCGTCTTCAGGAGGTGAAGGACCTCCAGGCCGAGCTGGAGAAGGCCCAGAAGGGCCTGAAAAAGAGCGAGGAAGACCGGGCCCTCGCAGAGAAAGTCGCCCAACGGGCGATCGGGGAAGCGAGAGAGCTGAAGGCCCGGCTCGATAATCCGAGCGAGTCGGTGCAGACTGTCTTCAAGGACAGCGAGTCGGTGCAGACTGTCTTCAAGGACAGCGAGTCGGGCTCGGCGTTTCTCACGGCGGCCCGGGGAACTAAGGTCGGAGAGGACCTGATCGTTTCCTTCGGCCGATGGGCGTTCAAGTCCGGGCAACGCAAGGAAAAGGCGACCCAGGCCCCTCCCCCTTCGCTCCCAAGGAAAAGGCGGCCGAGCCTGGGGCATCATCGGCGGCCACTTCGAGCGGGAAGGAGGCAGCTATCGGAGCTCGGGAATTGAAGAAGTAGAATAGGCTTCTTCTTTTTTGTAGAAACGCTGATCGGGAGCCCGGTCCCGAATTTGTACCGGGCACTCTCTTCGTGATTAATAAATTTCCCTTTTTGCTGTTGCATCGTTCGTTTCGTGTTTTTACACCTTTGCTTCTAAATTGCACACACTGATCGTAGCCGCATACTGATCATAGTTGCTTGACCTCATGGCCTTTTGGCCCGGTCCTGCAGCGGGATTTCAACGTCAAACTGGCAATCCTGATCGGGTTTACCCGGTCTCCAGGCCTTGTCAAAAAGAAAATAAGTAAGCCTCTACGGTCGGGATACTTCCGAACGACGGGCCTGTAAACACTTCCTTTTGGCCATCCTGATCGGGTTTACCCGGTGTCCAGGCCTTGTCAAAAAGAAAATAAGTAAGCCTCTACGGTCGGGATACTTCCGAACGACGGGCCTGTAAACACTTCCTTCATCCCAGCCCCCACACTATTGTGCTCTCATGGCACGAGTGAGTGCAATAGTGGACAAGAAGTGATCAGATCGGGGAATTATGCTGTGTGCTCCTGGCTTCCCCGACCGGTGGCGTGACTCGAATGTCCGCCGATGTGGAGCGCATCTGACCGGTCGATAGATTCGCCCGGTCGGTGTAGCTTGAAGATAAATTGATCTGCGTACATTGAAGGTAAAGAAAATAACCGACCGGGCCGCCGCATGCAAGCGGTCGAGCAATCACCGATCGTATATACATTAAAACCTTCCCGCTCGTAGGCGGTTAAACAAGTATTTACAATGATAGTTTAATTACGACCGACGACCGGGACCTACTCGCAGGTCAAGCCCCACTTCGTCAAAAGTTACAAAAAATAGGCTTAATGCCTAAACATAACGAGGTGCTCGGAATTCCAAGTTCCCTCGATTACCCGACCAGTTGTTGTCTCCAGTCGGTATGTTCCCGGCCGTATGACGGCGCTGATGATATACGGCCCTTCCCAATTTTGAGCCAGCTTTCCGCCCTCTAACGGTTGACTGGCTTCCCTCCGACGTAGAACGTAATCCCCTACTTGAAAATAACGAGGGTTGACCCGAACGTCCTTCGAACTCTTCACACGCTTCTGGTACTCGGCTATACGCCGAGCGGCTAGCTCTCTTTTTTCTTCGACCCCATCGAGATCCACTGCCATAGCATGTTCATTCTCCTCGGCATTGTAGGTTCTTTCTCGATCGGTCGGGATCCAAGCCTCGATCGGGAGTCGGGCTTCAGCTCCATAAACCAGGGCGAAAGGGGTCTCCAAAGTAGCTTCCCTCGGGGTCGTCCGATAAGTCCATAAGACATATGGCAACTCATCGGCCCAACTACGACCGGCCGAGTGTAACTTCTTTTTCAGACCTTCCAAAATCGTCCGGTTCGCGTTCTCCACTTGACCGTTTCCTTGCGGGTAAGCCACCGACGACCGGACGTGAGTTGTCCCGATCGTGGCCAAAAAGTTCTGGAAATACTGGCTTACGAATTGGCGGCCGTTGTCGCTGATGAGATGCACGGGCACACCAAAGCGGGAAATCACATTTCGCCAAAGGAAACGAGCACATTGCTGAGAGGTGATCGTGGCTAAAGGCTCGGCTTCTATCCACTTGGAGAAGTAATCGATGGCGACGATCACAAATTTTCTCCAACCGGAAAGTTGAGGGAAGGGGCCCAATATGTCTACCCCCCACCTAGCGAAAGGAATTGCGGTCGTGACTGGCTGATAGAAGGTTGCCGGTCGTCCAGGCATCCGGGCGAACAGTTGGCACGTCTCACATTCCCGAGCTAACTTTTCACAGTCCAGCTGGAGGGACGGCCAATAGTACCCGATCAGCATGATACGACGGGCCAGGGATCGGCCTCCTTGATGTGAAGAGCAAATTCCCGAGTGCAGTTCCTTCATGACTATATCGGCCTCAAATGCGGTCAAGCAACGCATCAGAGGGCCTCCATACGATCGCCTGTAGAGACGACCGTCCAAAACTTGGAACCTTGGGGCTCTAAGCTTGGCCTTCCGAGCACGCTGTGGGTCGTCTGGGAGGCGACCATGCTCGAGGTACTCCTTCAGATCGGTGATCCAATTGTCTTCTACCGGTTGGATAGGATTGACCGGTAGACGATGAATACTGTGTCTCGGGATCACCAAGATCCGAGCTATCTTCGACATGTGTTCCGGGGCATCTTGAGCCAATTTAGATAAAATATCTGCGTCGGCATTATCCAATCGGGGTATGTGTCGGACGGTATACCCCCGGAACTGAGCAAGCTTCTCCATGGCAAGGTCTCGGTAAAGCTGCAGACGTTCTCCATTGACTTCATAATCCCTGAGAACTTGCCCGATCACGAGCGCGGAATCTGTCTGAGCTCGGATGTACTCAGCCCCTAAGTCCCGAGCGCACTGTAGGCCATTAACAAATGCTTCGTATTCGGCTTCGTTATTGGTCGGGTGGAACTGGTACATTAGAGCAAAATAGACTTTGAATCCTTCCGAGCTCGTGACCACCACTCATCCTCCTGCTCCCTTCTTGCTACTTGATCCATCAGTAGCCAACGACCACCACACGGCCTCGGGATCCGCAACCTCGGGAGGTCGGGTATCCCGGGCGGTGCACTCGACCAAGAAATCAGCAAGAGCTTGACCTTTAATAGCCGGTCTCGGTCGGTATTCGATCGCGTACTGGGTCAACATTAACGCCCACTTGACTAGGCGACCTGATGATGAAGCAGTTCGGAGGACTGGCCCGATCGGCTGATCGGTCAACACGCGAATTGCTCGACCTTGGAAGTAGGGAGCCAACTTCTTCGTGGCAATGTATAAGGCGTAGACGACCTTCTCTAGCCGGGAGTACCGGAGCTCGGGACCATGTAGCGCATGGCTTACATAGTACACCGGTCGCTGGACCCCTTCCGGATCGGTTCGGCACAACACTGCGCTTACTGCGCGATCGGACACGGCGAGGTATACGTCTAGCTCTTCTCCGAGCTCAGGCTTTGAGAGCACGATCGGTGACATGAGATATTCCTTCAGCTCATCAAAAGCTGCTCGGCACTCTTCGTCCCAGACGAATCCATTGACCTTCCGCAATACCTTGAAAAAAGGTAAAGCGCGCTCGGCTAGCTTGGAGAGGAACCGGCTGAGGGCTGCCAACCGACCGGTCAATTGCTGGACTTCCCGAACGGTGGAAGGTGGTTGCATGTCCAGAATCGCTTTTACTTTGGCCGGGTTAGGCTCAATTCCTCTCTTGGTCATCATATAGCCGAGGAACTTGCCGGTCTGAACCGCGAATGTGCATTTGGTCGGGTTTAGCCGCAACTGGTACTTGCTCATGATCTGGAAGCACTCCCGGAGGTCCCGAGTGTGGTCGGATCGGTCCCGACTCTTGACCAGCATGTCATCGATGTAAGCTTCCATCGTTCGGCCTAGTAGATCGGCAAAGAGCATGTTGACCATCCTCTGGTAGGTCGCTCCTGCGTTCCGGAGGCCGAACGGCATCACTCGGTAACAATACAGCCCATCCGGGGTCACGAAGGCTGTCTTGCTCTCGTCTTCATGGTGCATCATGATCTGATGGTACCCCTTGAAGGCATCCATGAAGCTCATTAATTCGGCCCCGGCCGTCTCGTCGACCATCTGGTGAATGCTCGGCAGAGGATACGGGTCGAGCGGACAGGCCTTGTTGAGGTCCGTGAAATCGATGCACATCCTCCATGCTGGGGGCTTAGGAACAAGAACGATATTTGCCACCCACTGGGGATAGACCACCGGACGGATGTGCTCAATCGCCGCCATCTTTTTAACTTCCTCCCTGACAAATTCGCGGCGATCGGAGGAAAGGTGTCGGGTTTTCTGCACGACCGGCTTGGCTGCGGGATCGACGGCTAACTTGTGACAGATGACCGATCGATCGATCCCGGGCATGTCTTCAGGCCCCCACGCAAAGATATCAGCATACTCCCGGAGTATGGCCAAAACTTCCGCTCGAAGCTCGGGGGTGAGGGCTCGGCCAATCTTGATCCTCCTATCCGGGCGGTCCTCGGATAGGGGAACTTCTTCTATTTCTTCGGAAGGCTCAGGCTGCTCCTTCCGTTCCTTAGCCTCCTCTTTGGCTATGGTGTTCACCCGGGAAGATGGACCGGAGTCACGTCTATTGACCGCTCGGGTGTAACACTTCCGGGCGGATTGGACATCGCCACGGACCACGCCGACCCCATTAGGGGTGGGGAATTTCATGCACAGGTGGGGCATAGAGATTATCCCACCGACCTTCATAATGGCGGGTCGGCCCAAGATAATGTTGTGGACGCAATGGAGGTTGACCACAACAAATTCCAGCTCCGTTTTGATCGACTTTGGAGGGGTGCCGATCTCTACCGGAAGCGTTATCTTTCCCTCGGGGTAAATGAGAGCCCCGGTAAATCCTGACAGTGGTACACCGACCGGAGTCAGCTCCTTCCTGTCGAGGCCAAGCTTTTCGAAGACGTCCAAGTAAAGGACGTTCACGCTGCTGCCCGTATCCACCATAACCCTTTGGACGTCCGTCCCCCTAACGTCAATCGTAACCACGAGCGCCTCCATGCCGTGGTCGCTGCTGGTAGGTTGGTCCTCGAGGGTGAAGGTCATGGGTTCCATCTTCTGCCTCTTCCCGGTCCCCCGGGAGTCCACTATAGCGACCGGGCAATTAGTCCGCGGTCGGGAAGCATCTTCCAGTCCACCAAAAATGACGTGGATGGTAGGCTTTCCGGACGGGCGGCTACCAGACGGAGGGTCAGGGTCCCGTCGGTCATTATGACGATCGTCCCTTCGATCGTCTCTTCGGTCCTGACCTGACCGATCGGAGCGGTGATGAGAACGCCTGTGATCCCTCCGATCGATATTCTTCTTGTTGTCCTCTCTCTTCCCCACACACTTGTCCAATTTTCCCAGGCTGAGCAGATCTTCCAACAATTGGCGTAAGTGGGTACACTCCTCGGTGTCGTGCCCAGCGCATCGATGGTAAGCACAGTGCTTACTCTTGTCAGGGCCGTCTCGATCGAGATGGGGGAGTTTGATGAGATTGCAGGACTGGGCGTATTGCATGGCCTCCGCTGCGGATCGGTTCAAGGCCGTAAACTCGCCAGGCCTGGTGCGGGATCGGGGATTGTCATCTCCCGACCGATGTTCCGCCCGGCAGGCCGGTTTACGGGACGAAGAGCCGACCTCCTGCAAGCGCTTTACGGCGTTCGCCTCGCCGACGTTGGCATAGTCTGTGACCCTCCGAAGGGCCTCCTCATAACTGGTCGGGGGGTGTAGGATGAAGTCTTGATACAAATGTCCCGCCCGGAGGGATATGTGAAGCATATGGGTGGCGGTCGCATCATCCATGGGCTCGACCTCCCCGACCGCTGCTTTCCATTTGACGAGGAAATCGGTCAAGCTTTCCCCTTCTAGCTGCTTGGCTTTCTCAAGATACATGTAGGACTTTCTCATCGCTTTGGAAGTAATGAACTTCCTTACAAATTTGATCGCCAGGGTCTCAAATTTATCGATCGACCCCGGTTGCAGGGTACGGAACCACTCTGCAGCCCGACCGGTGAGGGTCGAATAAAAGGCCCTGCACATCACGGCGTCCGAAACGCCCTTCAGCATCATGTTGCTAAAAAAATCATTCACGTGGGCCTCAGGGTCTGCCCGTCCGTCATAACTCTTCTCTCCGGAGACCTTTAAGTCAAGCGGGTAAGGCTGGGCCATTACCGCTGCTGTGAAAGGCGTCTGGTGTAGGGTCGATTGGTTGACCGGGGGTGTTGCAGGGTACGCATTCCTGAGCTGCGCAACTTCCGCCTGGAGGTTATAGAGCAATCCTCGGGTTTCGTTGAGCTCGGCGGCTTGAGCGGCTTGGGCTGTATCCCGAGCGCGTCGCCGTCGGTGAGATCTCGACCCGCTATACCCAGATGAAGCCTCCTGACTAGCCTCCTGCATCTGTACGTCTCCTTGCCCGCGGTTCGGGTCTTGTGGTCCCAAACGCTGGCGCATTTCCGGTCGAAGACGATCAAAAGCTACCGCTCGGGCAACTTCTTCAGGGTCCTCCGCTTGGACGGCCTGAGCTGGTGCCTCCATCGCATCAGAACCCCCCGACCCCAACCGCGAATGAGCCGAGCGTCGAGCCCGGGATGCGGACTGACGTTGCGGCTCTACCTGTGCGGTCGGTTGTACTGGAGGGGCGGCGGCTGGAGCTGTGTAAGCAGGCGTATATGGTGGATAACCAACCGGGGGAGTATAGCACATCGGTTGGCCTGGCCAATACCCATACGGCGGAGGTGGGACCGGGTACGGATACGGGGCGGGATACATCATCGGCTGCTGCTGGTATGGCAGACCGGGTGTTGGGTATCCCGGTTGTATGTAATTCACCGGCTGCTGGGCGGCCGGGTATGCATTTGATGGATGCGGTGGTGAGAGGTTGAGGTTGAGGTCCATCGTCTAACCCTGCTGTTGGGTAGCATAGTGGTCGGAGGAGCTCGCCGCATCCGCCTGGTCGTCGGCAAAGTTGTTGTGAGCCCACGGATACATGTTGATATAGAGACCGGGTGCTCGTCAAGACGTTGGTTTCTTGAACGGGTCCCCACAGACGGCGCCAAAATGATACTGCTAATTATACGTAAGCAATAGGCAATAACCCGAGACCAAGGAAAGTAAATAAATGTCTTTATTGATCACGGTAGAGGCCCTAAGTACAATCTACTTGGTTGCTCTGAGTACCGACTGACTGCGGTCGGGATTCTCTAACAACAACCTATCGATCGTCCAAAAGTCCCCCCCAGTGTAGCTACTGTGGGTATTTATAGCCGCTATGCCGGGGACAGGATTCCAGCCGTTCGGCATGTCCTCCACGTAGCCACCACGTGTCATCCTCCCGGGTGCCCTGCCTGTCGATGTAGAGAGCCGCCACGTGTCCTTCGTCAGCTCTCTCGCCAAAGGGCTACCGCTCGGTGGTTGACATCATCGTTCGGGCAACTCCCGGTCGGACCCCGACCGGGTTCTTCACAAGGAGCCCGACCTGCTACCTGCAAAGACAAAGAGAAAAGGACAAAGGCATCTCGGTCGTGGTGAAGCTATGTCGGTCGGGATATTCCCTACCAATATATATATATATATATATATATATATATATATATATATATATATATATATATATATATATACATATACTTGCACTCGGGTGCAAACGGCTCGCCCAGGCGCGAAATAGGAATGGATTCTGTTCGTCCACGTGTCCAGATCTAATGGATGAGAAACACTGATTTTTTTAAAAAACGCGGTGGCATTTTCGTAAATAATTGAACATCGAAGTGCAAGTAAAATGTATTACAAGTGCAAGTAAAATGTATTATAGGTGCAAGTAAAAATTTACACTGAGCGTCAATACTTAGTTGCACTTATAGTTCTAAGTAGTTGCACCTATAGTTCTAAGTAGTTGCACACATAGGTATAAGTAGTTGCATCTAGGTGTATGAATGTTTGCGAGTGGTTTTCAGGAGTATTACTACCCGCTGAATTCAGATCAATGAATGTTAACAAGGAAAAATTACATGCACTTATAGGTGAAAGTAGTTGCACCTATAGTTATAAGTAGTTGCACCTATAGTTATAAATAGTTGCACACATAGTTATAAGCACACCCAGGTGCATGAATGGTTGCGGAAAGTGAATGCTAACAAGGCAAAATTACATGCACTTATAGGTGAAAATAGGTGCACTTATAAGAGATTTTACTTGCACTTCGATGTTCAATTATTTACGAAAATGCCACCGCGTTTTTTTTAAGTTATTAGATCTGGACACGTGTCGCGCGCTGATTCGTTGGCATTTCCTTCCTGGGCACTTATTCGCACCTGAGTGCGTCCCTATATATATATATATATATATATATATATATATATGTATTGTATTTCAACGCGTTGGAGTGGGTTACCAGCATCTCTCGCTGAACAGATATATTTGGCTTTCAGGCACAGACGAGTAGACCACTGGAGCGCGCTAGAAGCTTGGGGCGTAGCTTAGATAGTTTTCCCTTTCGGCCTGCGTGCCATGATTTGGTATTGATACTGATTGAGGTTTTAGAATTTAGCCTGTGCACCCGAGTTCGCTAGCTCGGGTGTGGCATAGCACCCCGTACTCTTTGTATCGTATTTTGGGATTTAATGGGATCCTATCTTTATTATATAAGTTTTAAAAGTCTTGAAAATCTGGGGTGTTACAGCCTCATCATCTGGATACAGCTCCAGGTAGCGTGCATAGTCAGCATCCGACATCACGTCAGAAGTCGGTCCTTCAGGATCATGCAGCGGGATGGTAAAGGTCATTTGGAAAGCTAGCTGTTCCGGGACGGCCACCTCTACAAAGGTCCCATCCTCGGCTGTTACACGAGCCGTAGTCTGGGGAGGAGAAGGGTCAGCGGCCGGAGGAGGAGTGTTACACCCCCTAAAAACAGGCTAATTAAAAGCCTTAAACATGCAGATAACACAACTAAACAACAAACACAGCGGAAGACTAAAAGATAACTGGATAAACATAAATCCAAGTCATAGGGTGTTATGCCACGTTCACCAACAAGGATGAACGCTGCGGCAATATCTGCATTGTTTACAACTATCCAAAATCTCAAAAGTCTACAACTAGAGCGGCACACAGGCCATAAAACAAACGGGAGAAGCTATGCTAACAGGCACTAGACTGCGTACTCGCCTAGACATCACCTGAAATTACACAATAAAACATGGGACGACGCCCGGTCAGCGAATAATGCTGGTAACCCACCAATACATGTGAAATATCATACATAGATAAGATATAAGTTGTAAAGCCATTTTCGAAACGGAATACAAAAGTATATAAGTCAAAAACCAAGATCAATAGTCAACACAAGACTCAACACTCTCAACAAGGATACGGGAACACATCCCAAACCACAAAGGTTAACCACAACACAAAGGATAACGACAAGACCGTTGGCAACACATGTCTTTGTGACTACACACGTCACAAGAAGAGAACACACAACCACGGCTACACAAGCCCTCGTGACATCACTCATCACGAGTTGATATGCCTACCTTATGCCCGGTTCCAACCTTATGGCTACCCCCAACCTTATATCGTTCCAACCTTTACCTCCAGGACCCCTGTACACCAAGTCCAACCTTATTCCTCTGGGAACCGTCGTTCCCCCTCCAACAGTCCCTCCAACAAAACCACCGATTTCATAGTACACGAGGATACCGTACACACACACGGCAACACATGCCACCCAAGAATCACGTGAACCTTACACAAAGGCCACAACTCCATAATCATGTCACGGCCACCACGACGACCGCTGCAATACCTTGGTGACTAGTGTCCCATTCCACTAATCGTGCAATCCAGGTAAAACCACACACACATCACACCTCAACAGGAATCAATCAACGGATTACAACGAAGATATGAAACCATACTCAATCAAGGAACGGGTCACAGCCCAACAACAATAACGATGAATAACACAAGTTATCATCAACCAATGGGAAGGTACAAACAACACACACGCTAGCATTTAAACACCGAACTAGCATGCTTATCAAACGGGTAAACCAAAGATAGTTCCGAAGAACACACAAGACTCATCACGGTTCAACAAAACACAATGTTGAACACTTAGCACGATTCACGACACCAAAACCTACATGGAATCCTACCATATAGTTCTAGACATACGAAACATCAAGAAGACACTCAAATAGTTCCACAAAAGAACATCGGGAAGTCAAAAGACCAAATACCGAGTCAAAAGAATCACGGGGAACAAATTCCCCAACATCCAACATTGTGTACCCGCGGGTGGGCCCACGGGTAGGCCCCTACCCGTGGTCCTGCCCGCGGGTACAGGCTCCTACACCACATGTACCCCGCGGGTGGGCGGCGGGTGGGCCTCCTACCCGCCGTTCCGCCCGCGGGTACAACCTACACCACAAAACCACACTTCGCGGATTTTTCATCTCCAACTCAAATTCAAGTCCAAAACATGCCAAATCTCACCAAATACAACAAAATGACTTGAATCAAAGGAAATGCCAAGCAATGGCATAAAAGAACCCTAAACACAAGCTCTAGATATGCATTTTCACAATCACAAGATCATGCATCAACACTCACATTTCATAGCAAAACACATGTAGAATCCAAGAAATATTCACATATAGGTAAGCAAAATAGGTTTTGTAGAGCATGGGTTACCTCTTGTAAACTAAAGACTTCACTTTACACCTCAACAAGCTCCTCACTAGGCTCACCTTCCAAACCCACTTCAAGAACACACCACAGATTATAAAGATCCTATCTTTAAGAAAAGACACCTTAGATAAAACCAAAAACACAAGATGAACTTAGATCTTACCCTCCTAGATGCCCAAATATAAGAAAGGTTGAATCTTGGAAGAAACTCTTGAAGTTTTGGCAAGGTTCCAACTTGGCTTGGAAGAAAAGCTACTCACCTTTTAGAGAGAGGGTGGAGCTAGATTTTTAGAAAAGTGTAAGGAGAGAATGAAAGTGGTCTTACTAGGTTAGGTTACATTACCAACAACAAGTGAAAGGTCAAGAATACCCTTAATAACATAAGGAAGTGTAAGGAACAAGGGAAGTCCTTACAAAGCTCAATGTACAACTTTGACTTTGGGGTTGACTAGTCAATTATTAGTCCCCAACTATTAAATTTCAGGAATTTAAGGAATTAAATTACAAATTGAAATAGGATTAATTACTCAATTAATCCCTTAATTGGATTTGGATTTTGGGGTGTCACAAGGAGCCTCGGTCGTCATCCGGGAACCCGAAGAAGTGGAGCCCATGGAGTGCTTGCGAGAAGCAGGCTTATGAGCCTTCCTTTTCCCTTTTTCAGACCTCGACCGCTTGGCCGGAAGAGAATGGGATGGCGACCTGAAAACAATTTTCTTTCCTTTAATCGGGGGACGACCCATGTTAACATGGAAGATGAGGAGAAACAAAGACAAAGACACCATTTATAGGTTTGAGAAGCAAGGGAGGAGTAAAAGCGGATCGGGCAGGTAGAATAAAAAAGATCACAAAGGATCTGCCCACAATCTGACCATTAAAGAGAGAAGATTGGGGAGTGATCTGCAATAACAAGGCGGATACTTTCCAATATTCGAGCTGTGAAAAAGGGCTCAATACTAGAAAGTGAGGGACTAGTTGATGGGGTGTGAACCCTGTGGGCTCGAGGCCCAAGAAAAAGAAGAGAAGCCTAAGAAGAAGAGAGGTCCAAGAGGAGAAAAGGCCAAGTCCAGAAGAGGAAAAGCCCAATAGGGATAAGGGCTAAAACCAAGAAGTCGGCGCAAGTGGGGGGTCGGCGCGAGTGGGCAAGCAACACGGAGATAGCCGTTAAAGCATTTAAGAGGACATTTAAGGGGCCCGGTCTGCAAGCCGTTGGGAGGCCCAATAACGGCAGTCCAATGGCCTCTAGAATTAATAGGCCGATTTATGGCCTTAAATGTATACTTTTTGAATGATTCCAAGGAGACCCACTATAAAAGGGGGCTCCTCAAGAATGTAAAGGGGACGACAAGATCAGGCTAAGAATACACACACACACTTACAGAGCTATTATTTCACTTCTATTGTTGAAAGGTGAATCCACCAACTAAGGTTGTGATGGACCTCCCTGGGCCCAAAAACCCTAAAACCAACAATGTAGTTGAAGAAATACAAGCTGAAGAACAGAATGATATAAGAGCTAACACGGAAGATAGTTCATTTGTTGGTTTGGATGATATTAATTGATTTAACTATTAGACCAGTTATATTATTAGTGGTTGTTATTATATTTTTGTTAGAGTCTTTAGTCTACCTAAGCTGCTCCACCTATTTAGGTGGTAGATTCTTGTATATAAGCATGTAATTGTTTGTTCTCAGTCGATGAATTAATTCCTTCTCTATTATATTTGTCATCATTTGGTATCAGACGACCAGGTTCACCTATGGCCAATCAAAATGAAACTAATCCCACCACCACCCTGCCCAGTGACTCCTCAAATGGAGCGGCTCAGGTGGCTGCACCTTCCGAGCGCCGAACTCCTACCGTCCTACAATAGGCACACCATTATATGTCTATCAAGATAACAGCCACGAACTACTTGTTTTGGAGGGCGCAGCTTATCCCGTTTCTACGTGGACAAAATTTATACGGGTTCGTAGATGGCACGCATCCGTGCCCGCCGGAGTTTCTTCCATCGGCGACAACCTCAGCGGCCACCACGGTGCTCAACCCGCTGCATTCAGACTGGGTCCAATAGGACCAGTCTATTCTTAGCATGTTGTTCTCCTCCCTCGATGATGAAGTACTCTACCTAGCTATCGGACACTCGACTGCCAGAGGTGTGTGAGAAGCGATCGAAACTAAACTGGGATCAACATCTCGGTCGCGGACGCTCAGCCTTCTGACGCAGCTACAATGCCTTCATCAAGGCGATTCGACCACCCCGGCTTACCTTGGACGTGCCCAGGTTCTGGTAGAACAATTAGCGCAAGCCGGCAGACCAATTGGACTGGATGAATTCAAACTTCATCTTTTCCGGGGATTACGTCCGGAATTCCGTTCACATGTGGTGTAACAACCCAGATTTTCAAGACTTTTAAAACTTATATAATAAAGATAGGATCCCATTAAATCCCAAAATACGATACACAGAGTACGGGGTGCTTTGCCACACCCGAGCTAGCGAACTCAGGTGCACAGGCTAAATTCTAAAACCTCAATCAGTATCAATACCAAATCATGGCACGCAGGCCGAAAGGGAAAACTATCTAAGCTACGCCCCAAGCTTCTAGCGCGCTCCAGTGGTCTACTCGTCTGTACCTGAAAGCCAAATATATCTGTTCAGCGAGAGATGCTGGTAACCCACTCCAACGCGTTGAAATACAATACATATATATATATATACATAGATATACGAAAAGTCATTTTGAAGCATGAAGATATATCCTAAGAGACTCTAGCTTTCAAATCAGGGGACCGACTCGACAAATAGGGGTACACACAAACTACAGTCATAACCAGCATATACAATTCTCACATAGGAAACAGTCATAGATAAGCACAACCAATAATCACAATTAAGCATTTCTAGCAAGAGCCCTATAACAGTCACCACATCAATCATTCTTATCTCATCATATAGCACACTTTGTTGGCGCCACAGGACCAATCGCATGCCCATACATGAGGGTCAGCGCATATAGCTCTGACACGGCACCGCAGCACCCTGCCCCTTCTCACACTACGGAGGGGTCGATCGCAACCGACCGATGAGCCGCAGCTCTATATAATATTTATATACCTGACCGGTCTTTACCAGCCTGGTTAACAGTTGGGATGGTTCTCAACCCATTCAACTGCCCGTATAGTGGACCTTTGTCCTATATAATATTTATATACCTGACCGGTCTCTACCAGCCTGGTTAACAGTTGGGATGGTTCTCAGCCCACCCGACTGCCCGTATAGCCCGATTGATCTCAACCAACACGGGGTGACATGCACACATAACACATAGCAAGCACATGCAACCCACATTAACACATTGGGAAGGGGGAGAAAACGTATAACAAAACCTATGTGTGATCCTTCACATTCTAAGAATAGTCCTAAGGGGTTCATACTTCTTTCACCTAGGTCAACGGGATACCAATTCAACTAGCATGCAATATATAAGACTCATACGTCCTACGAACGGTACCCGAAAATCAAACTAGACATAGGCACGATAGACGGAGTCCGTTGGGACACCACGGGGATCGAGGGAACATCAAACGGGGAAGCCAAAATCCCCAATTGGGGTGCAAACCAGCGGGTAGCCGGTGGGTGAGGGTTCATGGATAAGGGCCCATGGACTATGGTGGGCCTTTCCTAATTAATTATTGTGATTTAATTCTTTCTTTTGGGTAATTGGTTAAATGATTAATTGGTTTTAGGGATCGTAACACGGGGTGTTACACTCTCCCCCCCTTACGAGGGGCTTCGTCCCCGAAGCCCGGTGTGTCAATCCATTCTTTCACCCCTAGGCATCCCGCATCTTGGCCTCCCGGTTGGGAATGTGGCCCCACGTTTTGCCTTAGCTGGGGTAGACTGGATTTCTGGTAGTGATTTGATGGAAGGGAATTGGGTCTACCTTGGTCTCTTGCTCCTGAGCTAGACGCCCCGCGAGTGCCCAAGGTGGCCTCGATTGCTGCCACCCTCTGATCTAGTGCGCGTGTCGTACGGATCAAGGATGAGAACCCTTCCTCCATGATTTGGTTTTGCCGGTTGAGCTGTGCGAGTATGTGTTCATTGATTGAGCCCTCGTTTTGCTTCCTTGGGTTTTCTCCTGATCGTGGTTGCACCGACGGGTTGGGTTCGTCATCCTCCTCCTGGTCCTCATTTCCCTCCAGGATTCCGCAATCTTGCATTGCCCGTTTGAGCTTTTTGTTGGAGATGTCTAATTGGTCGACCAATTCTCTTCGTTCCTCCTCAGGTTTGAGACAAATTTCCTCGAGGGTGACATACTGTCCTCCCTTGGTGTAGTAGATATCATTGCGTCGGAGGTTCTGGGCATTAAAGATCATGCCATTCGAGGTTTTAACCTCAGTGTGGCTTAGGTCCACCCCCTTCTTTTCCATGATCCAACTTAGGATCATCCCGTAGGGTAGGCTAAGCCGGTTACTTGTTTTGCAAAACTCCATGTGTTTTAGCATGAGGGCCGGCAGGTTGAACTTGATTTTGTGTTTCAAGAGATAGGCAAAGGTGCACTCCAAACTCCCCACGTCCTTGCTCTTATTGTTTGTGGGCAAGAGGCTATCGGTTACAATCATAACCAATATCTTTTGTTCCGCCGTTAGCCACTTCCTATTCGGTCGTGTGGCCGAGGTGAATCCTTCCCCTCTCCCGAGTAGGTACCCAAGGTAGTCCTTGTACCCCGTACTTTGGGTGTCAATCCACCCCTTTCGGTCGTAGTTTGACACACCCGTGGTGGTCAATTTCAAGAGCTTGGTCAAACGGCATTCGGAAAGTATGATTTCCTTGCCTCGGACTTTAGTGGTGATTTCTAGTTTATCACCTCGTTTGATGGCCACCAAGTGTTGATAGAACTCTTTCACCAATTCGGGGTACGTATCCCCCTTGATGGTGAGGTACGTATCCAAAAGGCCTTGATGATTAAGCATATCGATCAATTCCGGAGAAAATTGGTCGGGTTCAAGAGCTTTACCTCCGATTACGGTATAACTGGCGTTGCTCCATTCCGGGGTACGGGTTCCGAGGGGTTTCTTTGGCATTGTGATGCTTTACGTGATGGTGACGTTTTCTGGCGAGACTGCGGTGGGGGCTCCAGTGCGTTTTTCCGGCGGGTCGTCGACGGTGCGGCTTTGTCATGAGGGGGGCGGCGGCGGCTGGGCTCCGGTGAAGGGGAGTGGCGGTCCTTGGTGGCGTCGGGCAGTGGTGGCAGCGGGTTGCAGCTGGGCGGCCTCCGGGCGAAGAGGGGGCGGTCGGCTGGGCGGCGGTGCGGCGGTATGGGGTTGGCGGACGACGCTCGGCCGGCGGCGGCGATCGGCTGGTGGTGGTGTTTGCGTGGCTGCCGGAACTTGGTGGGGCGGTGAGGTGAGCGAGAGAGGGAAGGGGAGGAAGTGAGGGAGAAGGAGAAGAAGAAGGGTTTTTGATTTGGGGATTTGTGGGTTTTAGGGATTTTGTAGGGCTTTAACAAAGGAGTGTTCCCTTGAGGTTTCAAGAAACACCTTTAGCTTAGTGGTCAAGACTTTGTTTTTGTAAGTGGGAGGTCAAGGGTTCAATTCCTATTGGCAACACTAGGCCCTATGATGATGGGGCCTTTGTCTTTTTCCTTCTTTTGTCTTCTAGTGGTGAGACTTGGTTAGTTTGTATAGTTCTAGTTTTACCCCCGTAAATAGGACCGAATTTTGAACCGATCTTTTATTTATAATATCTCCGAAGTAATTAAGCTAAATAAGTAGTTCTACCACGAAGGTGATTACAAGAAATTGCCAACCTAACCTAGACAGAATTCGTCTTCTTGGTTTTCTCCCACGGGGTTTGCGTGGTCCTCGTCTTCCGGGCTTAGGTTTCCTTCCTCGAGATTGCTCTCGTTCCCGAGGTCGGCTTGAGTGCGGCTCATGACGAATATTTTTCCGGGAGCATCGTAGTTTCCACGATGAGCGGTGCCCCCCTGTTGTCCCATGGTGGTAGTGCGTGGCCTTTGGGGTTGGGTGCAAAGGAAGGCCTTGTGTCCTTCCTCTCCGCAGTTGAAGCATCGCAAGGGATAGCCCATGCAATCCTTGCCTCTATGGTTCTTGTTGCATTTCGGGCAAGGAAAGCTTCTGGCGCTAGCGTCGTTGTTCCCCAGAGGTGGCCTTTGGTTGGTCAGGTTACTTGGTCTTGTGTTGGCGTCGCTCCTTGTCTTCTTTACTGGTGATGCTCCCCCTCCGGTGTTCCTTTTTCGTATTTGTTCCTGAACCCCGCGCTGGAGTAGTTGGATTCGATAGAGATTGGCGGCACTGGAGTAAGCCTCGTTGAGAGTCCGAGGTCGGCTTACCACTAGTGCTTTTCGGGCTTCGAAGTTGAGGCCCGAGACAAATCTTTCTATTTTGGTTACTTCGGTGGGGACTAGCTCTGGTGCGAAGCGCACCAGTTCGAGGAATCGCTTGTGGTATTCCATGACGGTGGTTGTCCCTTGTTTCAGATGGAGGAACTCTTCGTACATGGATGCTTTCACGTGTGTTGGGTAGAGTCGTTCTCGTAGTCGTGTTTTGAGGTTTTCCTAGTTGAACCCCGGTTCTTGTTGGTAAGCGGGACCCTCGTGGATCCACCAAAGATCGGCCTCGTGTCCGAAGTAGAACGAGGCTATCTCTACGCGACGTTCTTCTGGGCATTCTACTAACCCGAGAATCTTGTCAAGGGTCCGGATCCATTCTTCCAGGATCACGGGGTCCTCTTCTCCTGAGAACGTGGGCGGTCGATGGTTTGAAACTTGTCGGGCGACGTCTGAGTTCGTGTTTGATGGAGGAGGCGGGGGCCTGTTGTTGCGAAGAGCTACGTCGCTTAGTGCCTGGGCGACTTGCGTTAGTTGTTGTAGTGTTTGGGTCAGGGGGTCGTGTGTGGCGGGTTCTGGAGTCCTTGATTGTCTTCTGTTTGACGCCATGTTGTCGTCTTTCTGGGTCAATGTTTATAAGAATGTTAAGTTAGAGCTTGGTGCTCTTCTTTCGATGCGATAAGCGGGGGAAAAAGTTCTCTTTAGATAGGGGAGGGATAAAGTGAGGGGAGGTTATGTGTAGGTTTCACAATCTCACCGCGCGTCCTAGGATTCCCGAATCCTATGTCCCTAAAGTTCAAGTCTATATCCTAAGGTCTGTCTTAATAGTCTTATCCTAGGGTCAAACTTAGGCTCTGATACCAACTGTAACACCCCAGATTTTCAAGACTTTTAAAACTTATATAATAAAGATAGGATCCCATTAAATCCCAAAATACGATACAAAGAGTACGGGGTGCTATGCCACACCCGAGCTAGCGAACTCGGGTGCACAGGCTAAATTCTAAAACCTCAATCAGTATCAATACCAAATCATGGCACGCAGGCCGAAAGGGAAAACTATCTAAGCTACGCCCAAAGCTTCTAGCGCGCTCCAGTGGTCTACTCGTCTGTGCCTGAAAGCCAAATATATCTGTTCAGCGAGAGATGCTGGTAACCCACTCCAACGCGTTGAAATCCAATACATATATATATATATATATATATATATATATATATATATATATATATATATATATATATATATATATATATATATATATACATAGATATATGAAAAGTCATTTTGAAGCATGAAGATATATCCTAAGAGACTCTAGCTTTCAAATCAGGGGACCGACTCGACAAATAGGGGTACACACAAACTACAGTCATAACCAGCATATACAATTCTCACATAGGAAACAGTCATAGATAAGCACAACCAATAATCACAATTAAGCATTTCTAGCAAGAGCCCTATAACAGTCACCACATCAATCCTTCTTATCTCATCATATAGCACACTTTGTTGGCGCCACAGGACCAATCGCATGCCCATACATGAGGGTCAGCGCATATAGCTCTGACACGGCCCCGCAGCACCCTGTCCCTTCTCACACTACGGAGGGGTCGATCGCAACCGACCGATGAGCCGCAGCTCTATATAATATTTATATACCTGACCGGTCTTTACCAGCCTGGTTAACAGTTGGGATGGTTCTCAACCCATTCAACTGCCCGTATAGTGGACCTTTGTCCTATATAATATTTATATACATGACCGGTCTCTACCAGCCTGGTTAATAGTTGGGATGGTTCTCAACCCATTCAACTGCCCGTATAGTGGACCTTAGTCCTATATAATATTATATACCTGACCGGTCTCTACCAGCCTGGTTAATAGCCGGTATGGTTCTCAGCCCACCCGACTGCCCGTATAGCCCGATTGATCTCAACCAACTCGGGGTGACATGCACACATAACACATAGCAAGCACATGCAACCCACATTAACACATTGGGAAGGAGGAGAAAACGTATAACAAAACCTATGCGTGATCCTTCACATTCTAAGAATAGTCCTAAGGGGTTCATACTTCTTTCACCTAGGTCAACGGGATACCAATTCAACTAGCATGAAATATATAAGACTCATACGTCCTACGAACGGTACCCGAAAATCAAACTAGACATAGGCACGATAGACGGAGTCCGTTGGGACACCACGGGGATCGGAGGAACATCAAACGGGGAAGCCAAAATCCCCAATTGGGGTGCAAACCAGCGGGTAGCCGGTGGGTGAGGGTTCACCCGCCGGCTGCAGCTATTCCGGGCAGCGGGTGCCCGGCGGACAATTGCCCGCCCGCCCGCTGCCCGCTGTCGACGTTGCCCAAGAAGGCCGCGGGTAGGAGGCGGGTCCCCTACCCCCACCTACCCCCCACTGACTCTTTATCATCAAAAACGCCCCGGGAACCTTTGTGGAACCCGAAACCATGCTTAGACCCTTTCAAACGCAATTGATAACACACGTAGACAATTAACGGATCAAAATCAGGAAACAAACGGCACATAACCTATCATGCTTTTCTAAACATAATAAACACCTAATCATGCGAATTCCCACCCAATATACCCAGAATAATTCCATACGATACAACCTAGGGTTCTAATCATTTTTAAATCAACAAGGACGCGATTCATTTTCTAATGTCAAGATTCGGTAAGAATATCACATAAACATCAAGAACATCCTACAATCATCAAGAACATCATATAATCATCAAGAACACCATAATTATCAAGAACCTTTCATCATCAAGATCACCCATGGAAATCATCCCACCAATCATCAATAATAATATCACAAATCATCAATACACAATAATATGGGGAAATCCTAAGAGGGGAATCATAACTAAGAAAATAGGTTTTGTTGAGACATGGGTTACCTCTTAGCCTTAATTAATTCCTTGGCTATGAAGGGTCTTTCTTTAAGCTTTCTTGCTTTCTTGATTTCTTCTAAGGGAATTCTTGGAGCTCTTTGGGTGGTGAGACGTTATTGTGGTGGGGGGGTTCTAGGTGCCTCTTAAGTCCCCTATTTATATATTTAGGAGTCCTAATTAGGAACTAATATTATAGGCTTGCTAATGCTATTCCTTTTGGGACTAAGAATTGGGTTTATGGATAAGGGCCCATGGACTATGGTGGGCCTTTCCTAATTAATTATTGTGATTTAATTCTTTCTTTTGGGTAATTGGTTAAATGATTAATTGGTTTTAGGGATCGTAACACGGGGTGTTACAAGTGGCGTCTCTCACCACCAAACGAGCTCCGCTCACCATCCCGGAGGTTGCAGACCTACTGAATACCCACAACTACCTTTTTCCAGATGAAACCGCACCGGCAGCTCCAGTCTCGTCCGCTTTACTTGCTCAACAGTTGCCGTCTAGGAACACTCATGACGGTGGACGTGGGCGCTGGCGTAATCACAGGGGGAGCCGTGGTCGTGGTCAGAGAGGGCGCGGTGGTGTTCGCTGCCAAATTTGCGACATACCGGGCCATACCGCCCTCACGTGTTACCGGAGGTTTGATGATGCAGGTAATCACCGTCCAGGTCAGGCCCAGGGTGTTCGGCCGTTTCATGCGCAAGCTCACATGCGTATGCTCCGAACGACCATGTGTCCGCCCCCTTTTCGAACGTTTGGCTGCCGGACACCGGTGCAAATGCCCACGCTACGCCGACTGTCGATGGCCTTACTAGAGTAGAGCAGTACACTGGCGGGGATTCATTACGAGTGGGAGATAGAAATGGTCTTCCAATTGAAAACACAGGTTCAATGTCTTTAAATTCCTCGTCTCGGTCTCTGTTTCTAAAGCACGTATTACATGTCCCCGAAGTACGTGCATCTTTACTTTCGGTCCAAAAATTTACCCAGGACAATGATGTAAACATTTTGAGTTTCACCCTCTTTATTTTGTTGTGAAGGACCATACTACTCAGCGCATTCTACTTAAGGGTCCTAGCTTGGGCGGGATGTACACACTAAATCTGTCTAATCCGGTTGCCTTCCTGTCAGCTAAAGCCTCCCCGAAGACTTGGCATGAACGTCTCGTGCATCCCCATGATCGTGTCCTGAGGCAAATCCTTCCCGTTTGTCCAGTTGTAGGTTTAGTTAGTTCGCTGAATAAACTATATACACCATGTCAGATGGGCAAGTCTGCGCGCTTCCCGTTGACACGAATTCAAAGTTCCAGTCGTTTTGTTTTAGATTTAATTTTTTCGGACATTTGGGGTCCATCTTCTGTCCCTACGGTCGATGGGCATAAATATTTCGTTTTGTTTGTCGACGACTTCTCCCGGTACATGTGGATTTATCCCATGCGCCTCAAGTCCAACATTTATTCTATATTCACCAAGTTTCGTACTCTAGTCGAAAAAACAATTTTCCCGTTCGATTAAATGCATCCAATCAGATATGGGAGCTGAATATGTTAAATTAGGTACGGTTTTTGCAGCCGCGGGCATACAACACAAGACATCCTGCCCGCATACACACGAACAAAATGGCCGTGTGGAGCGCAGGAATCGTCATTTCGTGGAAACGGGCCTTGCCTTGTTGGCTCGTGGTCAAGTTCCCAAAAAATACTGGTTCTACGCCTTTGAGGCGACTACTCACCTTATCAATCGTCTGCCATCTCCAGTGTCAAATGGCACAAGTCCCTATTTCTGTCTGTATCAACAACATCCAAACTATACGTTACTGCGTGTGTTTGGGTGTGAATGTTTTCCGTACTTACGCCCTTACAACTCACATAAAATGGATTATAGGTCCAAGTCTTGTGTTTTTCTTGGGTATCCTGAATCTGTTTATGGCTACAGGTGTCTGGATATTCATTCTGGACGAGTTTACATTTCCAGACATGTCAGGTTCAATGAGATGGTGTTCCCGTTCTCACAGACGCAACCCAAGAATGATGTGCCATCGGCGTCCACTCATCCATGGGCGTCTCCCCAGCTACGACCTCAAGGCACCCGGGCAGAATCTGACATGGTGAGTCCACCAACAAGTGGAAATAATTCGGCTGGCGTGGTGCCGACTTCATCCTCCACGGCGGCACATGCATCCTCCTCATATCATCCTACAACATCTACCTCGACTACAACAAGGCGACGGCGTCAACGCCCCACCGTCCGAACCCATGTCATGAGGATGCGAACTACCACGGATGCACAAAGGAAGCGTCCTACCGCTATGGTTGCATCAGTTGATGACAATGAGCCGACATGTCATTCTCAGGCAATTCGCCAACCCCAGTGGCGTGAGGCTATGAATGCGGAGTTCAATGCCCTAATACAGAACCAGATATGGCGTCTCGTCCCGCAACGCAATGACATGAATGTCATTGGCTGCAAGTGGGTCTATCGCATCAAGAGGAAATCAGATGGCACAATTGAGCGTTACAAGGCTCGTTTGGTAGCCAAGGGGTTCAACTAGATCCCAGGACAAGACTATCTTGACACATACAGTCCAGTGGTGAAACCCACTACTATCCGGCTTCTGCTAGCCTATGCAGTGTCTAACAAGTGGGTCATGCGTCAACTTGACGTTCATAACGCCTTCTTAAATGGGCGCGTCAACGAAGACATCTATATGCGTCAACCCCCGGGTTATGCAAACCCAAACTACCCG
Organism: Ipomoea nil; assembly: GCF_001879475.1. NCBI lineage: Eukaryota > Viridiplantae > Streptophyta > Magnoliopsida > Solanales > Convolvulaceae > Ipomoea > Ipomoea nil. Next base: position 1,517,683 of record NW_017619273.1, on the reverse strand, counting down.
GATTACGTATGCAAGTTGCAACGTTCGTTATATGGCCTCAAACAGGCCCCGCGTGCTTGGTTTACTCGGCTACATGACTTCCTGATCCAAATTGGGTTCAGGTTCTCCAAAACCGACATCTCACTTTTTATTTATGACCCTGGGTCTGTACGTATCTATCTACTTGTGTACGTAGATGACATCTTGCTAATGGGCAATGATTCAGCAGTGATTAAAACGGTGTTTGACCGGCTATCCACCGTGTTTCGCATTCGTGATCTTGGGAAGCCAAGATTCTTTTTGGGGATTGAGGCTGTTGACACAGCAGGGACAATAGTCTTTTCCCAGAGACAGTATATGACTGAGCTGCTCCGTAGAGCAGGTATGGAATCATGCAAGCCGTTAGCAACACCTGCCTCACCATCCACACAAGCTGCATCGCATGACTCCGATGCTCTCGAAGATCCGACACCTTATCGTCAGCTAGTTGGGTCACTAATGTACTTGTTGATAACACGGCCCGACTTAGCCTACTCAGTCAATAGGCTCTGTCACTTTATGCATAACCCAACTTAGGGCCACTGGGGTGCACTCAAGCGAGTGCTTCGCTATGTCAAAGGGTCGTAGACATTGGGCTACGTATTACTCCATCCGTTGCACCAGTTCTACATGCCTTTTCTGACTCCGACTTAGCCGGATGCTCTGTAGATCGAAAGTCCACAAGAGGCTATGCTGTGTTCTTGGGGCCCAATCTTCTATCCTGGGTGTCTAAGAAACAACGCACGGTTGCACGCTCGTCTACGGAAGCAGAATACAAAGCCCTCGCAGACGTTGCAGCAGAAGTAACGTGGATCCAGTCTCTTCTCCGTGATCTAGGCCTGCGCCCAGCAGCTGTACCTATCTTATGGTGTGACAATCTCGGGGCTACATACCTCTGCTCCAATCCTGTTTTTCATGCCAGAACCAAACACGTGGAGGTGGACTATCACTTTGTCCAGGACAAGGTCTCAACAGGTGCCTTGAAGGTTAACTTTGTCTCCACTCACGACCAGCTGGCTGATATCTTCACCAAACCCCTATCTGCTGCTAGGTTTGCTGAGCTCCGACACAAGCTTGGCGTTGTGCCCTGCCCCCCGTCAGCTTAAGGGGGAGTATTAGACCAACTATATTATTAGTGGTTGTTATTATATTTCTGTTAGAGTCTTTAGTCTACCTAAGCTGCTCCACCTATTTAGGTGGTAGACTCTTGTATATAAGAAAGTAATTGTTTGTTTTCAGTCGATGAATTAATTCCTTCTCTATTATATTTGTCATCATTTTAACGAGTACACAACCTGAGCCACAAAATGATGGTAAAAAAAGAAGCAATTCAAGTAAGAGGCAAGAGAAGTCATGATGAAGCTATTGAGATATGTGCTGAGAATATACTTAATGCTGCGAAGCTAATAAGCAATACAATGTCAGAGGTTGGTAAGAATTTGTCCGATGGTCTTCAATATGATCGTGATATGGATATGTTTCAGAAGCTTGAACGTGCATTAAAAGAGGTTGATGGTTTGGCAAATGATGAAATGGACCTTGTTTCTTTTAAGCTCACTGATCATCCTAATAAAGTAGGTTTTTTTTCTCAATCTTGATCCTGATTGAAGACTATCCTGGATCAGAAGATTCCTTGCTATCAATTAATCATTCTTCTTCATAGTTATATTTTATGAACATTGTAACTTTCATTGGATTGTTTTGAGTATTTTGTTAAAAATAACATATGTGATGCTTCTTCTGAATATTATTGATGCCTAATAATAATAATAATAATAATAATAATAATAATAATAATAATAATAATAATAATATTTTTTGTACAAGGGCATTTATGTCTTTTAAACATATATTCTATTCCTATTCCTTAACCAACCAAACATTGGAATACAGTTCCCAATGTCTATTCCTTCAGCGAACCAAACAACAGAATACAATTTCTATTTTATTCCTTACCTATTTCATTCCCTATGGAATAGCATTCCTATTCCCTCCAAATTGATTCCGTGAACCAAACGGGCCATTAGGGTTCAAGATTTGGTAAGCTTCCTCCTCTCTTTCTCCATTCCATCCTCTAGTTAAGTTACTAAAATGATATATTTATGTGGGTGACTTGTGTTTTTTGAGTTGAAATGGTGAAGTGGTTGCTATGCTTTGGTTGGGAGAAGGAAGATGGAGGGTGTGGAAGAAAAGCTTAGGAATGGATTTGGCCGTCACTAAGATGGAACTACACGAGTTCCGTCACTAAGATGGTAGTTCCGTTACTACACGAGTCCCGTGACTAAGATGGCCCATTGGTTCGGGTTCTACGTGTTTAAGTGAAAAGTTGTGAGGTCAAATGCTCTAGCCAAAGTTTGCATATAGTTTTGGTCATATGCTTGTATGCTTTGGAAAATTATTTGAAGTAAGATTTGAACCCTTAATCTCATAATTAATAATTAAAATCCCTTCCATTTGAGCAACTTTAATCTTTGTAAAATTATTTTGGGATAAATAAATTGTTATTTGGGTTTGAAGGTTATTTATATTTAAAAGTATATTTATACAGAAAATCATAAATATTTTGGGAAGTACTATGTATCTTTAGAAATGTTAAACTTAGGAACTTTTGATCTATAAAATGTATAAACCATGGATTCCCAAATCTATTATTTTAGCCCTATGTTGTTAGATTTCTTGAGATTTGATGAATGAGAATACATGATAATATGTTTATTGTGTGTTAATGATGTTATATGATTTATTCATGGTTGTCTAGAAGTGTTTTGTTGAGGTCTGAGATGTGAAAATGGAGATGGAGTCATCTGGTGCATCTCAGAGGAGCTCTCTGCCAGAGACTCCAATTTGGCCGTATGGCCCTAGCCAGCGGATCCAAGAGAGATCCGCTGGCCTGATCCGTGAACCAACGGACCAGAGTGACGGATCACTCCAGTCCTGTAACATCCCATTTTTCTAAAATCTAAAACCCGATATAATCAAGCTTACTTAAGATAAATAAGCATAACTTAGATAACTAAATAACCAACCATACGATAACTAAAAGGGTGTCGCCACAGTCACCACTCACGTTAACTGCACAGTCTACAAAACATCTAACAACACTAGAGTCAAAAACTCTACAAAACAGTAATATAGGGGACACAACCCCGGTGTCTATGCACCAACAAAAGGTAGTTTACTACAACCAGTTAAAAATACTACTAAACAAAAAGGGTATTGGTCTAGTAACTTCTACAACTAGAACTACACACTAACTAACACGTGCGCTCTCAAGAGCTGGGTCCACCTGAAAGGGGTTATAAAACAAGTGGGAATTAGGTTTTACTTAGAGCCTTCAATGTATTTAATCTTTAAAACATGCTAAAAATGCCCATTTACTGTAAGTTGGAAATACAGTGCTTCATGCCAATAAATTCAATAACTTAGCAAATCTTCTCAACAAGAGTTAACAGAGTATTAAGCATAACTACTCAACTATTCATATACTCAAATGCTAAAATTCCCTTCACAGACTCATGTTCACAGCTAAACAACACAGAGCATCATCTTTCATTTCTCTTATCTGCTAACATGCTTTTTAATCTAAAATCAAAAGAGAACAACTCAATCTAGCGCCCGAGTGTCCGAGCCTCAAGGGCCCACGAATCCCGATCCAAAACAACACATGGCTAAGCCACAGAGGGCCCGGCCTTCTCAACATTGGCCTGGCGGAGCTTGGTGATGGGGCTTGAGAAGCCCCGCCACTTGGCTTCGCCAACCAGCGGCCTTGGGTGACGGATCTTGCTATGATCCGTCCCCTTGGTCTGTTGCACCACGGTTCTAGCCAGGGGATCTTCCCTAAATCCGTTGGCTAGGGCCGTAAGGTATGTCTGGTGCACCAGAGGTTTCTTCTCCAAAACTTCAACACAGAGCTTCAAAAATATGCTTCCAGACCACAATAAATCAATCATAGAACATCAGCAACACACAAACAACTCATCAACAAGTATTTTCTAACATTTCTAAACATCTAATCTCAAGATTCTAGCATTTATCAGACCAAAAATCTTAGTTTTGGGAATCCATGGTTTATACCTTGAGCTTGGTCTTCTCTTGTGTGGATCCCCTTCCTTTCTTTCTCAGAGGTTACCACCTTCACCACCTATTTTCCTCAAGCAAACATAAACACACACAAAGCTTAAAGCAGTACTCAGAGATTGGGAGGCAAAGATGGATAGTCTAAGAGATGAGATGAATGAATAGAGAAGATGAAGGCAGATGCCACTTACTATAACTTCTTCTTTCTCTTAGCAGATTCCTAAGGTTTGGAGTGAAGAGGCAAATGGAGGGGATCAGGAGAAATGCAATGGAATAGTGTTGTATTTATAGGGGTCCAAAACCCTAGGTGGAAAAATCATTGGTAAGGAGGGCAAAAATGGTAAAATGGCTTGTTCAAAATATCAGACATTCTTTTTGGCTTTGTAGAAATCATCAGGCTTCATCTAAGGCTTTAAAAATAATTTTTACACAATTTTGGGGTCAAAATAGATTTTCTATAAGATAGTTTCTAATTAAAACATTTGCTTCAAGTTTCACAGGTTTCACTCAGATTGACTTTTTGGGTCAAAACTTGGTACATAAATATACCCGAAACTTAGGGGCCCGTTTACTAACAGAAAATTATTCTCCGTTTTCTATTTTCTGTTTTCAATTCTCTGTTTTCAATTTTCTGTTTTCAATTCTCCGTTTTTGATTAATTGCAATAATTCTCGGAGTTAGCTTTTTATTCTTCCCTAGCTTGATTTCTTTGGTACCTTATCACTGGGTTACCATCGTCGATAAGCTCGCGGTGAAGCAGAGACACCAGTGACTTAGAAACAACACAAGCCTTCAAAACATATGTATACGTAAACCTATCAGATGTGATGCCAACCTTAATCATCCGTCTATATAAGCCCAAGACCTCATCACCATGACCAGCGAAAGATAACACATGGAAGAGAACATTCTAGACATATCGTTCTGTTGCAAATTTTATCAAACACATGGCGTACGTCATTGATGCAGTCCAAACCTGAGTACATATTTATGAGTTTAGTCGCCAAAAAGGGCTCCTTCGAGAGTAGATGAAGGGCTTGTTTCAGTTGGCCTTTCTTGCATAGAGATTGTATCAAGGAGTTGTGGGCTTGTGGCTGTTAGCGCCGACGGCGGGGCTAGTGACGGCGGTGGTGGTGCGGTGTGAGTGAGAAGATGAGCGAATTGGATTGGTGAAGAGGAGAGGATGGAGACGTGAGGGTGGGTTTTCCGGCGTGGTAGCGAGAGGATGGCAGTGATCGTTTCTCCGGTAGAAGCAGGTGGGTAGCGATGTTGAGGAGGCAGCACCTCTCGTTGATGAAAAGCAGGTCGGCAGCGATGTTGAGGAGGAAGTAGCATATCAGAAAGAAAGAAGAAATAAGAAAAAAACGTCGCAAGCAGAGATCGAAAAGAAAGAAGAAATAAGAAAAAAAAGGGCTGGTGGAATCAATGGGTAGACCTACTTCACGCGTGTATTCTCAAATTTGGAAACAACTTTTTATTGTGTTCCAAATTTCTTTTAAAAAGGAAGAATAGTTTTCAATTTTGGAAATGGGAATAAAACATGGTAAACACCTAAACTGTTTTCAATTTTCAATTTCCGGAAATTCTTGAAAATTTCCTGTTAGTAAACGCCCCCTAGGATTTTCGAAATAGGCTACTTCTTGGTGTTGAATTGATTTAAAATCTCGATTTAAAATATTTAATTCATACACCGTTTTTAGAAAAATTTTTGAAAGAGTAAAAATAATTATTTTAGAATTTTATAAAATAGAATTTAGGAAAATAATTTTTTTGCTTGTCACAAGTCCGCTGCTTGGCGGAGCCAAGTGGCGGGCTCCGCCAGATCAAGTCGAGGAGAGGCTCGACCCCTTGAGGTTCAACTAGTGTGAATTGTATTTGTATGATTTTTGAGTAGAAGCATGATTAACATACAAGTATGAAATTGGTCTTTGAGTATTTGTTTGGCTTTTGAGTTAAGTCTGTGAAGTAATATGTTGGCATCTGTTTACAAGGTTATTTGAGTAGTTGTGCTAATTGCATTCCTTAGCTCTTGAGTATAAGGATTGATGAGACTATTGAGATTTCTTGCATAAGTCACTGCTCTCCAAATTTTGCATTGAAAAGGTTAATTCCACATTTAGGGTCCGTTTGGAAAGCAGGAAAATGACTTCTGGAAAATATTTTTTGGAAAATGAGTCATTTTCCGAAAAACATTTTCCTTTCCAGTGTTTGGTTGCATTTTGGAAAACTGTTTTTGTGTGTTTGGTTCATTTTCTGGAAAATGAGTAGAATTGTATAATTAAACATTTTAATTATTTTATTTCGAATATTACAACATGTATAATAATATAATAATAATTTTAAATATAATAAAAAATTAATAATATATCAAAAATATTATGGTGGTGGTGGTGGTGTAGTGGTAGTTGTGTTATTTGTTATATAATAATAATAGTAATAATAATAATAATAATAATAATAATAATAATAATAATAATAATAATAATAATAATAATAATAATAACAATAATAATAATAATAATAACAACTGGTGGTGGTATGACGGCAGTGGCAGTGGTGGTGTGGTGGCGGCGACGGTGGTTGCGGTGGTATGGTGATGGTGGTGGTGGTGGCGGCGACGGTGGTTGCGGTGGTATGGTGGTGGCGGCTACGGTGGTATGGTCGTGGTGGTGGTGGCGGCGGCGGCGGCGGCAGTGTGATGGTGGTGGTGTAGTGGTAGCGGTGGTATGGTGGTGGTGGCGGTGGTATGGTGGTGGTGGTGGCGGCGATGGTATGGTGGTGGTGGCAGCGGTGGTGGTGGTAGTGGTGGTGTGATGGTGGTGGTGGTGGCGGCGACAGTGGTTGTGATTGTATAGTGGTGGTGGTGGCGGCGATGGTGGTGGTAGTGGTGGTGGCGGTGGTGGTATGATGGTGGTGGTGGCGGCGACAATGGTTGCGGTGGTATGGTGGTGGTTGCGGTGGTGGTATGGTGTTGATGGTGTTGGTAGTGGTAGTGGTTGCGGTGGTATGGTGTTGATGATGTTGGTGGTGGTGTGATGTTGGTGTAAAAGTTGCAAAATGACTTCCCCTCAAAAAAAGGGGAAGTCATTTTCCTCCAAAATGAGCCTATTTTCCAAAGTCAACGGAAAATGATTTCCATTGACTTGATTTTCCAGGCACATCCAAACAATGGAAACTTGGAAAATGATTTCCAGAACTCATTTTCCAGGTTTCCAAACACACCCTTAAAGATTAAGTACAGTATAAGGTTCAAAGTGAAACCTTAGGCTATTTTCAAACCCTATATCTATTTTGAAAAATCTATATCTATATGCATAGAGAAGCTTGCATGATAATTTGATTTTCAAAATGAGAAAAGGGAAGTACACGAGATTGATAAATGCATTGAGAAGCTTGCATCCAGACTATTAGCATGAGAAAGAAAAGTTGCATGTGATATAATTGGGAGAAAAGGGTCAAATAGGCCCCTGAACTTTCTTCAAAAGGGCAATTAGGCCCTTGAACTTCAAAAATGTGCAATTAAACCCTTAAACTTATCATTTTAGTGCATCCAAACCCAACAACCGATAATTTTACCTGAAATTGCCGGTCATCAAATTTTCGGCGAAAATTCCAACGAAATTTCGGCGATCCTTTGAATGAAAAAAAAAATTCGGCGAAGGTCGTCGAACTCCGGCCGTCTTCCACTGGAGAAGACGATCGGACGGCCGCCTTCGATATTGGAGAAGACGACCGATCTGGTCGTCTTCTCCAGTGGAGAAGGCGGCCGTCTGATCGTCTTCTCCAGTGGAAGACGGGGACGGCCGGAATCTGACGACCTTCGCCGATTTTTTTTTTTTTTTTTTTTTTTTTTTTAATTCAAAGGATCGCCAAAATTTCGTCGAAATTGTCACCGAAAAATTTGATGACCGGCTATTTTAGTAAAATTACCGAGTGTTGGGTTTAAATTCACTAAAATGATAAATTTAATAATTTAATTGCACCTTTTTAAGTTTAAAGGCCTAATTGCCCTTTTGAAAAAAATTCAGGGACTTATTTGATCCTTTTCTCTCAAATTGGTGGGTTGAAGTAGATAAGTTTCTAATAAAAAAGTTGAAAAAATTTCAAATAAAAATGGAGAGAGGTGAATTAAGAGAATAAATTGAAAAAATTAATTACAGAAATCCTCCAGTGCCCATGTCCTGCTAGGAAAGTCTATAATCACGTCTCTCCAAACAAAAAGTGTAAAATAAACTCTCACAAATCCCTTCTGATAACCTCTCTCTCTCTCTCTATATTTCTCTCTCTAGAGCTACTCTCTGTCTCTCTCTAGAAAAAATTTTCCGAGATTTTCAATTTCGTCGAACCTGGACCGGGTAAATCCGCTCACCTCTGCTCCGATTACCGATCGTTATCCTTAACTCCGGCGTAGGTTAGGAATCCCGGCAACACTCAAATTCGTCAAAAAACCAAGCGGAAACGACACCGTTTTGTCCCCCCAACCCGCACACCCCTATCTTCCCGCCGCCGGCCGATCCTGTTACCGGATACGTTAGTCTCCTAGGTGCGCGCGATTGTTAGCCTGCGCACTCCTCTAGTCTCAGCCTATCTGTCTAGCCTGATATAGATTTGTGCCCATCTTCTTTCGTATACGCGAAGGTGAGGCTTTTGAAATGTGCTTGCCTCATCTGGCTCTCTGTTTGTCTAGTTTGGTCCATTTAACTGCGGCCTCCCACCGGGATTAGGGTTTTTTTCGCTCTAAATTGTCCGTCCCGACGTGTTTTAGGGTTCAGGAAATGGATTTGTGAAGTTATTCACATGATTTTGCTCGATGTTGAGTGTGGGGTGACCGATCCATTGGTTCCACTGTAGAATCTGTTTATTTGCATCATTTTGCTTGAACTTGGTTTGCTTTTATCTGGGTCCGATGAATTTTAATCAATCTTAGTGTTTGAAATCCGGTTCTGGAGAATAGAGGTTTATGTGATGCCCTGTTTCCATAGCAGTCATTTGGACTATATGAATGGGCTTCGCAGTTTATCAATTTGAAGTCCGGGGTCTTTTTCTTTGAATGAAATGAATTTAGGGTTGCAATACTTTTCAATTATCCACAATTTTTGAATATTTAGTAGCTCAGAAATGCTAATTTACTGATCACATTTAAATATGTTTTGCTTCAGGGGTTTTGGAGGGAAGATAACAGGCATTAATAAGCTGCTGTTCTATTTACATCCACTTACCATTCAAAGCATTTACCTCATTTAGTAAGAGTACCTCATTTAGTAAGAGCAGGGCAAGCAAAGTTTCCATGTAATAGAGGATATGGCCTTTTACAGGAATTATTCAAATGAAACAGTTGAATTTGAGGAGAAAAGGCAGGGACAAGGCCACAGAGATCCTGGAATTGCTGGAAATGAGGAGGTGGAGGCTACTTCAAGCGACAATGATGATGCCAGTAGGCTGCAGGATGGTGCTTCTGAAGATGCTCAGAGGATAAGGGACGAACAGCAATCTACAAGAATAGTGGGTGTGGCTGGAAAATGGGGCTCAAGCTGTTGGAAGGACTCTCAACCTATGCACAACAATGGCAGGTCTGAGTCAAGAGAGGAGTCAAAGAGTGGTTCAGATTATAAAAATGAGGAAGAATCTGAAGATGTGTCATCTGATGGTAGTAGGGAGGATAGATTAGAGTCTGAAGATGATGGTCAACAGAAAGAAGCAGGCAAGGGTGGGAGTGTTCCAGCTGACGAGATGCTGTCTGATGAGTATTATGAACAGGATGGTGATGATCAGAGTGACTCCTTACATCACCGTGCTGCCAACCGTAGTAGTGGCTATACTACCAAATTGCCGGCCAGGCCAGTTGTTGCCAGCAGTTATACATCAAGAAAGCCAAAACCTTCCAAAGCTTGCCAGTATGATGATGATGCTGATTATGGTGATGAAGAAGAAGATGGTAATTGCAGACTTCACCTATTATCAGAATCTGCATTTGAATAGTATACTGTATTACCTAACTGCTTAATTTTAATTGTATTTCCCATTATGTGCTAACTATTTTTTCTTAACCTATTATGCCAGTGCACATAATCTGGTTTCTTTAGTTGTGCAATTATACAGTATATTTAACATTTGTTGCTTATTTCTTATTGCCTACAGAAGATGATCCAGATGATGCGGATTTTGATCCTGATTTTGGTACTACAAGTGATCGCAGGGGAACTAAGGTGTTTTTGTATGATAATAATTAATGCTTTCATAAACTCTTCCCGTTGTAGTTATTGGTGTTGTTGAAAATCTTGTCTCTTTTATTTATGTTGTTTAGGGATGCCATTTGATCCTCCATAAAACAACTGCATCCATAATTCCATATTTCTTCTTATATACCTTCCTCAGGAATCTTCTCTTTATATTACAAAGTTTGCATCTAAAAATTTGGACTAATTGAAACCTGACCAAATTGAAAAGTCTTGAAAAAAGAGATTAGGAAAATTTCAATTTTTTTTCAATAAATAATATGATTTCAAGTTTTTTACAAAGCATTTGGCTTTTCCACGATTCTTGTTGTTGGAATGCAATGCAATAGGAAATTAGAGATGTGACCATACAACATCAATCAATTTGGTAAAACAATAGGTATTTATTTGAAGTCAAATGGAAACCTGCTGGTTATTTGACCAAGGACGGAGAAATTGGTCTCAGGATAGAGCATCCTTTATTTCCATTAGTAGCAGTAATATGTATGAGGAGGCAGCAATTCTTTCTTTTGGGTGCAAGTTAGTATCTGGTGGTGTATGAGTAAATAGGTAATATGAGTGGCTGCAAAACTAGGGATATGAAGTAGTTCCCTAAAATTTTGGAGCTTCAATTGCTGCTGTCTTATTGGTTTGGATTGAAGTATTGAACTTTCTTTGGGTAATACATTAATATTTTGCTTGCATATGCAGGAGAAGGATGAAGACTGGGAGGGTGAAGATTCTGATGAAGAGAATAATAGTGAAGATGATGATGATCTGGATATCTTAGATGAAGCTGATGACTATTATAAAAAACCAAGGGGCAAGCAACAAACTAGGGGTGGTCGTAATGTGAAATCTACCAGAGAACTTAAGAATGTTGCACCTTCTGCTCGACGTAAAAGAGGCAGAGCATCTTTTGAAGATGAAGAATCTTCTGAACAGGATTCTGAAGGTGATAGTGATGAAGATTTTCAGAGTATGTCTAGAAGAGGTGGGAATTTGCGCAGGAAGAATAGTGGTCGATCTATGACTGCTAGTGTTTCTGGTAGGGTCAGTGAACAGCGAACATCAGGTCGTCGATCAGTTCGAAAAGTATCATATGCTGAGAGTGAAGAAAGTGAAGAGCTTGATGAATGCAAGAAAAAGAAGAACCAAAAGGTGTGTCGTCTTGCTAATTGCTATATATGTGTCTAATGTATCTTTCTTGCTCTTTAATCTTGTTGCAAGCTTAAAAACAATTGTGCAGTGGTTCTTAAGATGCTATCACTGATTAGATATGACAGGCTTCTCACTCTATAGTATCTTTCAGATCATGTACTGGAAAGCGAACATGGTAGCAATTGGAAAGTGCTAGTTCCACTGTTACTATTGTTGTTATTATTCTTACTCTCTTGGGCTATGTATTTATTGCATAGTCCTGAGCCCTTTTCCCCCATTTGCTAACATAACCTATTTGTAATTGGATATCTAAAGCAATGTTGAAAGTTTCATTGTGGCCATCCATTTTCTGATTTTTTTTTTTTTAAATTTAAAAATTCAAATAGGAGGAGCTGGAAGAGGAAGATGCCGATTCAATTGAAAAGGTATTATGGCATCAACCAAAGGGCATGGCAGAAGAAGCCATGAGGAGTAATAAATCAACACATCCTATGTTGTTAAGTCACTTATTTGACTCTGAACCCGACTGGAATGAAATGGAATATCTGATAAAGTGGAAAGGCCAGTCGCATTTGCATTGTCAGTGGAAGCCATATTCTGAGCTACAGAATGTGAGCATTTTAATTTTTGTGATTACAACCAGTTCTATTTTGGTGTTAAATGTTTATGGTATTTGCAAGAAATACAGTTTCATTCTTTGTTGTCAATATCGTTTGTTTATCTATGCTTTTGCAGCTTAGTGGGTTTAAAAAGGTTCTGAATTACATTAAAAAAGTGACAGAGGATGTGCGGTATCGAAAGACAGTATCTCGCGAGGAGGTAAGAGTTTACTTATTTAGTCAGTAATGATATTACAGTTTTTGTATGTGGATGTTTCAGTAGCTTTTTTGGCATCTTTATCTGTTTATTTTTAATAACATGAATCTGCTAAAAATCAATTCAAAATAATGAGAGCATGCAGTACTGAGAAAGAAGTAGTAGGACATTTGTTTAGATTAGAAGGTAGAATAAGTTTACAAGTCTTGAGAATCCTGAAAGAAGTAATTGTCTATTTAGTGTTTACAGTTGCTAGTAATGATTTTTGCTAACAAAGACAAAGCAGTACTATCTTTACTATTTTGCTAAAGACAAGCTTTTCTCATTCCCATAAAGATGCTTTTTTTTTTTTTTTTTTTTTTTAAAGATTCTAGGATGAATAAACCAGTTTCTAAGATATGCATTACCTGCCGAACACATTGAATCGTGTTGTAATGTAATGGAGAGAAGTTATGTGACTAAAATAACAATTATAAGTGTTATGTTGAACATCAATGAGTTCCGCCTATTTTCCTCTGACCTATTTTTTTGGAGTGTGGGGTATGCATATGAAGTTGGATTTTTTCTATTCTATTTTTTTCAGTAAGAATAGTCCAATATACTTTAGATCCATTTTGTTGGGGGACCAAATACTTCAATTAACATAGTTGTATGAAAGTCTTTGACTGTGATGTGATTGTGGGTGCACAGTGTGTTGGTGGATATTTTCATAAAGATAATTGTATGTTTGTATAAAAAAGTCTTGTGTGGTAATAAACACATTCTTCTTTGCATCCATTGTGAATAAAGGAATGACTGTTGTTAGAGCTCCATGAATAGAAATTTCTTCTTCTTTGTTATTGTAGCTTAAATAATACTTCATACTAATGTTCTATTCTGTTGGTTTACTAATAGTGCAGCATTGAGATAATTCGTTGGTGTTTCATGTCCTTAATTGTGTATGATGTGTTGATAGATCAAGTTCTGCCATAGAGATAATAGTATGTAAAGGTCTTTGATAGTGAACCATTTGCCTATTTGTGTACATTGTGGATGAAGGAAATCTGAACTGTTAAGAGGTCCATTTGACCTAACTGAACAGTTTCTTTTTTTTTTGCCAAAATAGCTCTTAGAAGTATAGCATATGCCTTTTTAAACTGCTGTATATATGGCAATCAACTATGTTTTAGATATTATGAAAAAGCAATTCCTTCCCTCCTTTGATTATATGGAAACAAGAATAAAACCTAGCTTGTTTTCTCCATTAAGTTACATATATATGATGAATATGCTTGGGCATACTTTGGATAGACCTAGGAGTTCTTCAAAAGCATTTTTATGTTCATTTGGCACATACTGTTTCATGGAGCTTATCATAATAAGCTGAAAACAACTTTTTCATGGCTAGTTAAATAAGCCCTTATTAGATGTTTTGAGCTTATTTAAAGTGCTTATATTAAAAGCACTTAGTTTATGCTGTTTATTCAAACTGGGTTTTAATAATAATCATAATAGTGAAGCTGCCTATAGTTTGTTTTCATGTATCAGTGGTTTGTCCTCTAATCTCTATGACATTCTGTTTTTTCTGTTAGATTGAGGTTAATGATGTGAGCAAGGAAATGGACTTGGACATAATTAAACAAAATAGTCAGGTTTGATTTTTGTAAATTGTTTTACAGATCATCTTTTGTCAACACCTTCTCCATTCATATTTAAACACTTCGTGTAATCATGATTGGCATGTACTCAGGTTGAGAGGGTCATTGCAGACCGAATTGGAAAAGACAGCTTAGATAATGTGGTGCCAGAGTATTTAATCAAATGGCAAGGACTTTCTTATGCAGAAGCGACATGGTATATCATGTGGTTTCTTTAGATTTACTGGCTAAGTGTGTCTATAAGAAAATTGTTTCTTGGATATTGCATAGGAATGATAGGATTCATTATGTTCATACATGTCTTGGTTTGTATATACCCACAATTGAGGTTTGAATGCCTTTTCTAATTCTAATCTCAGGGAGAAGGATACTGATATTGCTTTTGCTCAAGATGCCATTGATGAATACAAGGTAGTTCCTCTATCTTATACTTTTGTGTCACACGGCATTTGTGTGTGATGTAATCATGTGCATGTATGTGAAAGTAAATACATACATTTTGTTTATGTACATTTGCATTGTATAAGTTTTCATGTATATTTGGAGTCTGCATGTTCATTGGCATACATTCCCATACTGGGTGCAACAAATTTGCTTTTTGCCAACAATTTTTAATTAGAGATAACAGTAGAAACTAGAATAAAAAAAATTGCATCTCGCAAATGCAAAAAAGGTGAAGAGAACTCAGTTTAATTCAAATCTTCAGGTGGACTGGTTTTGCTACATGCCTTAAAAATTAAGAGTTTGATTGAAGCTGCAATGTATGCATTTCCGGATTGTTGTAAACCCTTTGCTTCTTATGTGAAGATCATTTGGGGAAAGGGTGTTGTTGATCTTCTGAACCAATAGGGAAGATGTAGTAAAATGGTTTTTTTTTGGGGGCATTATATATCATTCGTTGTCTTGTTGTCTAAATGCTCAAGACATTCGAATTTCTGTGAGAAGTTGCCCCTGCATTAAGGTTCTGCTGCATGATATTAACAATAATTTATGCCAAAATTAGTACTTGAATAGGTAAAAAAACCTGTTAATATTAATGGAATGAATACACTGTTTTTTTCCCTCTCCCCACTGGTATACGGTATGCTATACGCATAATTTTAGTGTAATGGGCATATTCTAGATATTTCATTTGTCAAAACAGTTATTCGGTGTTTGAGGATCGAATTATTTGCAGGATTATTTGTATTCTTTTGGTAAGTAAAAGCTGATCTTGAGGTGTAAGGGAGAATTAAAGCATGTTTGACCAGAATGAAACTTCTCTAATTACATCCATTTTTATAAGAGCTTATAAAATGAAGTTGCAAAAGTCCTCTTAGATTAGAAAATTCCTTTTTGTTATGTCTTTTTGATCCGAGGGATTAAAGGAATTGAAAACATATTTGGCTCAGGAATGTGAATGCTATGGCATTGAATCTTAATATTGTTAAAACATTTTTATCTCGTTTTGCATGCTTTCTGAAGTGCTATGTCTTTTTGAAGAAATAGATAACAACTCAATGTGTGCTCTATTTAATCTGTGTCTTAGCTTTTGTTTACATATCTTTCTAAAATTAATGAGTAAAATAGGGCTTTTGGTTTTGATCCATACACTTTATGCAGGCTCGTGAGGCTGCAATGATGATTCAAGGGAAAACAGTAGATTTCCAGCGGAAAAAGAGCAAAGGTTTTTTGGGATAATATAAATCCCTCTCATTATCAAAGCTTCTTTCCATGCATTCTACATCGTTTCACCTACTAAAATCCTCTTTTCCTTAAATGTTCTAGTACTATGGAATGACATTTCCTCTTGATGAAATTACTTTCTAGGTAGTTTAAGAAGACTTGATGAACAACCTGAGTGGTTGAAGGGGGGAAAGCTTCGAGATTATCAGCTTGAAGGTTTGAATTTTCTTGTTAACAGGTATGAAAAGAGCTCTGATTAGTGTGATTTTTGTGGGAAGTTTCTTCTCTGTACTACTTTTTTCTTCTGATCACTGTCATTTTTGTCGTTTAGTTGGAGAAATGATACAAATGTTATATTAGCTGATGAAATGGGTCTTGGTAAAACTGTTCAGTCAGTTTCAATGCTAGGTTTTCTTCAGGTATTGAGTCATGTATCTTTTTTTGATTGTCTATTGCGTGTTTTTGTTGTGTCATATTTAGTATATGTGATGTGGTTATTATCCTTTCTGCAGAATGCACAACACATTCATGGTCCATTTCTTGTTGTTGTACCATTATCGACTTTGTCCAATTGGGCAAAAGAATTCAAGAAATGGCTACCTAATATGAATGTTATTATATATGTTGGGACTCGTGCAAGCCGTGAGGTAAGTATTGATGTGTGCGGCATGCCTTTGATTTTGAATTGAATGTTGTATATTATGGGCTTCATTTGGAGTCATCTTTTGTGTGTGGGGTGGCTTGAGTTATATATTTTCTGTTTGTTAAATGTGTTCTAATTCTGTTGGAATTTGATTCTATTTGGCACTGGTATTTCTTATGCTGATCTAGGATCAATCTCATCACTCTTGCCTATTCTTGGTCCCTCAAAAGTCAAAATGATTTATCCCTACAATATGTAATTTTATAGACCAATTAAAGTTTCAATTATGTTGGATTTTTTTGATCTCCATGCTAAATTTGTTTTTGCGTGCTATGTTATTATAGATGTCAATCTGGCTATCCCACTTGGTTTTGGGCTAGCTCACATGGGCCATTAGGCTTATTAGGTAAATTTTTTTTGGCCATAACCCTAAAACCTCGGGCCATTGAGCTTTTCAGTCGGACTCAATTAAAACTTTTCACATTTTAAACTTTCAATTTTGACAAACTAGCTCATTTACATTAATAAAGATTAACTTAAACATCATTTAATCAATCTAACTTGCCTATTTAAAATTCCAACTAAAAAACATAATATAACAGTTATGAACATTTGTATAAAGTGTATAAATAATTTTTTTTTTTTTATATTAATGAATTTGTTTTTATTTAAAAAAATTAACTAATGAAAAAATTAATTTATTTACATTTACAATATAAATAATTATAATAAGTTGTTAGGGAAAATTGCACTTTTTGTTCCTAAGTTATAGGGTAATTGTAGGATTTGTCTCTACTTGTTGGTCATGCTCACTTCTTGTCCCTAAGCTATAATTGACGTTGCAAATTTCGTCCTTTTTCTAACAAACACTAGGGATGGAATATGCAATGTTAGTTATAGCTTAGGGATGGGAAGTAAGCGTGACCTATTAGAAAAAGGACAAAATTTGCAATGTCAGTTATAACTTAGGGACAAGAAGTGAGCACGACCAACAAGTAGGGACGAATTTTACACGAAAAGTGCAAATTTCTCAAGTTTTTATTTTTTATTATTTATTTTTATAAGCAATAATTTATTTTGTAATAGATTTTATTAATATATTAAATATATATATTTATATATTTATTTATTTATTAAATTTTTGTTTAAAAGCTTAATAATAATAAAAACCACGACAACAGAGAAGCCTACATACTGATTCCCCTATATATTTTGTTCTGCATCACTTGTAAAACTCAGCTTTGAGTGGCTTGGCCCAGCCCATTAAGTTGTGTTATTCTACGGGGTCATTGGGTTTGTTGATTTTGGTTTATCGGGCTGGTGTTCTTATTGGGTTAAGTATACTTTTTTGGCCCTATCTCATTAATTTTTCAGCCTTTTTAGGCCCGCCTATCAGTTTTGGGTTAAGATTGACATCCCTGCTCCTTACTTTTTATACCGTTTTCAAAAATGTATTCAAGCTCATGTTGATATAGGACATGGTTAATCAAGTGCAGAGGGATTTACTATTGTTATTATTACAACAATTTTCTGATTTGTTTCTAATTCTTATTCTGCTACAGGTCTGCCAACAATATGAGTTCTACAATGACAAGAAGGCTGGTAGTAGCACAAGATTTGATGCTCTTTTAACTACCTATGAGGTGTTGTTAAAGGACAAGGCAGTTCTGTCCAAAATAAGGTGGAACTACCTTATGGTTGATGAAGCCCATAGGCTAAAAAACAGTGAGGCTTCTCTGTATACGACACTATTGGTATGGTGATGATTTTGACTTTCTTTTGGGCAGTGTTATAAAGGTGGTTTTGGGGCACATTTTGAAATGATCAAAGGGATAATGCCTTGGGACAGTGAAATATGAATCAAACTTTTTTGCTCAAACTCCTTAGCCTGGAAGAATTAAGTGGATGCCTTGGGGTTCAAAGCATTCCTTTTTGCACGTTAATTTTATCTGAAACAAGTAAATCATGATGAATATTTAGGTTAAAGATGGATTCGCAATGTTCAGTTGCAATATATCCTTTTTCCAAAATAAGACCTTTTCATGAATTCATCTGTCTTGTCATATTTACACCCATGCAGTTGGAAGTAAGAAAGGAGAGCCTAGAAAAGAAACAATAACCTTCTTTCTATTGTTTTAACATATAACAAACATATAAAGCAGTAATAAGCACGTTGTATGAAAGAGGAAGACTCACTGTGGATGTAAAATAATGAAGGAGAACAAATTAAATTGTCAGAGGCTGATTTAGATTTTTCATGCACTGTTATAAAGCTCTCTCTTCCACTTTAGAATTGAAGCTGCGATTGATGCATGAAAGTACATGATGATAAAGAATTCACTGGCCAATTCTGTTTAAAATGATCTGTTTGGCTTGGTTATTGCCACCCTTATGCCCTATGCCTTGGGGCTTATGCCTAAACCTTTGGGAAGTAAAACACATTACTTCATTTCGCCACCTTTTAAAACACTGCCTTTTGTCTCGGATATTATGCTGTTTCACTTCTAAGATGCTAGTTATTTGCTATGACTGCAGGAATTTAGCACCAAAAACAAGTTGCTCATCACTGGTACTCCTTTGCAAAATAGCGTTGAAGAGCTATGGTATTATTTCATACTTCCATTTATTTCTCATTTTTTATTTTTGATTTTGTAATTAGTTCTAGTATGTGATTCTGATTCTAATTAAGATTTGAACTCCATCTTAGATGCATGTTTGTATCATTTTCAATGCCTTCATAAAAAAATTTCAATAGTATGCTTGCTTACTTTCACCCTAATTTGTAAGCTCTTGTCAAAGGTATTTTGTTTTGAATATCTTTGGTGACATAGCAATCCCATCCTTTAGGGGTAGTTTTCAATCCATTTGATTAGTAGTGTCTGACAACTGGGTGACTGACTAACCAATCTGAATTTTCAATCCATTTGATTTGTGTGTATAATTGACCTGAAATTGGTATTTGTTCTGAACTGCTTCCTGTGAGAAAATTTGGAATGCTTATTTTCTAACAATGGTTGAATTTAGTAGGTCCATTTCATATTTGTTATATGAACAGTATATAATATGCATATTCACTATGACCTCAACAGGGCTTTGCTTCACTTTCTTGATCATGATAAGTTTAAGAGCAAGGATGACTTCATTCAGAACTACAAGAATCTTAGTTCGTTCAATGAAAATGAGGTACAAGTCACAATATTATTCTTTTTTCCTTCCATTGGTTTTTCTATCAAGCACCTTTCCTCTACATCTTTCATTTTTGTGGCATATGATATTGGAGTTATTAGATTTTGTCTAATTTTTACTTGGGTGTTATATTATTCTTCTAGCTTGCTAATCTTCACAAGGAATTGAGGCCTCATATTCTCCGAAGGGTCATCAAGGACGTTGAGAAGTCTTTGCCTCCTAAGATTGAGCGAATTCTTAGGGTTGAGATGTCACCACTGCAGAAACAGTAATTATTTTAATGATCTATTCTGTTTTTATGTGATACCTCTTTTTAACTAATGGTGGTTTTATATTTTTGTTTCCTCATGTTAGAATTCCCCTTTCACTGTTGGCAGGTACTATAAGTGGATCTTGGAGCGCAACTTCCACGACTTGAATAAAGGAGTGCGTGGCAATCAGGTTAGTTGGATAGTTTACTGTGTATACAAGTCTTGTATGGATTATGTTGCCTTTAGTGCTTTTCTAGATGCTGTTTGTTTCCATATGGTGAAGCTCTTCCCAAGTTTGTTTGAAATTGAAGATTATTGTTTGGCTTGCCACAAGGAAATGAAGGAAAAATGTTGTTGCAGTCGGTTACTTTAATTGTTGCTTGCAGCTTTTGGCTAGAAAAATACATATACCAAAAGTGCCCGTGGAGAGGCATTGTTTTCTTAGTTTCTTTATATCATTGGTAGATAAACTGGGAGTGTAATATGAACCATTTATTCTTGGAAATTCTTTGAGCTTGATTAGTTATTGGAGAATTTTCCTGTTTCATGGAAATATGGAAAATAGAGTTTTCTGTTCACAATCAACTGTTTTCCAAAAACAAAAACAAAAAAAAAAAATACTGGAGATTCCTTTAATTTTCGAACTGAACAGAGTAATATGAAAAACAATAAAAGTTTTCCAAATTCTCCAAATACAAAAACATCGATAATTTCCCTGATCATCACCATATCTATTACTTATATGATATGAAGTTGAGAATGCAAGCCTTATGCCACATTTTGATTTTGTTTAATATGAGGAACTCTCAATGCATCTGACCTTGAAAACTGTGTAGGTGTCGCTTCTGAACATTGTTGTGGAATTGAAAAAGTGCTGCAATCATCCATTTCTGTTTGAAAGTGCTGACCATGGTTATGGTGGGGATGCCAACTTTTTTGGTAGCACTAAACTGGAAAGAGTAATCCTGAGCAGTGGGAAACTAGTTATACTTGACAAACTGCTTGACAGATTACATGAAACAAAGCACCGTGTATTAATATTTTCTCAGGTTTGTAATATCACTACTAGCGAAAGCTCCAATGATATTGAGAAATTTTAGTTGCAGATTCTCTTGAATTGTGTCTGTAAAACGCAATAGAAAGTATTGTTTCGATTAAAAAAAATATTCTTATGCTCTAAACTAGTTTGGGCAGTGAAAGGATAGTGTGGCAAAATTTTCCACTTTCTTTTAACTCCATTTTTCCATTCCCTTTCCAACTTATTCTTTAAATGGTGAACTACGAGTAGGAATGTTGGAAAAATAAACTTTTTTACATGTGGTAAAGCTGTTCTATGCTTATTGTCTTAGGATAAACTTCTATTGTTGTATTGTGAGTTCAAATTTGTTTCTATAAGTCATCATGCCTTTGAACTTTCATTTCCATGTGTGTGCCATGGACTGCATTGATATGTTTTCCAAGAACCTGGAATAGTAAAGCAGTTATCTTCTTAGATTTTAAAGCATTCTTGGCTTTTCATCTGTTCTCTTAAAAAGTTGGTTTCTGATTCTTGTTTCAGATGGTTAGGATGTTGGATATATTGGCAGAGTATCTGTCACTCAAGGGTTTCCAATTTCAGAGACTTGATGGTAGTACAAAGGCTGAGTTGCGTCAGCAAGCAATGGACCATTTTAATGCTCTGGGTAGTGAAGATTTTTGTTTTCTTCTTTCGACTCGTGCGGGTGGCTTGGGTATAAATCTTGCGACAGCGGACACAGTTATTATATTTGATTCTGACTGGAATCCTCAAAATGATTTACAGGTACACTGAATTTTTACTCTTGACAATTTTAGTATTGGCATCTGGGCTAATGAAATTCTAAAGATGATTTATTGTCATATTTTTTTAAAGAATAACTTCTATAATTATTAAATATGGTCTTTTGTTTATATGCCATTTTATTCATCAGGCTATGAGTAGAGCTCATAGGATAGGACAACAAGAAGTTGTCAACATTTACCGGTTTGTTACAAGCAAAAGTGTAGAGGAAGATATCTTGGAGCGTGCCAAAAAGAAGATGGTATGACATTTATATCCATCATTTTACAATTGGTGCTCTTTATTTGATGCTGTAAGATAACCACAATATGTTTTTCTGTATGTGCTCAACTGTTTCTTATATACTTGTACTTTCCTGCTGATTCTGAGCATTGATGACATAATATTGCATGTCTTATGAATTTTCAGTTTTGTTTATTATTTGTTAGGTTCTTGACCATCTAGTGATACAAAAGCTGAATGCTGAAGGCAGATTAGAGAAAAAGGAATCCAAGAAAGGAGGTCTCTTTGATAAAGTAAGGATGGAAGCAGCTGAATAACTTGCTTCATTATGTTTAAAGTTCAATTGATTGATATTGCTCTTGTAACCCTCTGGTTCTCTTGGCTCTGACTCTTTGCCTTCTATGACACAGAATGAGCTCTCTGCAATCTTACGGTTTGGAGCTGAAGAACTATTTAAGGAGGATAAAAATGATGAAGAGAGCAAGAAGAGGCTTCTTAGTATGGATATCGATGAGATTCTTGAACGAGCAGAGAAAGTTGAAGAGAAGGGTGCTGATGAAGAGCAAGGAAACGAGTTGCTCGGTGCTTTTAAGGCAAGGAAACGAGTTGCTCCGTTTTATCCATGAGATGATTTGATTAAAACTTTTTAATCTTTTTCTCAGTTGCTTTTCTGTTTTGAATATTCAAACTAGAGTTGAGGTTCATTTTTTTTTTGCTCCCTCATTTCTTCATTTGTTATCCTGCTAGGTGTTGAAGGAATGGTTTTAATTAGGTTTAATATATTGTCTTAATATATTCCGTGTAATTTATGTCTTTTTCCTTCTCTCTATAGGTTGCTAATTTCTGTGGTGCTGAAGATGATGCTACATTTTGGAGTAGGTGGATAAAACCTGAAGCCATTGCAGAAGCTGAAGTATGTAAAATTCAGATTTACTGATAGGCAACTCTTCAATAGTGCTGGACTGATAGTTTTCTTTTTCCTTGTGTCTCAGGAAGCCTTGGCTCCTCGAGCTGCTCGAAATATTAAGAGTTATGCAGAAACTAACCCTCTGGTTGAAACTAATAAAAGAAAGAAAAGGGGCACTGAGGCCCAGGAAAGATTCCCAAAACGTCGCAAGGCAGATACTGGTTACTCAGCTCCAGCAATTGAGGGTGCTGCTGCTCAAGTAAGAGGATGGTCTTATGGGAACTTGTCAAAGAGAGATGCCACACGTTTTTCTCGTGTGGTATGGCCAACCTATGATGCTTTTCATGCACTTAAACAATTTGTTGGTTTAATCTCTTATTTTGTGTGTTGACTAAACTATTCTTTTGACTTATGCTTTACTTCAATTAGGTCAAGAAGTTTGGTAATGATAGCCAAATTACCTTAATAGCTGCAGAAGTTGGTGGGGCTGTTGAAGCGGCTCCAACTGAAGCCCAGATTGAACTTTTTGATTCTTTGATTGATGGCAGTAGAGAAGCAGTAAAGGGAGAAATTATGGATCCAAAGGTCTGGTTGTTACTTTTGATTATTTTAGGAGGAAAATAAGAATTGCTTGTTCTGTGTGACTAACACTTGATGCACCTTTTACCTTTAGGGGCCTCTGTTAGATTTTTTTGGTATCCCTGTAAAAGCTGATGAACTACTAAGCCGTGTCGAAGAGCTTCAGCTTCTAGCAAAGCGCATTAGTAGGTATGATGACCCCATCTCACAATTTCGAGCACTTGCTTATCTGAAACCTGCTACCTGGTCTAAAGGTTGTGGCTGGAACCAGAGTAAGTACTGTTCTGTGCTGGTTTAGTTTTTGTTTTTTTTTTTGTTTTCCTCTAGTTTGGTGAATACTTGATTCACAACTGGGTGTTAAAACTTATCCCTCTTTCTAGAGGATGATGCAAGATTGCTTTTGGGAATTCATTATCATGGATTTGGAAACTGGGAGAAGATACGGTTGGATGAGAAGCTTGGTCTTACAAAGAAGATTGCTCCTGCTGAACTTCAACATCATGAGACTTTCTTACCTCGAGCTCCCCAGCTGAAGGAACGAGCTTCTCAACTCTTAGAGATGGTAAAATTTTCATTTTTGAATAAAGAAAATTAATTGGATTCTACTTATTCCTGCAGTCCAAACCTCGGATTCTTCATTATGCCTGCTGTCAGAACTTGAAAATGATAATGCTTAGCCAACTATTTCCAAAATCTTGTACCATGAAATCTGTCATCGTTACTATTTTGAAGATGCATCATTTGTTCTTGTTAACAGAATTCTGTTGCAAAATTCTACATTTCTACTAAACTAAAAAAGAGTTTCGATTATCATAAATATTGAAGATTTCATTTGGAATGTTTTTGATTGGTGGTGGTATGCATGAATTTCTGCTGTGATTTGGCAATTATTACTCCGTATATGTTTCTGTCATGCTTTAAAGGTGTAACAGATCACTGAACTCCCTATTATTTTTAATTTCATCTTAGAGAATGAAGATTGCATTGCAAAGTTACTAGGACCTAGGTCTGCACTGCTGCCCAGGGTATAGCTGACTAGGTTGTTTGACATGCCTTTGGTTTAATGTGGATAATATGTTAGTTACAACAATCCCAAAATCATAATTATTATCTTTGGACACATTTGTTGTATTCAGTCCATTGTTTTCACATTACAGTCCAGTCCTTTCTGTAATTCCTTGATTACTAAGTTTGAGATCTTACTCGCCCCCTTCTATGTGTTTGGAGATGGATGTGAAATGCCTGCTTATGTTTTTTTAAATTACTATCTCGACACCAGGAAGTTGCTGCTGTTGGTGGCAAGAATCCTAATGTCAAAGCGGGCCGCAAGGGTAACAAGAAGCAGAAGGACAGTCTTCCCAACATCACAGCACCTCACTCAAAAGCTAAACATGGGAAACCCAGTAACAGAGGTTTGGCTCAAAAGCCCCAGAAGACTGAGCAGTTGGTTAAAGAGGAGGGTGAAATGTCAGACAATGAAGAAGTGTACAAACAATTTAAGGAAGGAAAATGGATGGAATGGTGTGAAGATGTGATGATTGAGGAGGAGAAGACACTCAAGCGTCTTCAGAAACTGCAGACCACCAGTGCAGATCTTCCAAAGGAGAAGGTAAACATTAATTGGTATTGCTATCCATGTTTTCTTATAATTTTGCATTTTAGTTTGTGAGCTGAACTGCTCTTAACATATATCTCACATCAGGTGCTATCCAAAATTCGGAATTACCTTCAGCTTCTTGGCCGGAGGATTGATCAAATAGTTTTTGAATATGCACAGGAATCATATAAACAAGAAAGTAAGGCCTTCTCATCTGTCTAGCATTTGTTTAACTTGTACATTTAATGACCACCGGTTTGCATATTGAAGTTTTTATCTTTTTGCTTTTACACATGATTTCTCTGTCCTGTTTACAATATTTTGATGGACAATTTATTTTATAGGGATGACCACGCGATTATGGAATTATGTGTCAACATTTTCAAATTTATCCGGCGAGAGACTTCAGCAGATTTATTCTAAACTCAAACAGGAGCAACAAGTATCAGGAGTTGGACCTTCACAAATGAATGGTTCTGCATCTGGGTTCATAAATAAGGGTTTTGACACAGAGAAATTTGAGGCATGGAAAAGAAGGAAAAGGGCAGAAAGTGATGCCCATTCCCAATTTCAGCCACATTATCAAAGGCCTACTAACGGTGTTAGAGTACCTGAACCAAACTCATCTTCTGGGATTTTGGGTGCTGCGCCTAACAATGGAAGGCCTTTCAGGATGCATCAATCTGGCTTTTCACAAAGACAAGGTTTTTCATCTGGTATCAAATAACCCTTTTTACTGGACATGGGAGCATTCATGAATGATCCATCTTAAGGAAACATGCAGCCTTGTTTGTGGTGCTAGTTGCTTTGTACTTCAATGATCTTTGGAGTTATGTTGGCTTATGGAACACATTTTTTTTGCCGATTCCTTGGCCAAGATTTCCTCTATTTTAAAGCTGATCAAACTAAGGGGGCTGTTTCATTTTCAAGGTGGAAGCAGGAATTTGAAAGCCCTTCAACATCTGCAGAGATAGTGAATGAAATAGATGGAACTTGGAGCTTCGTTGACATAAAGGCTTTTTTTTTTGTTTTAATCATCATAGATAAATGCAAAATCACAATTTTTTTTTGACGTATATAGTCACTAGGCTAAGGATTTCCCTAGTTCATTTAATAGACCTATTGGGAAAGATAATGCATGTACTATGCTTTGCACGAACAGGCAAGAAACTGTATATCATGCAATTTTGTTTATTAAATGTTGACATTATTCTTTCCCATTCAATAGTCCTAAATAATGCTGAGTTTTCTCAAATTTTCTTGTGCTTTCATTCCTTTCAGAGATGCTGATCATATGTATCTAGTCATTTGGGCTGTCTAAATATCTAAATTATTATTGAATGTGATTTCTACGTCTGGTTTTGTATATGCACTGAGCAGTGTACTTAGTTGAAAGTAAGGTCGTTGGCTCAGATGTCCAGCTCCATGGTTTGTATATTTATTGACATTTGCAGTAAGACTATCAGATAGGTAGATGATTATTTTTGCTGATTGGTTTACTGTCCTTTCATGTGTTATTGGTAAGCAGTTCTACTTCTACAGTGTAACGCGGAGGATGATTGTTCCACACAGATTGTAATCAATCCAATGCAAATTTTTAGTGTTCTACATCCAGAAAGCCTCCTCAAATCAGGTACGTTTATAAGATCTTTCTGACATAAAATGTGATAATTGCTATGATAGGTTGCTTATCACTATATTTATTCCCAAGAAATCCTTGCATGCTATTGGACCAAATGAGTGGCATTCAGATTGAAGTGCTCAAATGCATGCAAGAATTTTCCCCAGTTCTCTTGTTCTCAAATCCTAGTCTGTTTACACTGCTGCTAAATTTTGAAATTGGTCCTTTATTTGGTCTTAATCTGAGCATGTCTATTTTATTGGTAGAGATAAATCCTAGATTTATAAGTACTATCATTCCGCTTTTAGTCTTTTTTCAGAACATCCCCGTTGATCTTAGTATTATTGTGGCATGACCATTTTTGGTCTTCCGTTGACGTTAAATACAAGAGTATTTCGGTCAATTGTAAATCTATGATTGAAATGGAATTAAGTAGCTCCTTATGATATTAGGAGTTTGGTATGTACTTTTGTGGCCTGCAGTTTATTTGATTCAAAAGCCACAAGTTGGTCCAAATAGAGCCTTTTGTGAAGTTCTTTTTATTAAAATAGATTAGAGTCTCCTTTTTGTAAAATTCATTAGAAACACTTCTCTTTTCTCCTTTTATTTATTTATTTATTTTTGGGAAAGAAGAGGGCGATTGATGTGGAATTTCCCATTCACATTTTAAAATAGTTTACTTATTAAAATAAGATTGTTTTCCTTTTGTTGTATACTCTAATTTTACCTGTTTGATTTACTATTTATTTGTTAAATTAACTCTTGTTTGTTTATTTTCTTTAATGTTTTCTTATAATATTTAAATTCAATTTTTTGGGTGCTTTTAATGTACTCCATAGTTATTAAATATTTAAATTTTATATACTAATACTAAATTAAATGATACATAAAATTGAATTGTGAATAAGTAAAAAGACATACATACAGTGGGTGAGGAGTATTTTGAATCTTTGATTCCTTCCTTCATACGAATCATATTCCCTTCCATATGGGGAGGGGAATATATGTGTATAATAATTTACATAAGTTTTAGTTTGTTAATTACTCCGTATTACACAAAATTGTGGATTCTCTCCGGCTTGTTTTTATACCTTTAAATTATTTTATAATTTTGGAGAGATGATGATTCCAATATTGATGCCATATCGATAAGCTTTTCTGCTACTGAATCATTTGCAGGCATGGGTATGGGTTCAAGTAATCAAACCATGTACCTAATTTTCAAGAGCTTCATATATCTGCATCCAACATGCGATTCTTCACTACCGTGAAACTAATTTTATTTGACTCGAATCTGTTTGTGAAATATGGTCATCTTTAAATTAAATATTTGTATGTAATTCTATTGATATTAATTATACTTTTAAGTATAGTTATATTTTCATATTCAGTATTTAGTCTTTAATTTAGTCATATTTAATTAATCTTTCATTTCATTTCATTTTGTTGTTATAAGAACCTAAGTGTCACCATACTATAACCACGAAGGCTGTTTTGAATTTGGTGAGGAATTGATAAATTAGATCTTCCCCCTTTGATTGGAAAGAAATCTGTGGGCAAATTTTGACATTTAATTATAATCAAGACTAAATTGGAGAATTAACTTTTAAAAAGTCAATGCTATATATAATGTTGTCACCTCATTGAGTGTAAACATGAATAATATTATTCTTTGGGGTTCAGTCTTCTGGAATAATGAATAATATTATTCTCATTATTTTCTTAGTAACGAAACATACTTTAATTGATTCAAAGAAAAATAAAGCATGTTTCGATTGATCCAAAGAAAAAAAAAAGGCTTGGATTTGGGTGGCAGTCAGCGAGAAGAGAGGAAGAAGCAGTCCGCGCAACATATTACTATAATACGGACGGAGTAATAAATAAAAACTAATTTGAATATTAGGGATGGGATCCATTCCCATCCACTCGAATATTTATTCTATTTTTTTTTTTAATGTTATTGCCTCTATTAGTATTTCATTGGACATTTTTTTTTCTGAATACTATTGACTCTATTACATTATAGTATCTGTTCAAACATACTTTCTCAACTTAATAAAGCACACAAAAAAGCTTCCACCGAGGCACCTCTCACTTGAAAGAGACCATTACATGTCATCTAAGCACATTGTGTGAAAACTTTCTGCTAACAGCTCACTGTTCCTCACACCTAAAAAAAAAAATTCCAAATCCAGTTCCTCCACGACCGCGTGCGCAACTTGACTTCAACTTTTCTTAACTTAACTCCCCCCGGCCCGCCGCCTTCTAGAAAACGAAAACGAAAACCACCATTCAATTCCGATGCCAGACCGCTACTATAAAGTATTAACATTCATCTTCCACCGATATGAAAATGTGGGATCCGACTGGTGATTCGCCGTTTGATAGGTTGCCTGACGACGTCGTGTTGCAAATCTTCGAAACATTGCGCGATGCCAAATCCCTGTCGGTGTGCACCGCCATTTGCAAGCGTTTCCATTCTCTTGCCCCTCAAACGCATTCCCTTCTCCTGTCCATTCCTCCCGCTTCTGCTTCCCATTCCGGCAGGGCCAGGCAGACGCAGGCTAATTCGCTTCTTGCGTTTGCTACTAAATTCCTCATTCGTCCGTTTCGTTCTCTTATATCCAAGTCCCCTTTCTCTTCCGCCACCCGATGTACCTGTAGGGAAACCCTACTCACCGCTTACGATTACTATTCGCCGGCTTATATTCTGCGGAATTTCAGTGAAATTCGGGGACTGGAGCTCAGGCTACCGAGACATGAATCCTGCGTCAGAGACGGATCCGCGCTCAAATGGACAGCACAGTTCGGGAGTGAATTGCAGAGCTGCGTCATCGTAGGAGGGACGTCGATTTCTCCTATTCCCAGGAATTGCACTAGTGTAGCCTTAGAAGAAGAAGAAGAAGAAGAAGAAGAATTGCGAGTTCCTGAGAACGAAGACCTGAAACTGAGGATTTTCTGGACGATCTCGTGCCTGATCGCTGCCACTGCGCGGCACAGCTTGTTACTGGAGGCGGTGAACGATCACCGGACCGTTCGGAGTGTGACGGTTACGGACGAGTTGGGCCAGGGGAGACTCACCATGAACGCGAAGCAAATCGAAGAACTGAGGAGGTATAAGGAGAAGACAAAGGACGAGGTGATGGCGGATGATCGGAGGAGAGTGCCGGCGCTGAAGATAAAGATGTGGATTGCGGCGGAGATGGAGGTGGCGGAGGCAGGGTGCGTGATGAAAGGGGCTACGCTGGTGGTGATACGTCCGGCGGAGCAGGAGGACAGTGGCCAAGTTACTCAACTGGTGAGGAAGGCGGAACAAGAACTAGGACTAGAAGTAGATGGAAGAAGGCGGCTATTTGCGGAAGCTGCAAACAAATTGGTGAAATTGAAAAGGAGTTACACGCTTGAGATGAACTCGTTTTAGATTTCAAATTCTGACTGCTCCATCAAATAAAACATTTTCATTTCTGTAAATAGACTACAGTAACAAAATTTATTTTTAATGTAATTACTACAAGTAATATTCATTACTCACTCCTCCCAAATGTTGCTTTTCTATCTTTTATTACAACAAGTTGTGGAGTCACCCAATTCTAGTTGACACTTTGGACATGTTTGGTTCATGAAAAATGTTTTTTAATGGAAAATATTTTCCTTTGTTTGGTGCATGGAAAATATTTTTCATGGTCTCCCTTGGGTATTTTGTTTTGAATGAAAAATATTTTCTTTAAAAATAAGTAGGACAATTATGCCTTCACTAACTTTTCGTAATTATTATTATTGTTGTTATTACTCCGTATTATGTAGGGATATAATTGTCTTTATACCTATTATTTCTTACAATTTTAAACTCAACCAAAAATCGATATTTCTAGTAATTTATTTTCTACCAACCAAACAATGTAATTAATCTTCTCGATAATTTCTTTTCCATGTAATTTCAATTCCATTTCCCCTCAAATATTTTCCGCGAACTAAACAGGGCCTCAATGATATAAATTAGAGAAAAATATTCTCAATGAATGGTGATGAATACCGAGTATAGGAACCGGGTCAAACCGCCTAAAACCCCTCATAACCCCCAAAATAAATACCCTATTAAGCTACCTTTATTACACACAAAACTCAAATTAGCTAATCCATTAGCGAGATAACCTATCATCACTTGTCACCTCATTGAGTAAAAATGAGAGAGTAAGATAGAAAGTTCATAGAGTAGAACATGATGGTTGTGAGAAGTGGATCTGAGTACCTGACATGTCGCGACTCCATTAGCGAGGTTAGTTGCACAACTGTCCTTTTTACAACATTAGTCCTAAGGGAATCTCCAGCCATGAATTTAAGAGGAGGAGAAAGAATGAGAAAGGGAGAACCTGATTGGAGGGGAAGAGAGCATTAGAATTGTAAGACAATGCGCACGGTTGGTTTTATGACCACTAGAGCAATCAGTCCGCGGTCCAACACTACCGGAAAAGTTAATTGTTTTGCCGGAAAACTACTTTCGCTCAACTCCCTCGTGTATATTCAGATTATCAACCCCCTTTTCTAAGCTTTCATAGGCTTTTATACATGTAAAAGAAGAGTGTAACGCCCATCCTATCATAGATATCATAAATGAGGCGATAAATGCCTTAATCATGAGAGTACTCCGTCTGTTTCCCGCTTTTCATGCGTCAAACCGTCTTCTCCAACGACTGGCCTCCTCATTTTTATTAACTCCTCATTGACTGCTCTCATTACTCCACCCACTGCCGAGTGTTGGAGTTATTCTCGTCCTCTGAGTGTTGGAGTTATTCTCGTCCTCCGACTTCTCTAACTAACTGCCTCATTTTACTAGTCGATTCACCTTCCTCTTGGGCAGACTGGATGCCTCAAACATCCGACTGCTCTTAATCGACCTAGTTTCCACAGTCGGTCAACTTTCCTACACAATGACTGGCACTCTCCGCCATCTGGTTCTTCGGCTCCTCAACCGACTCTCTCAGCCATCCGGCTCTTCTCGTAAAAGCCGAGTGCACACCCATTCATCCTTTACTAGATCGACTACTCTAGTCAGGCCGCCTTTTTTGTCCGCCCGTCTTCTCCAATATGCTAGCTTCCTCTATCTGACTGATTCTTTCATTCGTCTGAACTCGTTCGCCCAAGATGACTCCTTCTGGTAGTCCGCTCCGTCTTAGTTTGATTCACTCTGTCACTCCTCTTGCCGTCTTCGGCCCGACTGTCGTTTCGTTTTTCCCTCGTCTGGTCTTGTTACTCGCTCTTCGTTAAACACCGACTTACCTCTTTATCTGTCCTTCCTTAGCTGTGTTATCTGCCATGCCCACTCTTCCAGGTCCATATCCTTATCTCCATCGTCTAGTCCCTCACTTTTCTATAGCTCGCAAAACACAATGCGGAAAAGTATATATCGATTATTTCACTTTAATCAACATTTTAGACCCTCGATTTTGACACATTTTGCCGCCTCCTTTTACCAGGAGGCACTATTGGCCAAGTGCCGACTGCAAATCCCTATCCCTCGATCTTTTCTGATTGATCACCTTTCTGTTGGTCCAACTTCATTATTGAGCCATTCATTGCTTTCTCATACCTCTTCTTCGGCCCTTCATCCTTTTGCCTCTTCTTGATCATGTTTAGATTACACTAACCATCCTTCTCCTTGGTCTTCATTCCTTACTGTAGCTTTAGCTCAACCACTTAATTTAGGTTCCCTACTGAGCGCCGACTCCTTTTACAAGGAGACGATGTTGACCAACGTCGACTCCTTTTACAAACCTCTAATGAAATTATTAAATTTATAGGCGTAGGGTCTTAAAATTACACTACAAATTGAGAAATTATAAACTGAAAATACAATAATTAGATGTGCGCAAGGAAATTCGTATCGGAGCTGGCTTAGAAAATGTGTTATTTACGAAAATACCAATTTTACTCTCAACTCTTACTCTCACTCAAAATTTTGGTGTTAGACATTATTTTTTGAAACTTGTAGGATGAAGATAACTTATCATCACTTACCACCTTATTGTGTAAAAATGAGAGAGTAAAGATAGAAAGTTCATTGAGTAGAACATGATGGTTGTGAGAAGTGGGTATGAGTACCTGATATGTTGCGACTCCATTAGCGAGGTTAGCTGCACAATTGTCCTTTTCGACAACATTAGTCCTAAAGGAATCTCCAGCAACGAATTTAAGAGGAGGAGAAAGAATGAGAAATGGAGAACATGATTGAAGGGGGAGGAAAGCATAGAATTGTCTCTTCGGAAATAATGCGCATAGTAAGTTTTATGACCACCGGAGCAATCAGTCAGCAGTCCAACATTACCGGAAAAGTTAATTGTTTTGTCGAAAAACTACTTTCTCTCAACTCTCGTGTATATTCAGATTTTCAACCCCTTTTTTCTAAGCATTCATAGGGTTTTTATACATGTACAAGAAGAGTGAAATGCTTAGCCTACTATAAATATCATAAATGAGGCGATAAATCCCTTAATCATGAGAGTACTCCGCCTTTTTCCCGCTTTTCCTGCGCCAAACCGTCTTCTCCAACAGCTGGTCTTACCACTTGGCGATGCCCCATTTCGATTTGTCCTCGGCACTTATAAAAATTAAAGTAAGTATTGGTTGTTTGTCAACTCGATTTCAAATATCTATAGAATCGATTCGATTGTTACTAGGCTTTTGAGATGCGTAGTTTAATATGTGTAGATATTGAATTCAATTGAATTGATTGATCATTGCATATTGATCATTACATAGAATTCAATTAAGATATTGTATAAAAGTATGATTTTTGCGATTCTCCTTGAGAATTTTTTATTATGGGGGTTCAAACAAAAAGAGCAAAAAGAGGAAGAAGTAGTTTTTGCCTACCGTACTTACTCCCCCTTTCCTTATATCAATAAATTAATCAAAAGGCAAATCTCTCCAAGAACAAAAAATGTATGTTATGCTTAAGATCTTTAGTTTGATCTGTCTTAATCCTGCCCTTTATTCGAGTAGTCTTTTCTTCGGCAAATTGCCCGAAGCCTATGATTTTTTGAATCCAATCGTAGATTTTATGCCAGTCATACTTGTGCTCTTTTTTCTCTTAGCTTTTGTTTGGCAGACTGCTGTAAGTTTTCGATGAGATCCTTAATAATATCAATATCTTAGAAAATTCATGATTTTACCAATAAAAATTCTAATTATAAAAAAAATTCATCATTGCTATTAACTCCTCATTGATTGCTCTCATTACTCCACTCACTGCTGAGTATTGGAGTTATTCTCGTCATCTGACTTCTCCAACTAAATGCCTCCTTTTACCAGTCGATTCCCCCTCCTCTTGGGCAGAATGGATGCCTCAATCATCCAACTGCTCTTAATTGGGCTAATTTCCATAGTCGGTCAGCTATCCTACTCAATGACTGGCTCTCTCCGCCATCCAACTCTCCGGATCCTCAACCAACTCTCTCAGCCATCCGGCTCTTCTCGTAAAAACTGAGTGCACACCCATTCATCCTTTACTAGATCGACTACTCTAGTCATGCCGCCTTTTTTGTTCGACTGTCTTCCTCAATATACTAGATTCCTCTATCCGACAGATTCCTTCACTTGTCTGGACAGGTTCGCCCGAGATGACTCCTTCTAGTAGTGTGTTCCTTTAGAGTTCGATTCACTCCGTCACTCCTCTTGCCGCCATCGGCCCGACTGTCGTTTCATTCTTCCCTCGTCTAGTCTTGTTACTCGCTCTTCACTAAACGCCGACTCACCTCTTTATTCGTCCTTCCTTAGCTGTGTTGTCTGCCATGCCCACTCTTCTAGGTCCATGTCCTTATCCCCATCATCTAGTCCCTCACTTTTCCGTAGCTCGCAAAGCACAGTTTAGAAAAGTATATATCGATTATTTCACTTAAATCAACATTTTAGGCCCTTGATTTTGATTTTGCCAACTCCTTTTACCAGGAGGAATGGTTGGCGAAGCGCCGACTGCAAATCCCCTATTCCTCGACATTTTTTGATTGGTCACCTTTCCAACACGGACTTGGTCCAACTTCATTATTGTGCCATTCATTGCTTTCTCCTACCTCTTCTCCGATCCTTCATCCTTTTGCCTCTTCCTGATCGTGTTTAGATTACACTAACCATCCTTCACCTTGGTCTTTCTTCCTTACTGTAGCTTTAGCTCAACCACTAAATTTAGGTTTCCTACTAAAAGCCGACTCCTTTTACAAGCCTCTAATAAAATTATTAAATTTATAGGCGTAGGGTCTTAGAATCACACCACAAATTGAGAAATTATAAAATGCAAATACAATAATTAGATGCGCGCAAGGCGTTTCATACCGGAGCTAGCTTAGAGAAGGTGTTACTTACTGAAATACCAGTTTTACTCTCAACGCTTACTCTCTCACTCAAAATTTTGGTGTTAGACATTATTTTTTAGAACTTGTAGGATGAAGATAAGTTGTTGGTCCCGGTTGGGTTGGCGAATAGTCTAGAGGGGGGGTGAATAGACTTTTCAAACTTTTTAAACTTTTACAAACAAAATAACAGTTTGGTAATTTCAACTCCAAGTAACAAGGAAATAACAAGATATTCAACTTGGAGTGCACGCGGAATAAATAAACGGCAAAGTGTTTGTACAGTGCTCGTGATGAATTTAACACATGCAATACATTAAAAAGACTTGCTATAGCTCAAATATGATGTACACAAAGTTTGGTTCGCATTCAAACGTGGGAACTAACAAACCTAGACAATTAAAGATAAGCGATGAATAGTAATTGGGTTAGTTCACAGTTAATAAGCATGCACAAAAAAAAAATTGAGCAGTAAGTATAGTAGAGAGAGAGAGAGAGAGCGATTTATAGTGGTTTGGAGGTGGTGTAATCCTCCTACTCCACACTTCTCCTTCAATGAGGAAATTCACTATCTTCGATCACCCATATACAATAGTGAACCAGTGTCAACCGACACTTCCCACGTGCTACGCACAAAGCTACACTCCACAAGGTTTTTCACAAGCTTCCCTTGTTACTCTGCTTTCACTCGAGTACTTCGCACAAAGCTGTACTCCTAAACCACGAGTGCTACGTACAAAACTACACTCTATCAGGGTTTTCACAAGCTCCTCTTGTTACTATGCCCTTATAAGTACAAAGAAATAAAATTACTCTCTCATACTTGAATTCTAACATGTATAGCTCAATATTGCACTTTCTAGATATTTCTTGATATGCTTCGTATATTCATTGTCGTGCTTCCGTGCTTGTTTTCAAGTTTGCTTGGACAATTTATAGGTCATAAAAGCTATTTGCCCGTTGATCAACTTTCAATCTCAATCGTCTATCTCGTATGTAGTTGATCTGATAAGTGTGTCAACTTGATCTGCAACTCTAGATAATAGCCTTTTGTGCTGTTGTCAGATAATTTTGAATATTTCGTCCATTGCTCCCTTTATTCAGACAACTTTAGTCTTAGAGAACTTTCCTTGATCTGTCATTATTTTCCATTAGAAAATGTAGTCTCCAAAATTTGAGTAATATCTCCATGTAAAAGTTTGACTATCCATGTTGCATTAAATGTACAGATGAATCAAGTTGACCTTCCAAATATCATGTCTGTTGATTCTTGCTTGAACATAAAATAAATTTTCTCCAATCTGTTAATTCTTGCTTGAGCTCAAACAATGTATCGGGAATCAACCTTTATCCGTGTATCTCCAATTCCATCGTGTTCATGTAGTCCATAAATATCAAATTATTTAGCATCCTCTCTTTCTCTGTATAAAGATCAATCCATCGAGTATAACCGTATGTGATTGTGAATCTGTGTATGGTAGATTGAAAATAGGAATATAAATACAAAATACTATCCCTAACTATTAGGCTAATAGACTAATCTAATTATACTAATTGACTAGGCTATTTAATGATTACCTAATATAACAAATTGTACCAAGAATACAAATATATCTTAATACACCCCCTCAAGCTAAAGGTTGGAGGGCTACAACATTAAGCTTGTCACGAAGAGCCGCAAAATGTGGAGCTGGGAGCGGCTTGGTGAATATGTCGGCGAGCTGGTCTTTTGTGGACACAAAGTTGACTAGAAAATCCCCTGCAGCAACTTTGTCCCGAACAAAGTGAAAATCAATTTCCACGTGCTTCGTCCTGGCGTGGAAAACAGGATTAGCGCAAAGATAAGTAGCACCGAGATTGTCACACCAAAGTGTTGGTGGAGTGACTGGATGCAACTGTAGTTCACGAAGAAGAGAGACAATCCAGGTAACTTCACTGCGACATCAGCAAGCCCTTTATACTCGGCCTCAGTGGATGAGCGAGCAACGGTGCGTTGCTTGCGGGAGACCCAGGAAACTAGATTATCACCGAGAAAGACGGCATAGCCACTAGTGGACTTGCGATCAATAGGACACCCCGCCCAGTCTGAGTCTGAGTAGGCATGAATGGCAGAAGAGGACGAATGTGAAAAACGCAGTCCATAATGTAAGGTGCCTTTAACGTAGCGTAATACACGTTTCAAAAGTCCCCAATGTTCGAGTGTAGGAGCATGCATGAACTGACACAGTTTGTTGCCCGCATAGGAAAGATCAGGGCGTGTAATAGTGAGATATCGCAAAGCACCCGCCAAACGCCGATATTGGGTAGGATTGTCATATACCTCATCAGATGGAGTAACAGGCTTGGTCGTAAAAGCCGGAGTGGAAAGAGGCTTACAATCAGCCATACCTGCACGATTAAGGAGATCACTCATGTACCGGCGTTGAGAAAGTAATAGAGTCCCGTCCACAAATAGAGTCTCAATGCCAAGAAAGAAAGTCGGTTGGCCCAGATCCCGGATTTTGAATACAGCTGCAAGGCGGTGGAGAATAGAGTCAATTAGAGCAGGATCATTCCCCATCATAAGGATGTCGTCGACATAGACAAGAAGAAAGACCATGGCCGTGCCAGCAGAGTAGTAAAAGAGCGATACATCAGTCCGTGATGCTGAGAATCCTGCACTAAGCAAAAAATCATGAAGACGCTTGAACCAGGCACGTGGTGCCTGTTTCAATCCTTATAAAGAACGGCGGAGGTGACAGACATGATCAGGTTGAGCAGGCTCTTCATACCCAGGTGGCTGCCGCATGTAGACAGTTTCAGCCAAGTGCCCATTCAAGAAGGCATTGTGGACATCTAATTGGCGCACAGTCCAGTCACGGGATACCGCATAAGAAAATAGAAGGCGAACAGTTGTCGGCTTCACAACGGGACTGAAGGTATCAAAAAAATCTTCACCTGGCACCTGATTGAAGCCTTTAGCAACTAGACGGGCTTTATAGCGGTCAATGGACCCATCAGCCTTTCGCTTGGTGCGGTATACCCACTTACAGCCAATAACATTCATGCCGGGCTTAGCAGGAACAAGATCCCAAGTTTTGTTGTGGAGCAAAGCATTGAACTCTTGGTCCATAGCATCCCGCCACTGAGGATGAACCACAACTTGAGTATAACAGGTAGGATCAGTAGTGGTAAGCGTGTGGAGAGCATGGAATTGCTCATCAGTCCCGCGCGTCATACGGCGTAGACGCATGACATGACCTTGGGTCGTGGAAGTTATCACCCTGCGCCGTTTATGTGCCGAAGCACGTGGAATAGGTTGTGGCGCAACAATAGGGACGGATGGCAAAGAAGGGACATGCTCAATTTGTGGCACTATTGGACCGGACCCCCATGGTTTGTCCAATATAGAATCTTGCACGTGCGTCTGCGAACCTGATTCTGTAGAAAAAGGAAAAACAGTTTCGTCAAACCGCACATGGCGACAGATAAAAGTCTTTCCAGTAGAAAGGTTTAAACAACGATACCCCCTGAAAGACGCAGGATAACCTAAGAATAC
The DNA here is from genome assembly GCF_001879475.1 of Ipomoea nil. Taxonomy (NCBI): domain Eukaryota; kingdom Viridiplantae; phylum Streptophyta; class Magnoliopsida; order Solanales; family Convolvulaceae; genus Ipomoea; species Ipomoea nil. The sequence continues at coordinate 1,479,389 of NW_017619273.1, read as the reverse complement.
ACAAGGAGCAGACCGGTACTCAATTTTGTGGCGATTATATGGACGAAGGTAAGGAAAACATAGACACCCAAAAATTCGAAGAAACGTGTATGTGGGCGGCTTTTTGTAGACCATGGAATAGGGAGTGTAAAATTGAATGGCGGATGAAGGGAGACGATTTATAAGGTAAGTGGCCGTTTCAAAAGCGGAATCCCAGTGCTTTAAGGGAACGGACCCTTTGGCTAATAGTGCAAGGCCAGTCTCGACAATGTGTCGATGACGACGCTCCACACGACCATTTTGCTTGTGGGTATAAGCACAGGATTGCATGTGGACAATCCCGAGAGTGTCAAATAAAGTATGCAACCGACGATACTCGCCCCCTAAGTCAGACTGAATGGCCTTGATAGAACGGGAAAACAACCGCTCTACCATGGCCCGAAAAACATCAAACACTATATATATCAGTTTTTACACGAAGAGGATAAAACCAACAGAAACGACTATAATCATCTACGAACAATACGAAATAGCAAAAACCATCAGCAGAAATAACGGGGGCAGGACCCCAAATGTCTGAGTACACTAGATCTAAAACAGCATGACTAGTGTAATTTATTCGAGCCAAAGGAAGGCGACTGGATTTGCCCAACTGACACGCCGAACAAAGACTTGGTGGACCAGATTTGTGGGATGAAACCGGACATGACTTGAGCACATGTTGGAGGACACGAGCATGCGGGTGGCCTAGACGACAATGCCAAATAGTAGACGTGGTCCGGGCTGACAGAAACGCCAAGTGAGACCGCGGCACAGATAGGGAATACAGACCACCCACACTGGGACCCTTAAGCAACACCTCCTTGGTTATGCAGTCCTTCACAACAAAGTAAGTTGGATGAAACTCAAAAAAGATATTATTGTTAGTGGCAAACCGATTAACAGACAATAAAGGAACCGATAAACTAGGCACATGCAATACATTTGACATTTTTAGAGATTTAGAAACTGATGGAATCGTTGCACAACCCACACTAGAAATACTTAAACCTGTACCGTTACCAACACGGAGGACATCATTGCCGGAGTAATCCTCGGAGTGTGACATCATGGTGGGATCGGGAGTTGCATGGGAACTCGCGCCAGTGTCGGGAAACCAAGAGGCAGCGTCCGGCGGTGGAGCGGCGTCCTGGCTCACGGCCAGATTGGCCTGCGGCGGTGGGGGTTGATCAGTGTAACGCCGGAAGCAAAAAAATGGCGGTATGCCCGTGCGAACGACAAATCTGACAGCGAGGGGAGCCACCACGTCCGCGACCATTTCCACCACGGCCACGACCCTGCCACTGTCCTCCACGGTTGCCGCCACGAGTCTGCCGGCCCCCACTTTGCCGATTTGCGACCATCGCCGTCGGATGTCCAGCAGCCATACTCGGCGAGAAATCATCCGAATGGATGAAGGCTTGCGCTTGAAGATAATCAGAAAGTTGAGGCAGAGTTACGGGATTACCGGAAACCGCCAAGGTGGATGCCATCGCCCGGAATTCCTGCCGGAGGCCCCGAAACACGTACAAGTTCTGTTCATCAAGCGACATAGGCCGGCCGGCTTGTGCAAGATCCTCAACAAGCAACTGGGCACGGCCAAGATATTCGGCCGGAGTTTGATCACCTTGCCTAAGTGACTGGAATTGAGCGAGGATATTTAGACAGCGCACGCGGGTTGCCGAGCCAAGCGCCGTTTCAATGGAACACCAAACTTCCCTTGCGGTGGAGCGACCAACGGCTAGGTACATGACCTCCTCGGAGAGAGAGGAGATCAAAAGGGATAAGATCGACTGATCTTGTTGAACCCAGGCAGAGAAGGCGGGGTTGACTGCCATGGATGCTGTTTCGTCGGAGGAACCGGCAGCGGCGGCAGGCACGACGGCAAGCATTGCCGGTGGACATGGCGTTCCTCCATCGACGTAGCTAAGCAATCCTTGACCCCGGAGGAATGGAACGAGCTGCGTTCGCCAAAAGAGATAGTTCCGCGTTGTCAACTTTATTGACACAAAATGATGTGCGGAGGTGAGATGGTTGGGCGTGGTGGTGGTAGGCGAAGCAGTGGTAGCAGCACTCATGGTGTGCTCAGATGAGTTCGTAGCCATGGATGAACTGGAAGAAACGAATGAGAAGAGAAAGCGCAAATGATTGATCGTAATTCCCTAACGCGTTACTGATACCATGTGATTGTGAATCTGTGTATGGTAGATTGATAATAGGAATATAAATACAAAATACTATCCCTAACTATTAGGCTAATAGACTAATCTAATTATACTAATTGACTAGGCTATTTAATGATTACCTAATATAACAAATTGTACCAAGAATACAAATATATCTTAATACCGTAGTAGAGCTGTTGATGCTTTGGACTTAATTTTGGAACCTCTGTAGTATAACTATGTCTAGCATCATGTCTCGTCTCTGTGCCTAGCATCATGTCTCGTCTAGTGCTTGTGTCTAGCATCGTGTCTGGTAACGCATCTAGTTCTTCGTCTAGTGTCTGCGTCTAGTCCTTCGTCTAGTGTCTGCGTCTAACCATGGCGGAACTCCAAAAAATGTTCCAAGAAAAATTCAAACCATGGATTATTTAGCTTATGTGTTAACAAGTTTTCATCTAACTCTGCTAACTTAACCTTTGGTATAACTTGTGCTCCAAATTAATTTAAACTCACTTCCCTCTTTCTTATTGAGCAAATTAATTCCCATAATTCCTCTCTTCTTTACTGTACTTTAATTCTTCACCTTTACCTTTAGCCATGTAATAAAAATTAATTACTGGGTTCAAACAAAGGACCTCATGTAAGGTGTCACTATGCCTTATCCGTTGCTCCATTCATATCTTTTAGTAACATAGCTGCAAATAATTACTAAGTAGCAATATTCTGAAGTGTTCTACTTTCTTTAGAATTTCAGAAGATTTTTGGCTCAATACTATTTTGAAGATGGTAAACTAGACTCAAAATAAAATATAGAAATTCTAAAAATACAATTTTGACTCATCAAAACTATATTACAATTATTCCTAACATAACTTATCATCACTTGCCACCTCAATGAGTAAAAATAAGAGAGTAAAGATAGAAAGTTCATAGAGTAGAACATGATGGTTGTGAGAAGTGGGTCTGAGTACCTAACATGTCGCAACTCCATTAGCGAGGTTAGTTTGCACAACTGTCCTTTTGGACAACATTAGTCCTAAGGGAATCTCCAGCCATGAATTTAAGAGGAGGAGAAAGAATGAGAAAGGGAGAACATGATTGGAGGGAAGGAGAGCATTAGAATTGTCCATTTTGAGATATTGCGCACTGTTGGTTTTATGACCACCGAAGCAATCAGTCGACGGTCAACACTACAAGAAAAGTTAATTATTTCACCGGAAAACTACTTTCTCTCAACTCTCGTGTATATTCAGATTATCAACCCATTTTTCTAATCCTTCACAGGCTTTTTATACATGTACAAGACGAGTGAAACGCTAATCCTATCATAAATATCATAAATGAGGCGATAAATGCGTTAATCATGAGAGTACTCTACCTTTTTCTCACTTTTCCTGCGTCGAACGGTTGGTCTCCTCATTGTTATAAACTACTCATTGATTGCTCTCATTACTCCACCCACTACCGAGTATTGGAGTTATTCTCGTCCTCTAACTTCTCCAATTGACTACCTCCTTTTACCAGTCGATTCTCCCTCCTCTTGGGCAGACTGGATGCCTCAATCATCCGACTGCTCTTAATCAGACTAGTTTCCATAGTCGGTCAGTTTTCCTGTTGAATGACTGGCTCTCTCTGCCATCCAGCTCTCCAGCTCCTCAATCGACTCTCTCAGCAATCCGGTATTCTCGTAAAAATTGGTAGGCACACCCATTCATCCTTTACTAGATCGACTACTCTAGTTAGACTGCCTTTTTTGTTTGCCCGTCTTCCCCAATATACTAGCTTCCTCTATCTGACAAATTCCTTCACTCATCTGAACTGGTTCGCCTAAGATGACTCTTTCTAGTAGTCTACTCCTTCTTAGTTTGATTCACTCCGTCGCTCCTCTTGCCGTCCTTGGCCCGATTGTCGTTTCGTTTTTCCCTCGTCTGGTCTTGTTACTCGCTCTTCATTAAACGGCGACTCACCTCTTTATCAGTCCTTCTTTAGCTGTGCTGTCTTCCATGCCCACTCTTCCAGGTCCATATCCTTATCTCCATCATCTAGTCCCTCACTTTTCCCTAGCTCGCAAAACACTGTGCGAAAAAGTATATATCGATTGTTTCACTTTAATCAACATTTTAGGCCCTCGATTTTGACACATTTTGCTGTCTCCTTTTACCAGGAGACACGGTTGGCCAAACACCGACTGCAAATCTCTATCCCTCAATCTCTGATTGATCACCTTTCCAACACAAACTTGGTCCAACTTCATTATTGAGTCATTCATTGCTTTCTCCTGCTTCTTCTCCGACCCTTCATCCTATTGCCTCTTCCTGATCGTGTTTAGATTATACTAACCATCATTCACCTTGGTCTTCCTTCCTTATTGTAGCTTTAGCTCAACCACAAATTTTAGGTTGCCTACTGAGCGCTGACTCCTTTTACAAGGAGGTGTTGTTGACCGAGAGCCGACTCCTTTTACAAGGAGGCGCTGTTGACCGAGCGCCGACTCCTTTTACAAGCCTGTAATGAAATTATTAAATTTATAGGCGTAGGGTCTTAGAATTACACTACAAATTGAGAAATTATAAAATGAAAATACAATAATTAGATGTGTGCAAGGCGATTCGTAGCGGAGCTGGCTTAGAGAAGTTGTTATTTACGGAAATACCACTTTTACTCTCAACTCTTACTCTCTCACTCAAAATTTTGGTGTTAGACATTATTTTTTGGAACTTGTAAGATGAAGATAACTTTTCATCACTTGCCACCTCATTAAGTAAAAATGAGAGAGTAAAGATAGAAAGTTCATAGACTAGAACATGATGGTTGTGAGAAGTGGGTCTGAGTACTTGACATGCCACGACTCCATTAGCGAGGTTAGTTTGCACAACTGTCCTTTTAGACAACATTAGTCTTAAGGAAATCTCCAACTATGAATTTAAGAGGAGTGGAAAGAATGAGAAATGGAAAACATGATTGAAGGGGAGGAGAGCATTAGAATTGTCTCTTCGGAGATAATGCGCACTGTTAGTTTTATGACCATCGGAGTTAATAGAAACCAACTGATCAACTAATTTAACAAAACAAACAATTTTTGGTTAGCTAAATATAATCAAAATTTCTTTGTTTTTAAGGGCTAAATTTATTTATTTTTATTTGACTATAATGCTAAACAATTAAATTGTTGAAGGAAATATACAATATCTTAATATTTACTGTCCATTAAATTATTGTCCTCAAGTACAGTAATAGTTTAGTAAAACTGTAAAACGTAAACAAACAATCCACACTTTATATGGTTCACAAATGCAATGCCGTCCAATAATCCATTAAAATTAATGTGATGATTTGAGGTTTGAGTTGAATTAAACTTTATAATTTTTTCGGTTGACTTTTAGTTCTCTTAAAAAACTGATAACCAACCAAAAAAATTAAAATGATCGAAATTTTTAACTGAGTCCTTAGATAACCAAAACCAAATCAAAAGCCAAAATATTTGAACGGTTGAATTTTCAGTAGTCAGTTTTTCAATCCGTCCGATACTCCGATTTGTTTGCACACCCTAAAATGGACCACTATAATGCCCCTCTTTCCAATTTTTTTTTTTTCCAATGCCTATTCTTCTCTCGTTTTCTGACTGGTTTTAATTGGAAAAATAACTAATAAACAATATCTACGTGCCCACATCAATTAACATGCATTCATGCTTCGAATATGATCTTATAAAAAAAAAAAAAAAAAAAAATAGATATACAAATTTTTTTTTAAAAAAAAAATGCCAAACTTTAAAATCAGACTCCTCTACCTTACAAAATACAGAGAGAGAATTAGAGAATATGCTCTACTTAACATGAAGAATGGATCACCAAAGTGGCAAACCATAAAAGGCTCTTTGTCATTAACGAATCTACCTTACAAACTCTTGCTGCTGCTATGGACAACGGTTTTACCCTAACTGTACAGAGTCAATGAGCCTTTGATCCATAAACAAAACCAATAATTAAAGTGGCAGGCACTGTACAAATTTAAAGGATATACACTGCCTCGGGAGCCATTGAAGCATCATTCCTCCTCTCACCTGCCAGTCTCTCATTCCTCGGAGGAACTAGTCTCGGTAGTCACATCATCTTCACTAAAACTAGATGGCATCTCTGCAGCAGACCTGAAGTGATTGTACGTAGAGTGTAAGCCCAACAGAGAACTGATGCCATTCTTTTCTCAAAACTTACAATTTTTTTCAATAGCAAACGGGAATACCGTTATCAAGTGGAAATGTGATAGCTGTGCAAGAACAGCATCAGACACATGGAGATACAAATGCACCATATTATACTAGAAACTGTAATTATAAATCTAATATAGTCAATTTCTGTGGTAAAATGTTTCCTAGTTTCCTACATCTGACTATTTGCACACTTTTCCCAAACTGCGTATTGAAAAGAACATTTGCCTGCATAAATGTGATGAATCTACCGACTCCTATGGCGTGCCCAAAGAGTAGTGAAATGCAAAAATACAAAATTCGTCTCCAATGCATGACACACCATGTAATTATCTAAATCTTCAATCACATTTGACATGCCATTGTTATTTTTATGTGACATAGGCACACAGTTAGGTCAGAGAGAGACAAACTTAAGCACAAAATAAAAGTTCCAACTCAAACCTTATTCCTTGATTTGTTTGTAATGGCATTCCAGTCAGTGATGCATTCCTTGCAAACTCTCGACTGTTAGACATGTGGTTGCTTGTCCTCTTACCATCCTGAATTTCAGAGTAACATCATTAAGAAGCATATCCAAGGTTATCAAGGCGGACTTTCTAGGCGAGATGCCACCGACTGCCTAGTCGACTAGTCGACTAGGCGACCGCCTAGGCGATGACTAGGCGATGAGTATTAAATAAATAAAAAGTATATATATATTGAAAATATCTTGTCTTGGGCAGCCTTTTAGCTGGCATATTTACTTCAAGTAGATGAATAGTTTTTCCTAGAATAGTGAAAAGTCTTAGTATTTATTGTATATTGAAAATATCTTGTCTTGGGCAGCCTTTTCACAACCCTATTTACTTAAAGTTGTCTTGAGAAGATGAATAGTTTTTCCTAAGGTGGTGAGAAGTCTAGTATATATTGATAACATGCCAGAGTGAGGGAGTAGGTTTTGCTCGGAACAGGAGGACGACGCCGGAGCTTGAACCGCGCCGCCATCAGAGCCACCACGCGCCGCCGCTGTGCCGCTGCTCCGACACCACGCGCCGGCGCGTGAGGCAGATTCCGGCGACCTCTCCGGCTGAAAATTACACCGGTCAACTCACCTTAGTGTGTAGGTTCTGCCCATGTATGTTTTGTGGAGTTTTGGGTTGTATTCTATACTTAGGCGAGGCGAGCACATTAGGCGTTCGGTCTTGACCGACCGGACGCCTAGGCGTCGACTAGGCGTCGCCTAGGCGACGCCTAGATAACCCTGAGCATATCTAAAGCAAAAGATTACTAAACAATCGCTAACAGCCATACCGTAGTTTCATATTTCCTAGGAATCTTCAGTTGACCTTGATTACAGCTTTCATCAAGTATTGCTCCATCTCCACAGAATAAATCATCCTACAAATAATTTGCAAGGCAACATGTATTATTAGAAAGTTGGACTGAACAAGGAATAATCGCATACACAAGGATAGGACTATACCTTTTTAAGACTTTTAGAGATGCCTTTCTCCCTGACATCATGATAGATGCCGACCCTATTACGTATAGTTGAAGGCTTGCATTCAAAATGCTCCACCTGTGAAACCTTAAGGTTTGCTTCATAGTTTCTTTTCAACCGTGGCTCGGCTTGCTCATTAGTCATCCTTCCACTATTGGGGCTTAGAAGACCTTGGTTAGCTACAGAGTCCATCCTCATTTCTCCACCATATTTGGCCATAAGCTGATGATTGTCTCTACTGTTAAATAACATTTCTCTTGCTGGAACCTCATCCTTATCTCCTGGTGAGTTCCGTACAGAAGCAGAATATTCAGGAACTGGCAGAAAACTCTTCTGCCTAAGCTTTTGGTTAAAACATTTTTCTGAGTGATCAGTTCCATGTGGCCTTTTAAGTTTTTCAGAGAGCATATCAAGGTTATGAGAGCTTATCTTTGAATAGTATCCATATCCCTGTTGGGGGAATGTAAAAGATGAATCAGCAGAATATATATATTTTTTCTTTTCATAGCAATGAATCAGCAAAATTTTACATTTTCATGTATTTGAGAATTGACAAGCAAGAGATTAAAAGATAACCATGGATGCAGTGTCAACATTACATTACTAGGTATACTGACAACTAATCTAGCCTTGACTCCCACCTACCCAAGGAGAGGGGAGGAGGGAGGAGAAGTAAATAGGCTTTGGCTCAGGCTACTTGTGAGTTGGTTTGATAAAGAGAGAGAAAAAATAAAAATAAAATAAAAAAATAAAAAATAAAAACACATTTGACCTATATAGACTGGTTATTTGGTAACCAAATCTACTATCAGCATGCTTATAATCCTAAGCTCTGAAAGAATAAACATATCTAGATCATGAGATATCTATTCCTGACTTTGGCATGTCAAGCAGGATGAGTGATCAGAAGGAGAGAGAGAGAGAGAGAGAGAGAGAGAGAGAGAGAGCAGCTAGATGGCCCTTGATCAACCAAAAAATTAAAAAAATAAAAAATAAAAAATAAAAAAAATAAGTGTTCTTGATACCGTATACATTGAAATGTTGTAAGAGAAAGCTTCTTAATTGTGTTGGAACTTACACGTAAAACCTATTCATCGATGCAAATCCATCCACAACCTTTTGAGGATTGATGATGCAAATGGAATTATTTACGTGATAAAGAAATTGATGCCTCAACTCCAAAATAAATGAGAGATAAGATATGAAAAAAAAAAGTGGAATCTGCAAAGCTGACACAGCAAGCAGTTGCCATTAATCCATTATAGTCCCAAATTCAATTCACTGGACACAATGCAACTATGATGACAGAAATTGCCAAGGAGGAAGTAGTTAAACAGATTGCTTTCTCAGACTGAAAACTTACTATGGTTTAATTCATGAGAGCCTGATCAAATGACTAAGGTTGATAGGCAAATGTTAACAAATATCTACAGGGTATGAAAGTTCAGGGTCCAAATTTCAGCAATTACCATCATTGGAATCCAAGTTCAAATATCAGTAATTATCATCACCACGGAAATGAAGTAATCTCATCTTACAGAATATGTTGATTATTAAGATTATCAAATCATAAAGTTTGCTGCACAAGAGGCTTACTAACCGTGCTAGAATTAGATTGCTTATGAGCTTTCGGAAAATCCTCTGAGCGAGCAACATCACGTTCTCCAGCACGGTAAGAATCTGCACCCATTATGAAATTAATGATGTCAGCACCTAATTGTCTGATAATAGAAATAGAAGTTTCAGGATCAAAATAGATAAGCAAAATGAAACAAGCCACTTATGTAAGAAAAAACGAGCATTTTAAGCACAACCAAACTCAATGATATCTTTTAAACACTAACATGGGACTTCGCTGAATCAAAGTTAAAGAATCCTCAAGTTCTTCTCATATCAAAATGACATTCAAGTAGCATTTGATATTTAAATCAAAAAAGGCAAGCCAAAATCAAAGACATCTTTGAAATAAACCAGAGTACCAAGATCTTATTACCAATTAAAATAAGAAAAACAACTATATAAGCGTATACATAAGCCAAAGTAAAGTCATCAGTGTTAGAAGATGTTGAGGGAGGTTGAGCGAATAGCTCTCAACTACTCATTTTGAATTTGAAATGAGTGGTTGAGAGCTTGGCTAATCCTACTACTAGCTAGTATAAATAGTATACTTGTATAGTTCCTTTTCGTCAGTTAAATACAGACAGTCACATTCTGATTCTACATGGTATCAGAGCAGAGTGAAGGAGTGTGAGGCTGTGGACATCAATCGGAACAAGACAATGCTGACGGCGAAGTCACAGCACTGCTGGAGTTCCCACACGTCATCGCTGTTCCGCTGCTCCGACAACACGCGCCAGCGTGTGAGACGTTTGGAAGGTGCGCGAACTGAAGAAATCTCTTTATGGTTTGAAAGAGTCACCACGTGCATGGTTTGGGAGATTTAGCAGTGCAGTCATCAAGTTTGGGATGCAGAGAAGTGCGTGAGATCATACTATTTTTTATAAACGTAGTAACTATGGATGTGTTTTGTTGATAGTGCATGTGGATGACATAGTAATCACAGGTGATGATGCGAGTAGAATTGATGCCCTTAAATCCTTCCTTGGAACCGAAGGTTTCATACTAAACATCTAGGAGTTCTAAAATATTTCCTAGGCATTAAGGTTGCTCGCTCCAATAGAGGCATATTTCTTTCACAAAGGAAATATGTGTTAGACCCACTTGAGGACACTGGGTTGCTGGGATCGAAGCTGTGTGAGACTCCCATGGATCAAGGGGTCAAACTTGTGGCTGGGGATGGGGACGCCTTCGAAATCCATAGAGGTATACGAGGTTGGTAGGAAAGCTTAATTACCTCGCGATTACCCGTTCGGATATTACATTTCCCATGAGCGTGGTGAGTCAGTTTATGAAGCACCTAAGCATACTCATCGGGAAGCGGCTATTCGGATCATGAAGTATCTAAAGAGTGCTCCTGGAAAAGGAATTGTATACTGATCATGGACACACAGACGTTGAGGCGTTTTCTAATGCTGACTGGGCTGGATCACCTAGTGACAAGAGGTCTATGACGAGGTATTGTGTGTTTGTAGGAAGCAATCTCATTTCATGGAAAGCAATAAGTAGAATATTGTGGCACAATCTAGTGCAGAGTCAAAGTACAGGGCTATAACTCATGTGACGAGTGAAATAGTCTGGGTGCACAATATCCTTAGAGAAGTTGGCATGGAGATGAAGTTGCCAGTGAAGTTGTGGTGTGATAACCGTGCTGCAATACACATTATGAATAACCATGTCTTCCACAAATGGACTAAGCATATTGAAGTTTATTGTCACTTTATATATATGGGAGAAGGTGCAACAAGGGTTGATATCTGTCGTACATGTTCGTAGTGGTGATCAGCTGGTTGACCTATTTACGAAGGGGCTTGGTAGGAGTCTGGTTATTTATCTATGTAACAAGCTGAGCATGGTTGATATATATGCTTCAGCTTGAGGGGAAGTGTTAGAAGATGTTGAGGGTGGTTGAGAGAATAGCTCTCAACCACTCATTTTGAATTTAAAATGAGTGGCTGAGAATTTGGCTAATCCTACTACTAGCTTGAATAAATAGTATACTTGTACATTTCCTTTTCATCAGTTAAATACACACAATTCACATTCTACAATCAGTTAAACTAGTTTAAAGCAACTTCAAAATGGTAATTCCTTAAGATCACCTACCAGCTTTTGTATTAAAAAAATCAGCTCAAGCCAATCAAATGCTTGTTTTACTTCCAATAGGAAAAGAAAATTTGTATCATGGAAAATGTGGAGGCCATGATTTTGGACATTAGTACACTTCTAACTCAGAGAAAAACCATCCTCTCTAAAACAGATGATGAAGACAAGTGGTTCAAGTATTACTTCTGAAAGCATTTTGTTCGAGGAGAATGTGTATGGGTCTTTTCAAAAGCAACCATGCTAACATTGATTATCTTTGATGACATACACCACAACTTTAAGAAAATGATGCAAAGTTCGGGTTTATTGAGACAGACCAACTATATTAAAATGAAGTGACTGCACAATCATGCCAAAAAGACAGCATTTAAATGCAATGAGAAAAGCTTCTTGCAATCACAATATAGAAAAGAGGCCACAAGAAACATAGAAAAGAAGATATAGGTTAACAGCTACACTTACTGTTAGTGTGATTCTGCATTGGGGATTCAAAAGCACCAGGGGGGAGTGGTTCAAATTCAACACCAAGTGGAGGGCCATCTTCATGGTACTGCCTCCCCAACTGCCTCTTAACAGCAGTAATGGCAGAATTTTCAACATGCCCCTTGACTTTTAAATATCCTGATGGACCAGTCCTAGGTTTTACAGTTTTCTGATCTGTTGGACAACTATTTGTTAGATATCTTGAAGTACCCTCATCAAAAGAGTCTGCATTATGGGGGAAATATGTATTCCGCAAAGAAGAGGTACTTCCCAGAGATGTATCATCCATGCAATTATAATTTCTAGTAGAGTGACCACCAAACTCATGAGTGAGGTCTGGAGTGGAGAACTCCACACCAGTTAACCTTCTACTTTCAACTTCTCTGGGATCTGAAGTCCTGTCATCACCTTGTTTAGTGCTGCCGCAAGAATCCTGTCTGAGTCCACTGCCACGATCCTGAATAACACCACTTGAACGATCTTGTTTTCCATTCAAATATACTTCCCCATTAAACAATCTCTTATCCTTTAACCGGCGATGGCAAAACCATCCAGAAATTTGCTTTTCTGTCAATCCTAGTGACTCTGCTAGTTGTGATTTCATTAACTCTGTAGGATATTTGTGTTCTGAAAAAGTAGAACATTTTTGTTTATATTTATTTGTAAAGCAATGAGCATAGCATAGTAAAATACTCATAATACATAGCATGATTAGTAAGAACAATTTACCATCATAAAATTTTTCCAGAGCTTCAACTTGAGCACGTGTCTTGATTGTTCTTTTCTTGTTTTTATCAGAAAGAGTATTGTCATCTCCAGAATTCATTTCCCCAGAATCTAAAGCAAAGACAAATATGTTAAGGATGACCATGACAGGTAGAGGAAAACATGCAAGTAAGCGGGGGTGAATAAATAATTTAAACTCGAGAACTTCTATACAGATAAGGAATTTTTATCCTTTAATTTTCTCTCCTTGATCAAAGTCATGGAAATATATAAATATATATATATATATATATATATATATATATATATATATATATATATTTGCGTAAGAGTTAAAGATTTCTGTATGTTGAATGGGCAAGAGATGGTTTTGATGATTTATTCCTTCCAGATTGTCTAAAGCCAACTTATTAGTTGTACAGTTCTTCATAAGACCTTATCAAGATAGATATTGCATTTCTCCTAACATTTTTCCATAGAGACAAATAGCAATTGTCACTATACTGTTGAAAAATAATAACTTTGGAACAGCTCACTACATACAAAGCACCAAACACAGCAGGGCTCCCACATAAAGCAGGATTTATGAAGGATGTTGTTCAGGGTCACTAACCAAGCCCAATCTCCACCAACTTGGCTATACTAATTAAACAAAAACATGCAATGCAAATGTTACCAAAAGCATACACATGCTAAAATGGTGTCATTGAATCCCCCAGAAAACATACTACCCCAAGGAGACTTAAAGCTGGCTTTAGAATGCATCTTGCAAGTTCGTTTTCTCCTATTCAACCACAAATGCTACCCATTTTACTTGCTATTAATAATGATCATATAGTCAACCACACATGGTAGAATCAACCCACTTCTGTTTAGCCAAGACACATATTTTCCTTTTATTTTTATTTTTCTCAATTTCCTGGTTCACCAACAACATTCCCCATAGACTAACCCACCAGTGTCACTATGATTTGATTCTTCCCATTTCCAATTACACAAATGAACAGTCTGGACAATGGATTCAGCAATGCTAGCACATTAAAATTCATGTTTCCAAAAGCTGCGAGAAACAAATAGAATACCCCCATTTGCACATAAACCCTCAACCTCCCTAAAAGCTCTGACAAATTGCACAGCATCAAATATTAAAACCCAGCATATTATCGAACAAAACACATTAGTCGATCCCAACTCCAAAAAATTATGTAAATAGCCAATAAATTATAAGAAATCCACAAAACCAGAGTGTGGAATCAAGAAAAGAATAAAAACCTCTCTAGAAAATGAACAGTTCATATCTGCAATCACAGTGGACAACGATCCCCAAAACACATAATTATAATAAATAAATAAATAAATAAAAAGATGGAAAACCAAAAAAAAAAGGGAAAAGTAGAACAGGAAGAAACCTTCCATGAATTCAACACCGGTGTCGTCGAATCGAGTCCAACTAGACAGCAGCGGAGAAAACGAGAAACGGAAGCACAGAACACTTGGTGAAATTTGTGCAGAGACACGCAGATTTTGCTTTATTTATGCAATATATGTCTTTTGTCCTTGGGTAAAATACACGTGAGAAGAAGGATTTAGCTATTTCTTAAGTATCATTAATTGAATTTTAATTACTCTTTAAACGTTTAGAGAGAAGATGAAGCAAATGGCCAATGAGGGAGAATGGCTTCCTTGGCAATTTCAACCCATTTTCTAAGCCCTTAGGTTCCGTTTGGCAGCACGTTTTCTTACGTGTATTGGCTCGGTGGCTCCAACAATGATAGCTCAACTATATACTAAGGGATACATTAGCATATTGAGTTTTTCGCACTTTTAAGGGTGTTTGGTTGGCATGAATTGCATTGGAATTGAATTGCAATTCAATGAAATGATAAACTACATTGTTCTTGAATGTTATTCAATGAATTGCAATTCAATGAATTCCCCTACAGGTCCCCCTATGAATTGCAATTCAATGAATTCATCTAAAGGGAAAGGGTAGGAAATGACATATTTGTCCTTGAATGTTATTATTAATAATACCAGTAATTTACCCGTACGCTGCATGGTATATAAATTGAAAAGTATTAAGTTTATGGATGTTATATTATAAATTGTGTGCAATAATGAGGTTATAATTTATAATATATAAATTAATTGTGTTTGGAAATTGAACCAAAAAAAAATATGTAAATGGTGTATTATAAATAGTTGAAATTAATGTTATGGTATTAAATAAAAAAAAATTACAAAATTACAAATTATTGAAAATTTCATGATATACAACGTTAGTGGTTGATGTAGTAGTTGTACTTGAGTCTTTTACTATTAATATTTTCAGACCATCTGGATTGTTAACCCGGGATGCAGTCACGTACAACTGGTCATGTACAAAAATCGATTTCTTTAGTATTAATCTGACATGAGACAATGTTTGTTCTTAATTTTTGTTTATGGCCATTGCATACCATTAATGTATACTATTGTTAAGCACCATATACCATAAAGTTTTAACACTTTAATATTCTAATTATTAACAATTAACAATAACAATAATACTAATAATATAATACTATAATAATATAATATCTAATATCTATCTAATATAATAATAATAATAATAATAATAATAATAATAATAATAATAATAATAATAATAATAATAATAATAATAATAATAATATTAGTAAAACCAAATTTCATTTTGTTTCCATGTCCGGTCACTCTCATTTCATCAGTTCTCTCTCTCTCTCTTTCTAAAAATGGCCGACTCTCCATCAGCTTCTCATTTCATAAGTTCTCTGTCTCTATCCTATGGTTCACGATGAAGATGATCTTTTTTCTCTCTAAAAATCGCCGATCGTTATAGACAATCTTCGTGTTAAATTCATATTTCCTTCGCTGGAAGACAGCCGGAAGAGAGATCGGAGCTTAACTGCGATTATACAGGTCAGGTGAAGTGCATGTTCAATTTGTGCGAATCTACACGGTTGCTTACAGATTAGTTGACAATTTCCACCTCATTCGATGAGGATTTCTAACCCTAACACCTTTACTGTTTCAGATCTAAGTATGCTATATTTAGGATTATCTATCTATGTTGTTTAACTGATACGGTTAACCCTAACTGTTAAGGATTTGTTTAACTACTAAGTCCAATTAAAGTGTAGATCTGATTTACTCATTCATTGGAAATCACATGCATTTGGATTTTGAAAAAAAAAATTGTATTCTAATGTTAGTATCTGCATTAGCTTGGTAGATTCGTATTTTCGAAGTTTCTTTTTCTTTTTCTTTTTTTTTTTTAAAAAAAAATTCTTTCATTTGTTATTTGCATATTTCTTTTAGAAGCAGACTTTCTATTTAATAACCACGTATAATATTGTGTTAATATTTGTCAGGACTATGTTGGGATCCAGAAAAAGTGATTCGATTTGCTACAGAGATAAGTTTTTCCATTCTTATTTCTCTGATTTCTGGAAAATATTGAAATTGTTCTAAATCTAGACTGTTTTTTCATGCTAATATGGCTATATATCTAAGACTGATTTCAAGCATCATTGGTGTAATAAACAGATTAGTAGATAGATTTACCTTTGTTTTGGCTGAGATGCTTCCTCTTAGACCCAATAGTGATTGAAGATGTAATTTTCCCCATGCTGTCTTCAGAAAATGCTTATAGTAACTATATGTGTGGATAGCTGGTGCTGAAAATGTTTTCTTAACATCTATGTAGTCCTTTTTATAGATGTTAAATAATAATTTCAGATTGAAAGATAAAGGTCTATCATTTCTTGAAAACTGGTCATTATTATGCATATTGGAATACTATGAGTTTTATGTGTGCTATTTAATGCAAAATTTGGGAAAAAGCTTATTTTGTGTTCACATTATCATAATTCCTGATTCCTTCCAATTTGATTTTACATAATTATAAGCATTAGGCTAAAATAAGATATATATTTTTATGTTTTTTTCCCAATTTCTGATTCCTTCCAATTTGATTTACATAACATACATTTTGATGGATTCCTATTACTATGCATGTCACTATCTGATGTAAGAATATAAGAGAGTTGAAATATTATGAACTTAGCATTGCAATAGAGGAATTCTCCTTGGGTTATGAGATAAGCACATCCCTGTACACCAAAGTGTTGTTTCTATCATTTTTAAACTAAGTGAAAATTACATATGAGCTTTAGTTACTAACGCTCAAACTTGTGAAAAACGGTCGCTTTTGCGCTTAAAGCGCAAAAGCGACGCGTGCGAGCCCTTGTCGCCTCGCGTTGGTGAGGCGTGGCTTCGTGAGAATGCGCGCGCCTAACTGCGCTTTTTTGCGGAGCGATGAAGCGCACAAAAGGCGAGGCTTTTTCATGAAAAGCGGTAGTCAACGGTCCAAGTTAAAAAAAAAAAAATTAAAATAAGCTAAGCTAATAACGAGTGGAGGAGAAGATTCGCATTTCGCACTTCGTAGAGAATAGAAAACCCTCGTCGCCGCTAAGCTGCTCTACGGCTCTATGCCGCTTCTCTTCTCGCCGAGTCGCAGACTGCCGCTTCCTGAGTCCCTGCTCGCCGCCGACCGGTCGCCGTCCTCCTCCACTCCTCCTCGCCCGCTCGCCGTTCACAGTTCACACCGGTGAGTGGTGACTGTACTGCAGTTTACTCTTTTTTTTCTATCTCTTCTACCGTAAAGATGGAAGATAATATATATACATTTATATATGAGTTGAAGGCTTGAAGCTTTAATTTATTGTTGATTGTTGAACTGTTGAAGGCAATGGCAGTCCGTAGGCAGTAGCATACTAGCATTGAACCATTGACTAGCATATTAGCTCATTTAATAATTTATTTTGATTAAATGAATAAATGATAATAACTAATAAGAATATAAGATTAAGATTTAAGAGTTAATAAACTTATAAAAGTTTAATAATTTTTTAAAATTACAATTTACATTCTTGAATCTTGAATACTTTATAATTTTGTAGGTGAATATTATCATTTATAATAATGTCTAATCCAAGAAATCAAGATCCGGGATGGGAGTATGGCACACCGGTTTTGGATAAAGACACTACACATGTGAGGAAATAGAAATGTGGTCACATGTGTAGTGCCTTTATCCAAAACCGGTGTGCCATGCTCCCATCCCGGATCTTGATTTCTTGGATTAGACATTATTATAAATGATAATATTCACCTACAAAATTATAAAGTATTCAAGATTCAAGAATGTAAATTGTAATTTTCAAAAATTATTAAACTTTTATAAGTTTATTAACTCTTAAATCTTAATCTTATATTCTTATTAGTTATTATCATTTATTCATTTAATCAAAATAAATTATTAAATGAGCTAATATGCTAGTCAATGGCTCAATGCTAGTATGATACTGCCTATGGACTGCCACTGCCTTCAACAATCAACAATAAATTAAAGCTTCAAGCCTTCAACTCATATATATATATATATATATATATATATATATATATATATATATATATATTATCTTCCATCTTTACGGAAGAAGAGATAGAAAAAAAAAAGAGTATACTGCAGTACAGTCACAACTCACCAGTGTGAACTGTGAACGGCGAGGAGGAGTGGAGGAGGACGGCGACCATTCGGCAGCGAGCAGGGACTCAGGAAGCGGCAGTCGACGACTCGGGGAGAAGAGAAGCGGCGTAGAGCAGCTTAGCGGCGACGAGGGTTTTCTATTCTCTGCGAAATGCGAATCTTCTCCTCCACTCGTTATTAGCTTAGTTTTTTTTTTAACTTGGACCATTGACCAGCGCTTTTCATGAAAAAACATCGCCTTTTGTGCGCTTCATTGCTCCGCAAAAAAGCGCAGTTAGGCTCGCACATTCTCACGAAGCCGCGCCTCACCAACGCGAGGCGACAAGGGCTCGTACGCGTCGCTTTTGCGCTTTAAGCACAAAAGCGACCGCTTTTCACAAATTTGGTTTCCAGTGATTAACATTTTTATGAGAGAACACACTGATTTGTAATCTATTAATTGTCAGCTATTATTGTTAATTTATTGATTAATTCCTTCCTTATGATTTGATTGGTCACAGAAATGACTTCGTTAAATTCCCAGAAATCTTTTGCCCACCAGTCCATTTGCAACAATTTTATTTTATCTGATGGGAATGAGATTATTATTTGATTGATTGGTCACAAAAATGACTTTGTTAAATTCCAAGAAATCATTTACCTCCCAGTCCAGTACTTACAGTCTGAGTAGTTGTGTTTGGAATGTGATTTGTAGTTGTGTTGCCTACTGATATTGTTGTTTTATTGCCTACTGATATTGTTGTTTTATTGTAGATGATTACTAATTTAAAATTGGTCAGAGAATATATGCCTGGAACAGTGAGATGCTAAACACCAATCTGATCATTATTTCTGGGCCTTATCTTGTGTACATCATCAGTATACTTTGTTTATCACTTTGTTTCATATAATGTAAACTTAATACATCCGTATTCTGGTCCTCTTTATTTAGCAGTCACATTGTTTTGGGTGCAGTTTAAGTACAATGGCAGAAGATAGTGTAAGACTGAATGTACCACTTGAAATCTAAGAGATTCTGAAGAGTACAATTCTTGTAGCAAAGGTATTACTTAACTATGTCTTCCTATTACATTTTCCACATTTAAGTTGGGAGGTATTTGACATGGCCTATTACACAATCACTACAAATTGTAGTAGACAATCTTCTAGTCATCCCTTTAGAACTTCATCTTCTGTGTTTGCCATAGGAATCTGCTCCACTACCTAAAAAAAGAAGAAAACAGTATATGCAAAACAGGGTATGGATGTAAAGCATGTTGTAATGAGTTAGTTAAAGCTCTAGGGTCCTATATAGAAATAATGCAATATGCCCATTATCATTGACGCATGAATGGCATTAATGATGTTGTCCGTAATATTTTTCATTGTCTTTCACCATTAAAAACCTATTTTAAAATGTTTTACAGCCTTCATTGTTTCAAAATAGAAATACCCAGGCCACCAAAAAAAAGGACAATTAAACAATAATAAGTCCAATAGTCCAATTCTTCACTCATTCACTCATTACACATCTGCTTCTTTCTCAATCTTGACCACCGTTCCTTACTTTTTTTTCGAACTCTGGGTACTTGAAAATTCATTTATTAGAGACATCTTTACTGTTCCGTTGTCCCCTCTGTGCAATGCAACAACTTGCAGAGGACTTTCTTCATTTGTTTGGTCATTGTCCTAAAAAAAACCATAGTTAGGTACAAGTCATTAAATATATTAAATATATGATATAACAACATTTTGAGAATACTGCTTCTTCTTGCCTCCTATCATTTTTGATTCAATTAATTTCCTCACTATGTTCCATGTGAGTATTTTAATTTCTTCAAATTTGAACACATATTGTTCAGAAAATGAAAAGTAGTTAATATGGATGGCTGCTCTTTATATTTTTAAAGACTACACTTTGGACATAAAAACTTATACTAACTTTTTTATAATTAATTCATCCTCACTATGTTCCATGTGAGTATTTTAATTTCTTCAAATTTGAACACATATTGTTCAGAAAATGAAAAGTAGTTAATATGGATGGCTGCTCTTTATATTTTTAAAGACTACACTTTGGACATAAAAACTTATACTAACTTTTTTATAATTAATTCATTTTCATGAAATAGGGTTTAAAAGGTTTTAAAAAACAAAAGAATGAATAATCACCTCTTGTTTCTTGATCTTTATCTTTGCATCCAATGTAAATGTTGTATATCTTCACTTCAGTTGTAAACGTGGTATTTCTCCTTGCATCAAATGTAAATCTGTGTTTCATTACAGAACATCTATATTGTGAGTATTCCAGCCTGCCAGCCTGCATCTTGCACAAAATCTTCACAAAATCTTCAGTAGTAGCAAAGAAAGTAAAATCTAACAAAACAATAAAACTTACCTGACCAAGATATTCTTAACCCCATAAACTCTCCTTTCTGTAAAAGGGTTGAAGAACTTTTCAACATGTTCTTTAAGGACATGAGCGTGAAGGAATGTTCCCTACAAATGTTGGATTTAAATACTGATTAGAAGTATTATACTCTGATTATATGCACTATTTTGAAATCGTATTGAACTGCATACCTTCTTATCATGAAAGACTAACTCTTTGGTTTTGATTGATGAAGAACCTTTTTGTTCAGTAGCATCTGAGTCAGGCAAGATTTCACGTACAATGATGTATATTGGATACATTGTCTGACTTTGTATATGAACAGGAGAGAACAGAGTTTTTCATATGAACTGTAACCCTGGGTAGTGTTTGAATTGAAGACAAACTTATGTATTTATAAGCGTTTAGATGAGATTTGAAATCACACGGTAGTGAACGAAAAGGCAGCAACCCATTCGTTGCAATCAATTACTTTGGGAATTAAATCCGGTTATTTAATTATTAATTACTCCGTATAAATTAGTAATAATAATCAGTTGTTTGCTTGTGAATGAACACTCACGTGCTGGCTGCAACTGGAGCCAAATTTGTGATTCTGCTTTATTATAGTAGAAGAGAAGATTACACAAAGGATATTTTAGTCTTTATATCACTTCTCCCATTTTCATTATTCCTCCCTATCAAACAATGTAATTGTAATTCCTACTTTATTCCCACCTTATTCTTTTCCCACCGAATTACAATTCCTTTCCCCCTTAATTCCTTCCTTCCAACCAAACGCCTTGTTAGTCCCACGGGTATTGTGGTACTAATAGTATTGTTCCATGACTTTCAGATTTTACAAAATTGGTCCACCACTATCACCTCCAAATGGTCCTTTCGGCTCAACTTCTGTCCATTTTGTGACCGAGAAAACAAAATTCCCCTTTATAGCAGGGTTGAGTTGTGGACGAAGATTTAGCCGGAAGAACCATTTGTGTTATAAAAAAATGATAGTCGTGGATCAAGTTTGCAAGGTTTGAAAGTCGTGGAGCAATTATGTTAGTGACACAATACTCGTGGGACCAAAAGCGCAAAAAACTCTTACTATATTTAAACAAGACTTTTAAGGATTTAAAAAATTTGGTGATATTCGATTTTGTTGTAAAGTGGGATGCCCATTGGCCCGTTAGCTCCTAATCGGTGATTTGAGTATAGTATTCAAAGTATAAGCTAAAACAAGAAATAGCAACATCAAGAGTAGAGAGATAGGGAGAAGAGTCAAGTTTTCATTCAACTAGCATCATCTTTACATCTTACAAGAGGTTATATATAGAGTTAAATACCGAAATTACCGATTTGGTCCTCGACTACTATCCTTATCAAATTAAGTCCTCAACTTTGAAAAAGTTACTCGATTTCGTCCTCCGTCTAATTCAACCGTGAAGTCGAAGGGTAAAATCGGTACTTCAGTAAGGTCCCGCCATTCCCACCTGCCTATATAGAACAGAACCCTAATTAGCTTATTAGTTTTCCTCCATCCGCCATTTTTATAAGCTTCACTCTTGTGCCTTTTATCTTCAAGCTTGAAGACTTCACTCCGCCATCCAATGTATACAAGCAGTGAGGGGAGTTGTAACACCCCGTGTTACGGCCTCCAAACCCGGATTAATTATGGAATTAGTTCCGTTAATATATAATTAAAAAGAATTTAATTGGGCTAGAATTCTCTTAATTAATTAGTATGGTCCACAATGGACCATGGACCCTTATCCCTAGCAAAGCCTTTAATCCCGTTGGGAATATGGAAAGTGGGCCCTTACTATTCAGATTCTAGTTAGGATTTCTGAATCTATATATAAGGGATTAGAAAGAATTTAGAAACCCTACCACGAATAGCTCTGCCACCTGAAATATTCTCTCAGGTAATCTAGCAAAAGAATTCCCTCTACCGAGCCTAGGGAGAATCAATTGGACGGAGATCTTAGAGAAGAACCTTAGTAGCCAAGGGAATTTGATTAAGGGCTAAGAGGTAACCCATGTCTTACAAAACCTATTTTCCTTGCTATCTTTTATTGATTGGCTCCGATTGAATGATTGGTTGTGTGATTTTGTATGTATATTTTGTTAGAGCTTGTTTTTAGGTCTATGCGATGAATTCTTGTTATTCTTGATGTTGTCCCTAAGGTTTATATCGTGAATCTCGTGTTGTGATGTTCTTGGTGTTCTTGGATGGGTTTATGCATGCTCGGGTGTTGATTCTAGTTTAGGACTTGTCTTTAGGGCTTTGCATATAGATTTCTTGATGTTCTTGAGGTTCTGGATGCTCCTGAACCGTTATGTGATTGATATAGAGTCTTGGCATGTTTAGGAATCGTGTTAGAATGTAATTGGAATGATTCTTGGTTCAATCTTTGTTAATTGAATCCGTGTTGTTGTTGATACATGTTGGAATGTGTTGGGTTCCACGAACGAACACCGAACCAAATATTACTTTCGTACCAGTGGGGGATAGGTGGGGGGAGTGAACCCCCGCCACCTACCCGCGGCCTGACTGCTCGATTCCAGTGGGCAGTCGACTGCCAGCCGGGCACCCGCTGGAATGTGACCTGTAACACCCCAAAATTTTGAAAATTTTAAAACATATATAATAAAGGTAAACTCTCATTAAATCCCAAAACGGAGTATCACTAAACATAAGAGTGCGGGGTGCTATGCCACATCTGAGCTGGAGAACTCAGATGCACAGGCTAAACTAACTAAATATCCTCAATACATCATCATGGCACGCAGGCCGAAAGAAAAAACTATCTAACAAATCCAAGTTCTTCTAGCGCGCTCTGGAAGCTAATCCTCTGTGCCTGAAAGCCAAATATATCTGTTCAGCGAATGATGCTGGTAACCCACTCCAACGCGTTGAAATACAATATAGGTAAAGATATATATAGATATATGAAAACCATTTTGAAGCAGGAAGATATATACTTAGGAAACTCTAGCTTTAAAACTGGGAATAGACTCGACAGGTAGGGATAAGCACATTAAACAATGATAATCAGTTATATAGAGACAATATCATAAAGAACACATATCTAAGGTCACAGTTCACTTTCAAATTATTCACATCAATATTCAATCAACATTCATGTCACACAAGCACATTTTGGTGGCGCCACGGGACCAATCGCATGCCCCGAACATGAGGGTTAGTACATATAGAACTAACATGGTCCCGCAGCACCCTACCTCATACCGCAGCATGAAGGGGTTGATCGCAACCAACCGTATAGACCGTCGACGATTTCAACGGCGGATCATAGTCCTACACACCGCTGATGCGCTCAGTCGGTGGACTGTGATCCTTTTTAGGGGACTGCGACCCTACACACCGCTTGACGAACTCAGTCGGTGGGTTGTAGTAGATCAAAGCCCTACACACCGCCTGAGGGACTCATTCGGTGGGCGATGATCTTCGGAGACTACAACCCTACGCACCGCTGGCCCATACACTTGGTGGATCACAGCCGACCATAGCCCTACGCACCGCCTGATCACTCATTCGGTGGGCTATGGCCTTCCTCGGGCTAGTGGCCCTACACACCGCCTGACGCGTCCAGTCGGTGGACCATAGCACACGAGGCCCATGTAGACCGCAACCCAAGAAGTGAATCACTGACCGCAGCCAGGAGAGTGAACCGTAGCTCATAAGTAACCAATTTGACCGCAGCCAACTTCTGAACCGCAGCTCAGGAATACCCAATTTGATCGCAACCAAATTGGGGTATCATGCATCACATAACACATAGTAGCACGTATTAGCACATTGGGAAGGGGGAGACGTATAAATAAACTTATGTGTGATCATTCACATACTAAAAATAGTCCTAAGGTGTTCATGCATCCTCCACCTAGGCCAATGGGTTACCGATTCAACTAGCATGCAATACCTAAGACTCTTCTATCCTATGAATGGCACCCGAAACATCAAACTAGATTCATGCACGACAAAAGGGGTCCGTTGGGACACCACGGGGATTGGGAAACATCAAACGGGGTGGCCAAAGTCCCGAAGTGGGCAATGTCCAGCGGGTAGCCGGTGGGTGGAGGGTCACCCGCCGGCGACAGAGTTCCGGGCAGCGGGTGCCCGGCGGGCAGTCGCCTGCCCGCTGCCGGCGGTACTTCTTTGGGCAGCGGGTAGGTGGCGGGTCCCCCTACCCCCACCTACCCCCCACTGACTCTTTATCAAAATAAACGTCCCGGGATCCTTCGTGGAACCCGAAACCATGCTTAGACACCTTTAAACGCAAATAACGACACCACGTAGACAATTAATGGATCAAAAACAAGGATCACATAGGACATATCCTATCATGACTTCTAAACATAATCAACACCCGAACATGTGAATTTCCACTCAAATATACCAAGAAAATCCCAATACGAAATTCATGAATCAACCTAGGGCTCTAATCATATTTAAATCAACAAGATCATACTTCATCTTCAATATCAAGAAACGTAAAGACTTATCAAGAATATCACATAATCATCAAGATCCTCTTATCATCATCAAGATTATCAAGATCACACATACAATCATCTCATCAATCATCAAGATTATATCACAATTATCATATCAAGACACAAGCATATAGAGGAAGCCAAAGAAGAAGATTATAGCAAAGAAAATAGGTTTTGTTGAGACATGGGTTACCTCTTAGCCTTAATTAATCATCCCTTGGCTATTAAAGTTCTTCCCTAAAATTTCCATCCGATTGATCCCCCTAAGCTTGGTGGTGGGGAACCCCTTGGGAATACTTTTGTGTAATATAACTATGATGGTAAGGGTTCTAATGCTTTTTAATCCCCTATTTATAGCATCAGGAATCCTAATCATGATCTGAAGAGTAAAGGCCTACTTTCTTTATTTCTAATAGATAATTAGGTCTAAGACTCCTAATTAGAATCTGATTAGTAAAAAGGTTTACTCTCTTTATTCCTAATAGGCTTAAGACTCTAGTTTAGGCAAGGGTCCACGATCCATGGTGGACCACATTAATTAATTAGAGGGAATCCTAGCCAAATTAAATCCTTTTTAGTTATTATTAACGGAATTAATTAAATAATTAATCCGGGATTGAAGGCCGTAACACGAGGTGTTACATGACCGCCCACAGGCGGGTAGCCAGTGGGTGGTCCTCCACCCGCCGCCCACCCGCTGGAACGGGGTTGTAACACCCCGTGTTACGACATTCAATCCTGGATTAATTATTTAATTAATTCCGTTAATAATAATTAAAAAGGGATTTAATTTGGCTAGGATTCCCTTTAATTAATTAATGTGGTCCACCATGGATCGTGGACCCTTGCCTAGACTAGAGTCTTAAGCCTATTAGGAATAAAGAGAGTAAACCTTTTTACTAATCAGATTCTAATTAGGAGTCTTAGACCTAATTATCTATTAGAAATAAAGAAAGTAGGTCTTTACTCTTCAGATCATGATTAGGATTCCCTTTAATTAATTAATATGGTCAACCATGGACCCTAATTAGGACTCCTATATATATATATATATATATATACATATATATATATATATATATATATATATATATATATATATATATATATAAGGACATATGAGGCACCTAGAAGTCACACCACAATAATCTCTCACCACACAAGAAGTTCCAAGAACTCCCCTAGGAGAAATTAAGAAAGGAGGAATCTTAAAGAAAGACCCTTCATAGCCAAGGAAAATAATTAAGGCTAAGAGGTAACCCATGTCTCAACAAAACCTATTTTCTTCGCTATAATCTCCTTCATTGGCCTCCTTCTATATGCTTGTGTCTTGGTTAATTCCTCTATGCTATTTGTGATATGTTCTTGATGATTGATAAGATGATTTATGTGTATTCTTAATAATCTTGATGATCTTGATATTTAAAAGAGGTCCTTGATATTGATATGATGATTCTTGACAAATCTTGATATTTCTTGATGTTAAAGATAAATTGTGATTTTGAGGATTTGAGAAGGATTAGACCCCTAGGGTGGATTGGGAATTTGCGTTGTAATGTTTTTGATATATATTTGGGTGGGAATTCGCATGTTCGGGTGTTGTTTATGTTTAGAAGTCATGATGGGATGAGTTATACGTGATTCTTGCTTTTGACCCGTTAATTGACTACGTGGTGTCGTTAATTGCGTTTAAAAGTGTCTAAGCATGGTTTCGGGTTCTACAAAGGATCCCGGGACGAATTTGTGATGAACGAGTCAGTGGGGGGTAGGTGGGGGTAGGGGTACCCGCCACCTACCCGCTGCCCGAAGATCACCGCCGGGCAGCGGGCAGGCGTTCGCCTGCCGGCGGGTGATCCCTCACCCACCGGCTACCCGCTGGACCGTTACCCACCCCGGGTCCCCGGCTTCCCCGTTTGATGTTCCCCCGTTCCCCGTGGTGTCCCAACGGACCCCGTTTGTTGTGCCTGAGTCTAGTTTGATATTTCGGGTACCGTTCGTAGGATAAGAGAATCTTAGGAATTGCATGCTAGCTGACTCGGGAACCCGTTGACCTAGGTGGAAGTCGTATGAACCCCTTAGGACGATTCCTAGTATGTGAATGATCACACGTAAGATTAATTAAATGCCTTCCCCTCCCCAATGTGCTATTATGTGTCATTATGTGCTATTATGTGTTATGTGATGCATGATCCCCCAAATTGGTTAAGATCAAGTGGGCTATACGGGCAGTTGAATGGGCTGAGAACCATCCCAACTGTTAACCAGGCCGGTTAAGATCGGTCAGGTATATAAATATTATATAGGACTGAGGTCCACTATACGGGCAGTTGAATGGGTTGAGAACCATCCCAACTGTTAACCAGGCTGGTAGAGACCGATCAGGTATATAAAGATTATATAGGACTAAAGGTCCACATGGGCCTCGGTGATATGACCCACCGACCTGGACGCGCCAGGCGGTGTGTAGGGCCAACAAGCCGAGGAAGGCTGTAGTCCACCGACCTGAGTAATCAGGCGGTGCGTAGGGCTACGGCTGGCTGCGATCCACCGAGTGATTGGACATTGGTATGTAGGGCCGTAGTCTCCGAGGATCTTCGCCCACCGACTGAGTTTAGCTCAGCGGTGTGTCAGGCTTGATCCGCTACGGTCCACCGATTGTGCGCATCAAGGTGTGTAGGGTCGTAAGTCCCCCCTTGTAAAGGGGATTGCGGTCCACCGACTGTGCGCGTCAGCGGTGTGTCGGATCGTGGTCCGACGTTGAGTTCGTTAGCGGTTCTCAAAGGGTTGGTTGCGATCAACTCCCCTAGTACCACGGTACTGAGGTAGGGTGCTGCGGGGCCGTGTTAATGCTATAAGCATTAACCCTCATGTTCAGGGCATCCGATTGGTCCCGTGGCGCCATCATTGATTATGTGATATGAATGATGATTGGATGATGATGTGGTTGGGAATTGAAAAGTGATTTGTGACCGTAAATGCGTATCCCTTATGATGTTATCTCTATTCAACTGTTTATTGTTGTCTGATGTGCTTATCCCTATTTGCTGAGTCTATTCCCGATTTTAAAGCTAGAGTCTCTTAAGTATATATCTCCATGCTTCAAAATGATTTTCGTATATATATATATATATATATATATATATATATATATATATATATATATATATATATATATATATATATATATATATATATATATATAATGTATTTCAACGCGTTGGAGTGTGTTACCGGCATCATTCGCTGAACAGATATATTTGGCTTTCAGGCACAGATGATTAGCTCCCAGAGCGCGCTAGAAGAGCTTGGAGTAGATAGATAGTTTTACTTTTTGGCCTGCGTGCCACGATGATGTATTGAGGATAATTAGTTAGTTTAGCCTGTGCATCTGAGTTCTCCAGCTCAGATGTGGCATAGCACCCCGCACCCTTATGTTTAGTAATACTATGTTTTGGGATTTAATGAGAATTTACCTTTATTATATAAGTTTTAAAAGTTTCAAAATTTCAGGATGTTACAGGGGTGGCGCAGCGGGTTGTTTTCCCCCTGTTTGTTGTTTCCCCGTGTCTCGTTGTGCCCCGTTGCACCTCGTTCGATGTTTATGAGTCTCATATGATGTTTTGAGTACCGCTCTAGGAATTTATGTGTAGTAGGTTTCGTTGCTATTATACCTTGATTGTTATTGTTGATTATATGTTGTTTGATTGAATGATGATGGGTATTGTGATCATTGCGCAATGATGGTTGAGATTGATGATAATGAGATTGTGATTGGTGGAAATGAATTGTTGGCGGATAGCACATCGAGTGCTCGGTTATCGTGCTAAAGGCACGGACCACCCCTTAGACTTGCTGGCTAAAGGCTTGGGTCAGGGTATAAGCGCCGCGGTGCCATGTCAGAGTTATATGTGCTGACCCCTTGGTTGTGGTGCTAGAGGCACGGATCATGCGAATGACACTTCTGTGCTACCATGTTGGTGGACTTGTTGGTGGTATGTCGGTGGGGGCATGTAGTTGCCCGGAGGGATAAGGGAGGCGATATAAGGGTGGCCTGGAGGTACATGTTGGAACTGATATAAGGATGAAGATGAGTAAAGGTTGGAACTTGGTATAAGGTTGGAAGATGGATTGTGTGCTTTGATGATTACTTGCTAATTGATTGTCATTGGATCTCATTGTTGCCTTTATTTGCTATTTATGAGCTTACTTGTCTATTATGCCTTGCAAACGTAGGATGCATGCTAGTATCTCTATAATATTCGTAATGTTGCCTTATTGATGGTGTCTCGAGTCTTGATCCTGGTTTTAAAGCTAGAGTTTGTTTAGGACTATATATGTATTCCAGTTTCAAAATGATTTCCTATATTTATATTTAATGTACTTAACGTGTGGGAGTGGGTTACTCAGCATTATTCGCTGACGGTTGCTATACCATATGTTTTATAGGTGTTGATCATTAGCTACGGAGCGCGCTAGTCGGACTCGTGGGCTTAGCTTAGTTAGTCCTAGCTTTAGTAGATGGCCCGCATGCCGTGGATTGTATTTGAATATTGACTTATGGATTACACATGTTTGGATAGTTTTAGCCTGTGCATCTAGGTTCTCAAACCTAGGTGTGGCATAGCACCCCGACTCTTATGGATAATTTATGCTCTGTTTGGATGATTATTGTTAGATTTCCTTTATTATATAAGTTTTTAAAAGTTTTAAAATTAGGGGTGTTACAGGAGCAATGGTGATTCAAGAGTTCAGAATGGTGAGGCAAGATCCGAATGTAATTGTCACTATGGTTATAGTTTGAAGATGCAAACTTCATGAACGAATGAAAATCCCGGAAGAAGATATTGGGATTATGCATATGATCATCAAGTCATGGTTTAATTGTTAGTTAATTGATTTTTTAGAGATTTTTATTTGTTGGAAAAAATAGCTTAAAATGACATATTAAGTGGTTATTTTGTGGTACAATTATTAGTGGGGTCCACTTCCGATTTGAGTCGGGTCAAAGTGGATTCGGGTTCTGAGCTGATAGACTTGGACAAAGGTTGTGAAGAGGCTGAATGGCTACGCCATTTTCTAGAGGACATTCCTAATTGGGAAATACCTGTTGTAACACCCCACTTTTCTTAAACTTATTTAACAAACTATTACTTGAAAGATAAACTAAAGCAACAGATTAAAGCTTACTAAACAACTAAGTAAAGGTGTCACCGCCACAATTACCATTCACGGTGACTGCACAAGCTAAGGATAAAACAAATTAAACCTTTAAGTCTCGCTAACATTCAAACAACTAGGAGAATTTATTATAAGCCTAGGTTTCTTTTTCCCTTTATTTTTATGTCTGCCGTATGGATTATACACATATATGTACCTAAACGTAAGTTATTGTCCACATACTGACTAAACATATATATATATATATAACAAACTTAATCTAATAAAAACACACACACACACATACTAAAACTTAATTTTAACAAAGTTAGCCATACTGGATGAACATACATATATATACTATAACTTAAGTTTATTTATATAATATAAACATATTAGTTTTAGGATTTAATAATATAATTACGGACTATATAATAAAAATAATTTATTTAGAGTAATATCTATTTAGTAAAATAATTTAATAAAATATTAATATTAATATTTATAACAAAATACTCAAATAACCGGGGTGTCACACGCTACACCCCTTAAAGGATGCTTCGTCCCCGAAGCATAACCATAGAAAAATACTGGGTATTACAGATTTGATTCTCAAAGTAGACCCATTTGAGTTGGAAAAGTGAAGGGAAAAAGGGAAGCTTTTGTCCCACATTGGTTTGGGAAGAAAATTTGCACCGCTATTTATACAAGAGTCTTTCTAAGGCTTATTGAATTGTATAGCATAGAGACTCTCCTTCACGCGCAGGGGGTGGGGGTGAAGGTGCAAATCAAATTCCAAAATGAGACTGAAAAGGCTTGATTCAGGGTAGGCCTGGACTCGTGTACGCCGGCACCTGCGGGCACACAACTGGAGCCACGGCCTACTAGAATCATTCTTGACTGTTGTGTGAGATTAAACTCATTTGTTACAGAATTAATTTTTGCATTAATTCCAATTTTTAACACAAAAAATCATAGTTTTCAGCTCCAAAATCTCTGCTTCTACTTTTTTATTTAGCCTACTGTGTTCTAAGTCTTACTCTTGTTCGCCGGGTTCAAAGTTTGGGTGCTCAAACGTTGAACCTAACATGTTTTATCCTGGGAAACCTAGGCTACAACGCTCCTAGCACTTGTGGGGTAGCAAATAGGGTTTTAAGGAAAGAGTAATTCGCTCGACTCGTGCTAACAACTTACACCAAACCCGAGCCATATCTCTTCACCCTTTCCTTCCCAATTTTTTAATAAAATAATAATCTTTTTGTAGGATTATTATTTGGCATTTTACCAACGAAATATCCAACATTATTTGGTATACTGAGTACATTTGTGTACATGGAAGGGGTGCTAGTGGGTGTGGATTCATGAGATGGTATGACCTTCCAATGTGTTCAAGATCAAAGGCAATTTTTCCTGGGTTATTGAGGAGAATAAATCGAAATGAACAAGAAATTGAAAGACTTAAATCAGAGCTAAGAGATAGTCCTACTGCAATGGTTCATAATTCTAATCAGAGCTAAGGGTTGTTTTAGAATCTTGAGTATGTTGTTTGTTTTGGTGGCGGTTATGTTCTATAATTTTAAGGTTCAATGTCTTGTGGTTGGAAGAATTCCTCTAACTTAGGATTGTTGAGTAAAATATAATTATCGTTGTAAGGCTTCCTCTGTTATTACCAATCTTTTGTAATGGTTGACTGATCTGATTAAGCCCTTTGTAATCTTCTAGTTGATTTAATGGAAGTCATTGTTTTTAGCAGTGTTGAATTGCTTCCACACTGAAATCATCTTTGTTTTAAGGTTACAATTACAATAGTATGTCTATAATGCAAAACTAGTAGTTGCCCCCGTGCGATGCACGGCCATGATATTATAGTGTGATATATAAAAGATTGTTATATTGAAATTATAGGACCAATAAGGTTTTAGTTGTAATAAATAGACAAAATATAATTTATTGGCGTTCCATAAATAAAACAATTACACATTATTATTAGAGATTTCTTTGTAAACTACATTTTGAGTATTGTTGACTTTAAGACGATCAGGATTACTCATCCTAGAAACTGCTACACATAATTGGCCATACTGCTACACATAATTGGCCATGATCCCTCTAACTTATGGTAATCTAACCTTATTGCTCTTTTGGTGTGCAGTGGAGTGAGTGGACTGATCTCCTCAACAGATACATAGGAGAAGGCATATTTTTGGTTCAGAGTATTACTTATTCTCAGAGTCTCAGATTGTACTTCTGCAAGTCGTTCGACCTCTTTATATAGTGGTAGAATTGAATCAAAATCAAGACTGTTATAGAAAAACGAAGAGGCAAGCTTTGGAACAATGACAAAGAATAACTATGTTATTTAAACTTAACATCCTTTCAGAAAGGATATCTTCAAGTTGTAATTTAACATCGTTTTCCCGTTTGATGCACGGTCTTATTATTAGGGCTCAAGATATAACATTTTGATAAATTCAAGAAATATTACCGATAAAATTAAAGATATAGTAAATTGATAAAATATAATTGATCCACCTTCCCTAAATAAAAATAATTGCACATTATTAAAAATTTATTTGTAAACTACATTTTGAGTAGTGTTCAGAAGACGTCCAGATTCACCACAAATTAAGACTTGACCATCAGGATTACTAACCCTAAAAACTGCTACATACAATTGACCATGGTTCAAAACATATTTCATAAGTAACAAACCAACATGATAGCATAACTGGAAACTACTTCCTTTGAAATTTAAACGGTAGTCTTGGATCTGACGGAGTACGCCAACCTTGGTATCAGTCTAAATTTACATAATTGCCATAATAAAATTTTATTATGATATTTATTTATATTATAAAATAATACATTTTTAGTAAATTTTAAACTATAGTCCACATAACATAACTAATTAGACCAATATACAACTTAAATTTGTAAGTAAAAAAAAAAAAAAAAAAAAAAAAAAAAAACAGTCCAACAATATATATTTACAATCAGGCTTATATATATTAGATTAAAGCCCAAAAAACAACAACAGATTCAGGCCCAAAATCGCGACCCAATAGCCTGACCCAAATGAAAAGCTGCGACCCGACCCAAATATTAGGAGTATAAAAGCCGTAGTCGTCAGACCGTTCACCTTATTCCCTTCTCTCTGTACTCCAGCCTTGAAGAGATCTGTCCGAATCTGTACACTCCAATCTGTAATCATCGACGACGGTTAGCATTCTTCTCCTCCCTCTCGCTCTATAATCCCGTTATCAAGATCTTTGTCCGAAACTCTAAAATCCAACCTCTAATCACAGATTGTTTACCAATTTTTTTTGTTCTAGAAGGCTCTAAATATGTTTATCGCGTGTTAGAGATAAGTAATTTACTTATCTCAACATCATCAACATCACTCTCCGACACTCTCCAACATTCTACACTAAATTCGCAAATTTCATTCGCGATATTAGTACCAAACCCTAGAAGAAAACCTAACAGATAAGTACATTGCTTCTTTTTTTTTTTTCTTTTTTCTTTCTGTTTACTATTTTTTGGTCATTTCATTGCATATTTTGTGATGCATGTTTGTTTAACTTTAGATCAGTGTTGAAAATGAACTAACAGTTTTGCAGTAGAATGCAGTCGGACAGTTTGTTAAGTTTCTGATGGCAACTTTGATTTATTAGTTTCCAACTCTTATACTCTGATGTATTTGATTTGTTTCAGTCATCTTTAGCACTTGATTCCAATTTTTGCAATCAAACTGAATTCCTTTTTGAACAATAGTGGCAATTTGGCTTAACAATTTATTTAACTCTAAACTTCACTGCAATTGCATAATCTTCTCATTTCAACATTATTGATGAGACTATTATTATTAATAAAAAAAATTTGATCTCAAACGTATAATCCATCCGTGTAGTACAACTCAAGTATAGCTTCTAAAAGTGAATATTAGCTGGATTAATATGTTTATCATTACAGGTATATCTTAAACCATTCAGTGGGGCAAAAACATTTAAAACTCAGCATATATGTACTCAACAGTAACACACTCTAAAAAGAAATTCAATTTCCAGGTATGTCTCCAATACATATAAACTAAGCATATAATCTAGGCATTAGGTACAGATCTTACATATGTTCTTTGGTTGCAATTTGTAACTTAGTTGTATTAGTATGTTTTCATTTATTTTTGTGATCAAACATGCAAATTAGTTGGATATGTTTTCACAAAAAACTAATATTTATACTGGAATTAAAAAAAAAAAAACCATGGATACAGGAATTTAGAAGGTTCTGGTATATGCAATGTCTTCTTTTAATAGAACTAAGCCTAAATAGATTAGACAACAGATAATAGAGAATTTGAGTAAAAATCATAACCACGGTAGGTCCAAACTGTGAGTGAACTAATGGCAAGAAGCTTGAATACTCTATAAACCTGCTTCTTGTAGAATGTTTTACACCACATAGTTCTGTGCTCCTTAAGACTATACACAGTAAAAGAAAAAAACAAATTTTGAAGTTATTTAATGCAGAGTTGATATTTGTAAGTGGTAATAACTTGCCATAATATTTGGTGCTAGGCAGTTCCAGTATTATCATATCCCTTGCCTAATTGCACTCTGGAATTCCTGACTGATGTTGTTCACTGCCTCATGTTTCCATCCTGAGTCCCAATGTGTGTGTAGTATCCCTTCTGCAAAAATTTAAATAGCAATAAAAATAGAAACTACAAAGTAGGCATTTAGTAAAACATTTAACAAATCTAACATAGCTAATTAATCATCCAAAAAATGGTGATATAAGTCCAATCCAATGTGAGGGCATCATAATGTTGATGTCCATAGTACACTAATAATTCTTAAAAAAAAAAGGTTGATTTCCTTCACCATCTTAAGTTAGTTGGTTGGAGAAAATTGGTCCATAAGGCATCTTTTCACAATATTTGAGTCTTCAGTGTCAGTATCATTCCTTCTTTTTCGGCATTTATTGGGTTGTTTACCTCATCACCTTTTGAAGCTTCCTGGAAATTTAAAAATAGAAAGTTATATCAATATCAGTTTTTTTATTTTGTGTATTTAAAATAATTACCTGAACTGATAAGTCATCCTCTTTTTCTTGGTTGTCTTTCAATTTTGGGTTGTTTACCTCATCATCCTTAGAAGGGTCCTGGAAATTTAAAAATAGAAACTTTTATCAAAAACATTTTTTTAAGATGAGTATATGTTCCCTGTTTTTAAAAGTAGTCAGAAAACTAAAATATTAGGCAGTGAAAGATTGGTTTAAAGCTTAAACAGTGAACAATGTGCAAAAAAATGGAAGCAATATTGACAAAAGTTTGTCTTTAACAGTGTACATTTGTTTTTCTTCAAAACATATTTCATATAAAGTTTTAGATAAAAAGGTATAAGAAATAATACAATTGAAATATGCATAAGAAATTTTACACATGTAGAGGTATAATTATAGTATTACCATGTTTGATTCATGAATGAAATAAATTGAAGAATTTATAAACAACATCAATATGGTAGGATTATAGTATTACCATGTCTGAATCATTATCTTCACATTCTTCTATCATTTTTGAAATAGTATTACCATGTCTGAATCATCATCTTCACATTCTTCTATCATTTTTGAAATAGGATTCTTTTCTTGATCAACTCCAGGTGCAAAATGACTTCACTCATTCACTGAACATGGTTGGTGCTTCCTTTCCATCTATTCAACATGGTTGTTGCTTCCGTTCCATCTATTCAAAGTTCCTGCATTGCAGTGAACTAACTGGATAAACATGATAAAATCCAAAAGAAAAACAAAAACAAAGAAATAACATACCAAATCAGAGTCAGTATGTTAACGGCCAATATCTTTTAACAGATATGTACTGCGATGGCATGTTATTTCGAACAAATTTTTTATTGTTGCTTTGTGTATTTGCAGGTTGTTTGAACTGGATAGATGGTGAATTTGGGAGTGCAGATTGCTATCAATGGAGGTTTATATAGATGCTGAATAGTGTCTTTCAAAATTGAAGACTTTCTTGGAATTATGAAGGCTGCACCAAACGGTTCAACATCCAAGATTAATTTGAATTTACAGTGATGTATTTATTAATGCAAATGGCGGAACAACTTCCCACAAATTTGGGAAACGAAAAAGGTGGTTGATAATAGATTTAGTATTTAATTCAAATACAAACACATTTATTTTAAAGATAAAGCTCATCTGAATTCTTTGAGCGCAATATTGTATAGTCCAAAACGGCACAGTTTAGTTTGGGCGGGAATTTGAAGCCATTTGATTGGCTGCAATCTTATGGCTTTAATATATAGTAAGACTGGCATCAACAAGGTGAATTGTTTCCATACCGAAACCATCTTTGTTTCCTTACAAAACCAATTGTTTCCTTACAAAAGTCAATTGTTTCCATATATCAAAGAGACCAGTTGACATCCATACATCCAAAAGAGACACTAAGATTGTCATCCATACATCTAAAAGACACCAAGTTTGTCACCACTCACCATATATCCAAAACACACACACACACACACACACACACACACACACACACACACACACACACAAGCTTAGCATATGAAATTTAGTCTAAATCAATTGGTGTAGACTTGTTTCCAGAATATTTGCCATTAACCATCATTCTTGACCTTGTCATGTACTTCCTTCTTTGGGTCAGTCCCAATGATTTCTTCCCCTTTGATCTTGGCACAGAATGAAGTAATTCTTTTCTTTTGCTAGTTGAAAGTTTTTTTTTTTCTCCATGTGAAGTCATATTCATTCCATCATGTTGCCTATCATCCTGTCTGTTATCAACAACCATACCACCAAGTCCTGCAATTATGAATATAAGTTAACTATTGCATATATAGTTCATTGACCTAATAACAAAATGTGCATGATTATCTAGCATGTTGAAAGTAGCATCACCAAATACAGGGTCTATACTGTCTCCAACAGAATTCAAAGGATCAACTATATAAGAAAAAACACATGTTAGGAATGAGAAAAGGAATTAGAAGTTAACATTTTAACTAAAATCACAAGTTAGAACCTGGAATTTGCCATTCAACTGGTTGTTGGGAGTCATCATCAACAAGTTGCAATTCTATAGGAATTGATCCTAATTCACCTAGTGGGATTTCATCTGGATTGTCAGCTTCTGAAGGAACTTGAACTTGAGGTTGTGTCTCTTCCCTTTGCACTTCTGCTTCTACATCTACTATTTGCACTTATGCTTGTACATCTGCCATTACCCCCACTTGAGCTTGTTTCTCAACACATTTTCTCTAATAATGTTTCATTGAAATGCAAACAATAAGTTAGATAAACAGTATACACAATAAAATACTACTAAGTGAAAATAAATTTTACTTGAGGACACCTTCTAATGTTATGGCCTCTCTGTTTGCAAATTGAACAATGTAGGTTAATATTACTTCTAGACATATGAATTCCATTATTTGTCAATTCACCTACAGATTTTTTCCTCATCTTTATAGGTCTACCAACCTTTGCAGTGAATAGAGGTGGTAATGGCTATCTATCTCTGGCCACTCATGAGGCGCTGACATTGGGTGGATAGCACATGAGTATGCCTTCAAATAATTGTCAATTTTATAGCATGAATCCACAAAGTCATGTAGTGGAGCCTTTCCATATAACATGTATGCATGGTATTCCAATCAGATCCTACTTCTTACATGAACATGTCTTTGCTCCAATTTCCACTTGGTGTTGGTCATAAGCCCCCCTAACTTCAAATAAATCTTCAGTACTTTGGTATCCCCAATACCCCAGCTTATTTCTAAAAAAACAGACAGTTTCTTAGCAATATTTGGACAAATTTTTCCTGTTCATTTCTTTGCTTATTGCCTACATTCAAATAACCTCATCACTATCTGTTTTCTCACAATCTCTAGGCAGTGTATAAGTGGGGAGTCCCTTGCATCCAAAATCATGGCATTGAAACATTCACATATATTATTCACAAGTACATCACATTTAACATCTGTGGAGAAGTGAGACCTAGACCACTCAGATGGATGTTAATTGTAACACCCCGAAATTTTGAAACTTTTAAAACTTATATAATAAAGGTGAATTCTCATTAAGCCCCAAAATCAAACATAAGAGTGCGGGGTGCTATGCCACATCTGAGCTGGAGAACTCAGATGCACAGGCTAAACTAACTAAATATCCTCGAAGCGATGTCAATACATAATCATGGCACGCAGGCCGAAAGAGAAACTAACTAATCTACACTTCGGATCTCTAGCGCGCTTCGGGGTCTACTCATTTGTGCCTGAAAGCCAAATATATCTGTTCAGCGAATGATGCTGGTAACTCCACTCCAACGCGTTGAAATACAATATAGGTAAATATATATATATATATATATATATATATATATATATATATATATATATATATATATATATATATATATATATATATATATATACGAAAACCATTTTGAAGCAGGAAGATATATACTTAGGAAACTCTAGCTTTAAAACCAGAAATAAACTCGACAGGTAGGGATAAGCACATTCAACAATGTTAAACAATTATATAGAGACAATATCATAAAATCATGTATCTAAGGTCACAGTTCACTTTCAAATCATTCACATCATCATTCAATTAACATTCAAATCACACAAGCATACTTTGATGG
The DNA here is from genome assembly GCF_001879475.1 of Ipomoea nil. Lineage (NCBI taxonomy): Eukaryota > Viridiplantae > Streptophyta > Magnoliopsida > Solanales > Convolvulaceae > Ipomoea > Ipomoea nil. The sequence continues at coordinate 1,440,286 of NW_017619273.1, read as the reverse complement.
CGTCACGGGACCAATCGCATACCCCGAACATGAGCGTTAGTGCATATAGCACTAACACGGCCCGCAGCACCCTACCTCATACCGCAGCATGAAGGGAGTTGATCGCAACCAACCCTATAGACCGCTAACGAACTCAACGGCGGACCAACGCCCTACACCCCGCTGACGCGCTCAGTCGGTGTACTGTGATCCTCTTTACAAGGGGGAACTACGATCATACACACCGCTTGACAAACTCAGTCGGTGGGTCGTAGTAGATCAAGCCCTACACACCGCCTGAGGGACTCATTCGGTGGGCGTTGATCCTCGGAGACTACGACCCTACACACCGCTGGCCCATACACTCGGTGGATCGCAGCAAGCCGTAGCCCTACACACCGCCTGATTGCTCATTCGGTGGACTACAGCCTTCCTCGGGCTTATTGGCCCTACACACCGCCTGGCGCGTCCAGTCGGTGGGTCATAGCACACGAGGCCCATGTGGACCGCAGCCCAAGAGGTGAATCACTGACCGCAGCCAGGAGGATAAACCGCAGCTCATGAGTAACCAATTTGACCGCAGCCAACTTCTGAACCGCAGCTCAGGAACACCCAATTTTATCGCAACCAAATTGGGAAATCATGCATCACATAACACATTATAGCACATAATAGCACATTGGGGAGGGGGGACACATAAATAAGCTTACGTGTGATCATTCACATACTAAGAATAGTCCTAAGGGGTTCATACAACTTCCACCTAGGTCAACGGGTTACCGATTCAACTAGCATGCAATTCCTAAGATTCTTCTACCCTACGAATGGTACCCGAAACATCAAACTAGACTCAAGCACGACAAACGGGGTCCGTTGGGACACCACGGGGAGTAGGGAACATCAAACGGGGAAGCCAAAGACCCGGGGTGGGTAACAAACCAGCGGGTAGCCGGTGGGTGGAGGGCCATCCGCCGGCAACGATCTCCCGGGCAGCGGGTGGCCGGCGGGCAGACGCCTGCCCGCTGCCTGGCGGTGTCTTTTCGGGCAGCGGGTAGGTGGCGGGTCCCCCTACCCCCCAGTGACTCTTTAACTCAATAAACGTTCCGGGATCCTTTGTGGAACCCGAAACCATGCTTAGACACTTTTAAACGCAAATAACGACACCTTGTAGGCAATTAATGGATCAAAAGCAAGAATCATATTGAACACATCCTATCATGACTTCTAGACATAAATAATACCCGAACATGCGAATTCCCATTCAAATATAATCAAGAACATCACAATACAAATTCCCAATCCAACCTAGGGCTCTAATCCCATCCAAATCATCAAGATCATATTTTATCTCTATTATCAAGAAACATCAAGATCTATCAAGAATCATCACATAAATATCAAGAACCTCTTTTTAACATCAAGATCACAAATATCACATCAATTAACAGGATTATATTACAAACAACATAAAGGAATTTATCAAGACGCAAGCATATAAAGGGAGCCAAAGAAGGAGATTATAGCAAGGAAAATAGGTTTTGTTGAGACATGTGTTACCTCTTAGCCTTAATTAATCCTCCCTTGGCTATTAAGGTTCTTCCCTAAGATTTCCATCCGTTTGATCTCCCTAGGCTTGGTGGTGGGAAGTCCCTTGGGAATTCTTGTGTGGTGATATCTATTGTGGTGTGACTTCTAGGTGCCTCCTATGTCCTTATATATATATATATATATATATATATATATATATATATATATATATATATATATATATATATATATATATATATATATATATATATATATATATATATATATATAGGAGTCCTAATTAGGGTCTGAATGATATGGGTTTACTAATTCTATTCCTTATAGGACTAAGGGTTTGGTTTAGGGATAAGGGTCCATGGTTCATGGTGGACCATATTAATTAATTAAAGGGAATCCTAACCAAATTAAATCCTTTTTAATTATTATTAACGAGATTAATTAAATAATTAATTCGGGATTAAAGGCCGTAACACGGGATGTTACACTAATCATCTAGCCATGCAAAAGATTTAGCATCTATTGCTCTTAATTCCCTCATGGCATGTTAAAATGTGGTTACAGTTGCGGCCTAGCTGCTTTCCATAGTGCATCTTTAATAGGCATTCCTCCAAACCTAGCTACTTTCATGCTAGCACGTAAATGCCTAACACAAAACCTATGACTAACCATTGGTAGAACCATTGGTAGTACTTGTTCAAAAGCTGGAATAAGCCCATTTTGCTTATCAGACATGAATGTGTACTTCTATTGAGACACATAATCAATTTGAAGGTCCCTACTCAAATGTTTTAAAAACCAACACCAAGGGGGCGTTTACTAACAGGGAATTTTCAAAAATTTTTGGAAATTGAAAATTGAAAATTGAAAACAGTTCAAGGTATTTACTATGCTCTTTTCCCATATCCAAAGTTGAGAACTATTCTCAATTTAAGAGGAAATCAGAGACACACTGAAAATGTGTTCTCTGGTTAGAGAACAGACAGATGAACAGTAACGCTTGGGGCATCATTCATGGCCGCATCAAATTATTTATTCAATTTTCTTCTTTCTTCGTGAGTCTTCAACATCGTCTTACTCTTCTTCCCATCTCACTGCCTCTAGGCTCCAGCCAGATGGTCAGTGCGTCGTTCTTAAGTTGGACTTCTGTGCGTTACAACACGGTTCATCTCCAACTAGTAACGAGCCTTCTTTTCCCACTGGAAAAATGAACAGCGATGAACCCTTCATCACCGGCTGCAATAGCGTTGCCTGAACCGCCCTGTCTCGTCTCCTGCCATCAGCCAATTCTCTCTTCCTTCTTCAGTCTTCTCCAGCCTCTTTTTGTTCTTCTCATCTCACTACTTCAATTATCCTTACTCTCCAGTTTATCACTCTCCCTTGCTCAGCCTTCGGATCGGACCTCTATACTCGGAGACGTAGAAAATAGAGCTGAATTGGCGACGCAGAGAATGAAGGTGGGTTGGCTAGTTCAAACGTCGGGCTACCTCACCGTCGGTGATAAGTGTTAAAATGTGTCACTTTTATGGAATATTTAGGAGTAATATTTTGCTTAATTAGAATCCTTTAGGCCTATTATAGGCTTAGAATAGATTAATTTGATTAAAGTTAGGCACAAGGACTAATTTTGGTTAGATTTGTTGAAAACAACAAAATATTGACAATTCTAGGACATTTCGGTGACAATTCGGAAATTTAATCATATCTCGAGCTAGGGATGTCCAAATGAGGTGATTCAAGTGGCATTGGATCGGCATTTAAAATAGCTACAACTTTCATGAAGACCACAAGTCCAATTCGGACATCAAGGCAGTCAAAATTGGAAACAACCGCAACAGATTCCCAGTCACGGCGTGACGCCTGAGTAAATGGAAAATAATAGGCTTTTTGGCAAGTTTTTATGCTGAAATTTCAGATCTAGATATATTATTCTTCATTGTTCATCTTACAATATTTCTCTCTCTAGATTTTTAGGTTAGATTATGTAACACCCCCGAATTTACCAACAATTTAAAACTTAATTTAAAAGATTATCAGTTTAAACATCAAACATAAGAAAGGCGGAAACTAATATAATTCGGGAAGGGTGTTATGCGACACCCATAAAACTACGGGTGCACATGCTAAGTCTACAAATCCAACAAAACATAATAATTGTCTAAGGCACACAGGCCGCAAACTAAGGCATACAGGCCACATCTAACTAAGGCTCACAGGCCAATCATCTAAACAGAAAGGAAGGCAAGGCTACGCTAACTAGATCCACTAGCGCGCTCTCTGGTCTAATCAAAACCTGTAAAGACAAGGGATAACACCCGGTCAACGAATAAAGCTGGTAACCCACCAATATGCGTTAAGTATCAATATACGTACATAGATATAGTCAAAGCATTTGGAACTGAGGAGTACAGTATATAGCATTTGAAAACTAAGAGATGAGACAACATTAGACATATCACACACTCAATAAAGATCAAGACCAACAACCTCAATAAAGCAATAGAGACCACAAACAACAAGCGACAACTACAACTCTAGATGCAACCTACCATTCACAAGGTAGAGTTCATCATAGACATGCTCATAAGCAAGGAATACAACAATCACATAATAACAAGACACACATTTCAAGTTCCAACCTTATGCCCTGTTCCAACCTTATGGCTACCCCCGGCCTTATAACTAGTTCCAACCATTACCTCCGAGTACCACCCTGTACTTCCGAGTCCAACCTTTTCCCGGTCTGGGACCGTCGTCCCCCACCAATCACACCACCAATCAATATACCACCGATCACTCAGTACACGAGGGTACCATTAAATTCATAGTAACAAACCACCGATCTCGTGAGCAAAGCTCAAGTAACAAAACCACCAATCTCAATCATATATATTCACACATAGTCATTATCAAGAGGATTAAGGCTCATCAATAGCCCAATCAAGTATCAACAAAGGGTACAACGATTTGTACAATATCACATCATAAGAATCAACCAAGAGATTTCAATAAGGACATGAAGCAATACTCAACAACAATGGACTACTGTAACACCCCACTTTTCTAACTCTTAATTATAACTCTAACCAGTCATTATCAATACTAAGCAGCGGAAAAACTAAAAGATATATAGTGGGAGTGTCACCGCCACAACCACCACTCTTTGGTGATTGCACAGGCTAAAAGGGGTAGAACTAGAAATAAGATTAAGTCTGGGAACTAAATGTAAATACTGAAAACGTAAGGGGGGAAAACGTCACCCCAAATAGTCTACATCAAAACTCAAACATAAAGTCAAAAGTCTAAAATCCATACATAACACCAATGGTACTAGAGTTTAGATATGTCTATCAACGAGACTAATCTAACTCGACTTCTTCACACTGCTGGGCCCACCTGAAAGGGGTTTTGCAAGCAACACGTAGACAAATAGGAAAACACCACTTAGCACGAAGCTAAGTATAACCACACTCAACCCTGTAAAGCATTCTAGCATATACTTTGAAAGCATTTGATTTCTTTATAACAATAAGCTAATCTCAAATCATCTTAAGATTATCACATTCTTTCTAGATGCTTGCACCCTATAGTATCAGTTGGCATGCTCATATATGTATAAGACTGATCGCATAGATTCATCAACACTCAAACTTCTCAAATAACTTAACAAGCAATTCATGCTTACCAATTGGATCATGTTAAAAGACCAAATAACAGGTGTTTACATGTTTTCGCCTTCTAATTACATAACTTGATAAGTAGAGCTTCTAGTACTACACGATAATAATGCTCAAAGGAAATATCTTAAGTCAAACTCCTCGTTATACAATCTCTTACGATGCTCTATTCGCATGCAATCACGTATAACATTATGATCATACTTCTTATGCAATCTAATGCAATAATATATTCATATTCATATGCAATCTCGTGCAATAATATAATCATACTCTTATGCAATCTAGTGCAATAATATAATCATATTCTTATGCAATCTAGTGGAACAATTTACTCATACTCATATGCAATCTAGTGCAATAATATACTCATACTCATATGCAATCTCGTGCAACAATATAATCATACTCTTATGCAATCTAGTGCAACAATATACTCATATATCATATGCATTCTAGTGTAATAATATAATCATACTCTTATGCAATCTAGTGCAACAATATACTCATACTCATATGCAATCTAGTGCAATAATATACTCATACTCATATGCAATCTAGTGCAATAATATACTCATACTCATATGCAATCTAGTGCAGTAATATACTCATACTTATATGCAATCTAGAGCAATAATATACTCATACACTCTTTTATAAATTAGAATACTTTCTGCAGAGGTCTCTTTGTTACTTTCTCGAGTCTCTGTTGACTCTCTTTCTTTCTATCGAGTCTGTATTGACTCTCTTTCTTGAGTCTCTGTTGACTCTCTTTCTTGAGTGTCTGTTGACTCTCTTTCTTTTTCTTATACTCGTAGACAGCTTAGGGTTTCAGAGAAGTGTGAATTACCCCATCGGGAACAGCATAATTCCGACCCAATATCTCCTACCGTCTGCGGAACCAATCTCGTGGTTCAAACTCTGTGGAATCGGGTATCGAATTATTAGTGTGCACACCCCCTAACCAGGATTCCAAGCCTGGCGGGAAGTTTCCAACCTCGTAACGTGGGAATACGCCGCGTTACATATACTGGGACCGCAATGTCCATAAATATCTCCCGAGAAGAACATAGTCCAAACGGTATCCTCCAAAACCTCACCGATATAGATGATACATAAATATATCTCTCATGCATCAAGCTCATGCATGCAACAATTCTACTACTTCTCAATGCATCAAAGAATGATATACCACATGCTTATGGTTTTTGAAATTATTCTTGGGCTCACGTTGTCCCCTTATGCATTTTTGAAATATGACTCATGTGAAATGTCAAAATGCTCTATAACATGCTTCTAAATCATGTATAAACTAACATGAAGTATTCAAAAATATATCATCATGCTCGGTTTGCAACATAGCAATTTCTATATAATTCACTCAACAAATTATGCTTCGTTTCTCATTGACCAAATATCACAATTTTGTCATGCTTTCATAATAAATCATATTCTCAAATGATCACGCTTCTTTACTCAATAAAATATCATCAGATCACAATAATCAAATAATTCTTCATACACAGTGAACTAGCAAATATACACTGTGTAGCAATTCTTCACAAATTCCTTCATAACATACTCGTTTTTAATCCAAATTCAACGAAATCAAAGCCACAACGTGCGTCGAGACGATCCCGAAGAGCCGAGCCACAAGGGCCCATAACACTCGATTCGAAACGACACGTAGCTGAGCCTCAAGGGCCCGGCCACTGCACAAAATCCTTCACAGAATAAACTCAGGGACCTGGGGCGGAACTCCTCATGGTCCGCCCCATGAGCCCCGTTAAAGCACCGGGACTAGGCAACGACCCTCCTCTAGGGTCTTGCCCTAGTCCCGTGCCACCACAGCTCTAGCCCACGGCCCTCCTGATGTGCCGCGGCTATGGCCGTCCCTCTGATCTGGTGCACACTGTGTTGTGCACCAGATGATGTTTCTCCTGCAAAACTCATCCAAACAAGTCCAAAACAATCTCAAAAACTCACAAACACATACTAAATCACTTCTAAGCATGAACACATCAAAAACTCATAGTTTCTACTCATTTCTAATCATAACTAAGGCTTCACAGAGCCAAAATTTAAAGAGAAATCCATGGGGTTATACCTCTTGTAGTCTAATCTTCTTGCTTGGATTTCAGCCCCACTTCACTCAAGGATCTCTACTTCTTTCACCACCTAAACATCTCAAACAACCACACAAGGCCTAAGTCTTAAACATTAAGAAGATATGATATGCATAGAAACTTAGAGAAGGAGGAAATGAATGGAGATGAAGCTTACTACTATGGTGTTGGCAGCCAAGGAAGAGATCATGAGAAAATGAGGCCAACACCATTCTATTTATAAGGGTTCAAAACCCTAGGATGATTCACAATGATTGGTTTAGGGCAAATGGGTAATTCCACAAGATAAAAGATGAATCAAGAAGGGATTTTGGATGTCTTGTGGTCCACCATGCAACATGAACCATAGGCTAGAAATGCTATCTTTTATTACTTTGGGGTTGAAACTGAATTTTCCCAAAAGTTATTTGGATGAACACTTGTTTAAAATCATTTTTTGAATACTCCGGTCTCACTCAGATAAAATTATTGATTTAAATCTTGGTACGCGAAATACCCGATAACTTAGAAGTTTTCGAATAGAATCCATTTCTTCGGTATCGAATTAATTTTAAAATGCGACGAAATTATTTTATTCAACCACCGATTGATCGCAAAAAAATTTTTAATGGAGTGAAAATGCTATTTTGGGATTTCTTAATACCGGATTTATAAAATGAAATTTTGGGTTGTTACAACTACAATCCAATATCAAAGTGATTGGCAACACGAGTTGTAAATCCTCAACAAGAAGGAACAAACCATACATACTAGCATAACAACATCAAACTAGCATGCTCATCAAACGGTTAAACCAAAATGGTTCTAACGAACCTTCAAGACTCATATTAGTCCAACGAATCACAAGGTTGGACCCTTAGCACGATTCAAGACACCAAATCATAACATGGATTCCTAACACATCGTTCTAGGCATACGAAACATCAAGAAGACTCACAAAAGCTCGATAATCCAACAACAGGAGGTCAAAACATCAAATACCAAAAGGAAAGAACCACGGGAAAACAATTCCCCTCAACCACCACAACGTTTCCCCGCGGGTGGGGCGGTGGGTAGGCCACTACCCGCCGTTCCGCCCGCGGGGTACACCCTGTACACCAAAAATTCCCTTCGGGGAAATTCATCTCCAAGGTCAAGTTCAAATCCAAAACACCCAAAACCTCACAAACAAAAAAGATATGACTTGAACCCAAGAATAGCTCAAAGAAAGGTATTCAGGAACCCTAAATACAAGCTCTAAACATGCATTATCACAAGATCATGTCTCAAATCACTCACAACATCAAGAATCATCAAATAGAAGCCAATAATCATCAATATCAAGTATAAAATAGGTTTTGTAGAGCATGGGTTACCTTTGTAGACCAAAAACTACTTTCTTCTTACACTCATAAGCCTCTCCTTGAAGCTCTTTCTCACCCAAGACTTCTTACACAACCATATCACAAAGAAAACACCAAAATAAGATAAAGATACCTTAAAGCTAACTAAAAACACTAAACAACTTAAGATCTTACCCTTTCCTATGCTAGGGAGGTAGAAAGGTGGAATCTTTAGGTGGAACTTTGCAAGGATAGAGAACCCTTCTTCTAGTTTGGAGAGAAAGCTAAGGTTTCTTTTAGAGAGAAGGTGGAGGGTTTAAGATTTGGCTAGCATGGGAAATGAATGAAATGTCTTGCTAGGGAAAACTTGAGCATCAAACATGTGTGGAAGGTCAACTTTACCCTTACTAAAGTTGGGAAGACAAAAGGGTTGAGGTACAAAGCATAAGGCACATGGTACACTTGGTTGACTAAGGAGACTAGTCAAATTCTAGTCCCTCGACTATTAAATTTCAGGATTTTTAGAAAGAAATTATCAAAGGAAAGCTAGGATTAATTCCTCAATTAATCATTAAGGGTTAAATTTACTGGGTGTCACAGATTAGGTTAGAATTCTCTCCAACTTCTTTCTAGAAATTAGCTCTCAATACTCTTGATTTGTAAGAAGAAGAAGGGGATCCAAGCATATCTTTGTGGGATCTACATCTTCAACTTGGATTGCTTAGTAATCTAGACACTACAAAGTGGGTAATCTCTTTAGATCTAATCTTTTGTGCTTAAATTGTTGATAATGCCTATTTTTGTATTTGTTGGGATATTTGAGCATGAATATGAGTAGCTAGATTTATATGAGTGGATTGGATATTCCTTTGTGATTGTTGATGTATTGATTAATATTATTTGGTTATATGTTTGATCCTTGTTGGAAGTTTTGATACACTCTAGCCTCCCTATTTGCAATTCCCGCCTTGCGATCCGAGAGGGCCAAGTCTGGAAGCAACCACGTAGGCAATATATTCAATGAAATGTCTTAGGCATGGAATTTGTCTATGAGGCTAAGCACGTAGTGGCTAGCATTAGCAAACCGTGTGCCAATGATCAAACCCCCGCATAGCCTAATTCTCTCTAATGTCTATACATTGCAATCCTCGGAATTCCAATTCACTACACTTCTTTTTATTTTATAGTTTCTTTTATTTCTTTGCTTATTTTTCTTTGTTGCATTCTTCACTCTTGCACACATGCCCTCACCTACACTCTTTGCACCTAGTTTTCTCTTGTAATGAACTGTGACACGTGATTGTCTTGCACTCTATTTACTCCGACTTGCCATCCTTGAGTTCGACACTCGGGGATTCCACATCTCTGTTTACACTCTCCATCAGTCGGTCTCCTTCTTCTGCTAGTTTAAACGTCGGTGTTGCCTCGCCGCCAGTCGCCTTCTTCTACTAGTTCGAACGCCGGTGCTACCTCGTCGTCGATCTCCTTGAGCTTTTGATTTTGCAATCTGGAGGTCACCCATGCTTGAATCTCCAGATCTGTTATACTCTCCCTCGTCACCGGTCTCCTTCTTTTGTTTGTTTGAAAGTTCTATGTCTTTGTTATACTGATCTAAATTGTCATTGAAATTTGGGCAAATTAAATTATAATTAAATTTAATTCTACATAATGTTAAAGTGTTATTAATAACATATATATATATATATATATATATATATATATATATATATATATATATATATATATTATGTATTTAATTTAGTAACGTATATAGTACGTATTTAATTTAGAATGTGGAGAATAAATTTCAAAAATAAGTACTAGTAAATAAGTTTTCAATTTTAATTTTCGAAAAAAAAATAGAAAACAGGAAATAAAAAACTAAGAATTGAAAATAGAGAATAGAAAACAAAGAACGAAAGTAAATATGAAGATTGGTTTTAGGACTTTTAGAAAGCCCACGGAGGTCCAACACAACCGGAAGATTGGTGGATTCACCGGGAAATGTGAAAAGATTGATAAACGGTCCGGAAAATATAAAGTAAAAATAGATAAGAATAAGAATGGACGCAATGATTTTTACGTGGAAACCGAAAGAAAAACCACAGGCCCTTTTGGGCGGTGCCAAGCCTAAATTCACTATATATTTTGTAAATGTTTTTACACGTCGATATAGCTATGTTGTACATTGAGATATGGCTTTTGTTGAGAGAGGAATGGAGTTTTCTTGTTGAGAGGAAGAGTGATATGGGAAGAGTGACATGGTAAGAGTGATGTGGAAAGAGTCCTTCCATGTGTGGAGATGCATAATGTGGTCCCCCTTTGCTCTTCATCCTTCTTTTTTTTTTTTCTTTTTTTTTAGCTACAGATTATAGACGTTGGGGGAGAAATAATGATTATTAATACTATTTGGCATTAACATAATAACATGTAGTAAGTGGGTGGTTAATTGAAATGGGAGGGGTGTGTTTATGAAGAAACGGAAGAGGGATGAAAGGTTTTAATATGAGGCTTTATTATGGGTAATTAATAGGATAGTTATTAGGATTAAATAGGGAAATAATGGCTGATTTATTTGGTTTTTTAGTGGGTATTTATTTTGGGGGGTTACGGAGAGGTTGAAATGTTTGATCGGGTTTGAGTGGTCCAACTGGGGCTAGGCGGTTCAACCGGGTTCTCATATTGGGTTATCCATCACCCCTTATTTAACAACTCACCAATCATCTTATATTCAAAGTTTCATTTTCAGCGGGACTCATGCAGTAGTGTGGAAGGTTGGGCAAACTTGAACTTGGGACCAAATCTATTTGGTGGATATCCCGTAGAGGTAGTAAGCCATCAGAAAGGTCCTCAAGAACAACATCAGAAAATTCTTTTAACAAGGAGCGAAGCTCACAAGGTATGACATTATGTCGTTCGTGATAAGTTGCATTAACTTCAAATTGCCAAGGCCTACCAAGAAGAATATTGCAGTCATCCATGTCTATAACTTCACACATAATTGTATCTTCTATAGCGCTTCCCAATTGAGGTAGCGACATGGCAAATTTCTGTAACTAAGACCGATGGGCCCTCCTTGATCCAACATAACTTATAAAGCTTTGGGTGTGGCTCAGTGAGAAGGTTGAGGTGTCGCACAAGAGACCGAGAAACAATATTATCACAACTCCCATTGTCGACGATGAGTTTGCACACCTTTCCCATGATACTACAATATGGCCGAAAAATATTATTGCGTTGGACTAGTACGTCCTTTTTCTTCAGTTGTGTATAAGATCCTCTTGATGATAAAACTTACATGCTCACCATCTTCTTCTGCAATTTCAATGTTCTCATTAGTATTCTTGGCAACCAAGTCAACTGATCGTCGAGCCCTACATTCATTTGAACGGTGCCCTAACTCCCCACATTTGAAACACTTACCCGTCATGGGCTTGTCATAAGGATTCAGTATTGCACTCCGTGTGGGTTGCTCATTATTTTGTTTTTTTGTGAAAGATTCATTAATGAAACTACTTCATTGGATATTGTCGGGTGGGGTGAGATAAGAATAGGTCGGTTGGAGGTGTTACCTTGCATGGGTGGTATGGAAGGTCCACGGGGAATAGTAGGGGTGAGCATCGGTCGGTTACGATTAATAACCGACCGATAACCGAATAACCGATGGCATTTTTTAAATCTCCATAACCGACCGAAACCGACCGAACATACACTATTAACCGACCGAAACCGATTATGTCAGTTTCGGTCGGTTATTCGGTTAACCGAATAACCGAGCATCCATAAGTAATATAAATAAATAAATATATATATATATATATATATATATATATATATATATATATATATATATATACATATGTTACTGTATATATTAATATACAGTATATATTACTGTATATATTGTCGGGTGGGGTGAGATAAGAATAGGTCGGTTGGAGGTGTTACCTTGCATGGGTGGTATGGAAGGTCCACGGGAAATAGTAGGGGTGAGCATCGGTCGGTTACGGTTAATAACTGACCGATAACCGAATAACCGATGGCATTTTTTAAATCTCCATAACCGATCGAAACCGACCGAACATACACTATTAACCGACCGAAACCGATTATGTCGGTTTCGGTCAGTTATTCGGTTAACCGAATAACCGAGCATCCATAAGTAATATAAATAAATAAATAAATAAATAAATAAATAAATATATATATATATATATATATATATATATATATATATATATATATATATATATATATATATATATATATATATAATAGTGTCGGTTATTCGGTGACCGCGGTTATTACACTTTCATAATCGATAAATAACCGAATAGTCGAATAACCGAAATTTTTTTTTTGCCTTATAACCGATAACCGACCGATAACCGAAATTATCGGTCAGTTCGGTTATCGGTTATCGGTTTTGTCAGTTTTTCGGTAATTATGCTCACCCCTAGGGAATAGAGTTGGCATACTGCCTTCATTGGTCCCAATACCAAACTGATGTAGGACGAAACAAGAAAAGAATAACAACTAAAGCAGAGATAACAAAACTTAGGATAGTTTTTTTTTGTTTTTTTTTTTTTAAATAAAATATTCAATGTCCCATTAGAAGCTTACAAAATAGATTTTATAGATAGGCTTACTAGTAAAAGCAAGAGAAATAACTGCTAGGAAGTTGGGAATGGTAAACATCACATAGAAAATAACAGGTCATGGGAAAAAACAAATAAACAATAAATACAAAATACATGCATCCAAATTGTGGCCATCATAATGAAGATATAAATGTGTTATGCACGCCATCAGTCCACTTTTATTCTTTATTATTTTTTTTATTAGAACATCCTCATTTGGTCTTAGTATTATTGTGACATGATATTTTTAGTCATCCATCAACAAAATCGTCAAAATGTTATTAAATACAAAGACATTTCAATCTTCTTTTTTTTTTTTTTATATATAGAAAATAGGTTGAACCGCTATATTTTTTTTATATATATTTTAAAAAAAATCCATAATTGAAGGCCAAAATGCTCTTGTATTCAATGATATTTAAACTGTTTTGTTGATAAATATAAAAAATGATCATGTCACGATAATATTATGATCAAAAATGAATATTCTGATATATAAAAAAAAAATAAAAAAAAAAATAAAAAAAAAACCTTAAAATGAATTGTCACTTATAAATCTAGATTAGACTATAACAAAAAAAATTGAATTAACTCTAAAAAAAAAAAAACGTAGCAGCTTATGCATAAATTGGGCTATTATATCATGGACCAGGGTCCATAGTGCACATAATGTATAGAATAGCTGTGGTCATCCGACTTACCATAAGACCTAGCTAGCCCAAAAGAAATCGTCACCTGTGGAAATCAAACTCGGGTTATTATCCCATAATTCTCCCCACAAAGAAAGCTCATTTTCTACTTGAGCTAACCTGTTGGGTTAGATTAAATCTCTCTTTGAGGGTATTGATTTCTACTCCACCATTACACGTGCCAGATTTGAAGAGTTGAACTTGGATCTTTTTAGCAAGTGTATGGAACCAGTTAAGAAGTGTTTGAGAGATGCCAAGATGGAAAAGAGCAATGTTCATGATGTCGTCGTTGGTGGCTCCACTAGAATTCCCAAGGTTTAGCAACTGTTGCAGGACTTCTTCAACGATAAAGAGCTCTGCAAGAACACCAATCTTGATGAAGTCGTTGCCTATGGTACTACTGTGCAAGCTGCTATTTTGAGTGGCGAGGGTAACGAGAAAGTCCTGGACCAACGCCGTTGCTGCTCTGCTTCGCTAGTGAAAACAGATATCGTTGTTGCTTCATCGGACTCTCACCGAAACCGCCGACGACGAGAGAAGGGAGGCCGGAAAAAGGGTCGCCAATGCTGTCTCTCGTTGCCGGAAGACCGCTACACGTCCCGTCATCGCCGAAGCCTTCTAGAACCGCGCACCACCACCTCATGCTGGTACCCTTCGTCGGAAGAGGAAACCCACGCCGGAGGAGCTCGCCGGCCCATATTGTTTCACCGAAACTAGGAACGTCGCTGGAGACTGCTCAGCCCTGCTGTTAGGGGTGTTCAATCGGTTAACCGTTCGGTTAACCGAACCGTTTTAACCGAACCGAATTAACCGAAGTTTTTTTTCCTTTAACCGTTAACCGAACCGAAATTTGCTCTACCGAATTCACCGAACCGAAATTTTTTTCGGTTAATCGGTTGGTTAACCGATTAACCGAACTTTTTAAAGCTAAAATTTAAAATTCTAAAAATAACACTTAAAATAATAAATCGCATTAAAATAAAATACATATCATAATACATTCATAACAAAATATAAATAACATGAATTATAAACTCCAAACATCCATAATTTCAAATTAGTATTTATATTTATATTATTATTTTTATATATATATTAAAAACTTCGGTTAACCGTTCGGTTAATTCGGTTAACCGACCTTTCGAACCGAATTAACCGTTAACCGAAATTTTAAAATTCCTTTAACCATTAACCGAACCGAAAAAGTTCGGTTCGAAAACGGTTAACCGAACTTTGTCAGTTCGGTCGGTTAACCGAAAATTATCCGAAGTTTGCACACCCCTACCTGCTGTGCGACGTTGGAAGATAGTTGAAGAAAAACGGAGGTCCAAGAATCGCAACGCTGCTACGCCGCAAAACCAAACCACCACCGTCGCTGTTGCTTCTTGTCTTCACCGATGGCCAAGAGGGGGGGGGGGGGGGGGGGGGGGAGTTGAGAGCGTGAGGAAGGTGATGGAGGAGATATATGTGAAATGACAGCTTTACCTTCAAACTTAACGACCATTTGACAGCAAACTTAACGGGAGGACCACATGTGGTTATTTTTAAAAACTTGGAGGACGTCTCGTGGTCGTTTAAAAATCGAATGACCACAGCTGGTATATAGCTAATACTTGGAGGACCATTGGAGGTTTATATCATATATTATGTATATGTGTATTATGAACATAAATTATGTATATTATGAACATGAATTTAGAGTAAATACCCAAAATGGTCCCTCGACTATAGCTAAATTCACAAATTAGTCCTCGACTTTCAATTTCAACCAATTAAGTCCTTAACTTTGTAATTTTGACACGATTTGGTCCTCCATCTATTTGACTGTTTGTTGACCGCGATCTTTGAGGATATATATGTAGTTTCACGTGCAAAGCTCAAGAGAACGCTCTTGGAGGTGACATCGTTGTTTCGGAGGGGGAAGTGCTTCTCCGCTTGCTGCTTGGGGATCACGAGCCGGTTCAGCTTAGAGAACGCTCTTAGAGGTGACAGCGCCGTTTCAGAGGGGGGAAGTGCTTCTCCGCTTGCTGCTTGGGGATCCTGAGCCGGTTCAGCTTGCCTACATCGCTTGGAGTCACGGCTTTCTCGAGGAGCCACTCCAGGGATTTCGGCGATCTATCTATCAAAAGCTATAATCTCTCCGGCATGGGGTGCAACGCCAACAGTGGATTCTAATGTAACAGTGCGGTCTAGAAATGCAACCGGAACCTTAAAAACCCGACGATGAACCATGAAATTACATATATATCCTAAAAAAGCGCAGTCAACAAACGGTCAAATAGACAAATGACCAAACTGTGTTAAAATTGCAAAGTTAAGGACTTAATTGGTTGAAATTAAAAATTGAGGATCAATTTGTAAATTTAGCTATAGTCGAGGGACTATTTACTCATGAATTTATATACATTATGGAGTCAAATTATTTGTATTGGCATTGTGGACCTCGTCCACGATATAACGGTCCCACCCATAATAGTGTGCTGACTCATGAAATCCACGTCAGGTACATCCTCGAAAGATATTTTCCCAACGTGACATGTCAATATCCCATTGGCCACAGTGACGATCCCTACGTGTCCTCTACGGTTTTGACTATTAACTGAAGCCGAATTAAATCTCTTGCTTTCACTGTTTTACTCTCTCTTTCCTTCTCTCTCTCTTAGTTAAAACCCCGGAGGGCGTTCCAAATCTGTCTACGCTGTCGTTTCTCCGATCTGTACATCCAATTCTCCGGAGAGAGAAGACTCACGCGCATCACTTCTTTTAGGTGAAGCCTTTATTTTTGGGGATTTTCATTTCCAGAAGATCACTATTTGTTTGTTTTTGTTTTATTAATTCAATTTGTTTTTTTTTTTTCTTGAGTTACATTTCTAATTGAAGAAATTGTTGCCGTTCTTTAATAATTCGATCTTGATTTGGTTATCACTATCTGCGTAATGTGATTTTATTTTATTTTTTTTGACAAAAAGAAAAGATTGTCGTTGCAGACTTTCACTGTCTGGGTAAAGATTGTATATTTTCCACAATCGAATAATAAAACTATGGATAATGGATTTTTATTTATCTAATTTTTCACTGATTTTGTGACATGGCGGCTCTTCTACTTCAAAATTCTCATTTTAATTATGAAATGTAATGTTTGCTATGTGCTAGAGCTTCTTCCTTAGACGGTGAAGCAGAAAAGGACAAGGGCAAGTGTGCGCGATCCTGAACATTGTAAGGATGAAGAATAACGAGCGTCTGGCAAATATACTTTTAACAGGTCTATTTCTCACTCAGAATGAGTTTGATTCTTGCAATTGTGCTTGTGGAAGAATTTGGATCAATTATTAAAATCTTTTGGCAGTTCTACCATCTTGCTACTAACAAATGTTTGAAAAATTAGCCTGCCTTGTTTTCAGGGTCTGATTTCTATTTTTGAGTAATTAACTATAGTGGTATAGTTCTTTTCAAAAAAAAAACTATAGTGGTATAGCCAAACTTAGTAAATTACCATTTATCTTTAAAATAATCCAAGATTCAAAGTTAAAAAAATTTAAACGATATACTCTGAAACCAAAGGATCAAATAGAATTTCCAAATGTGCCTCAATCTGAGGTGACATTAAGTAGCCAGTTATGTAATTTCTCAAGGGGCTACTCTGGCATCATGTTAGCCATGGATTCCACAGTGGGAGACTGGGAGTTGCATACTTTCCTGCATGAATGGAACTATGTTCCTTGGAGTATGGAATCCATGTCATAAATGGTAGAGAGTTGGTTTAGAAGGGATAGCTGATGGGAATTTGTTATATCCTCCTGAAAACAACAAATTTGCTGATTGCTTGGCCAGTTTGGGCCAGATCACTCTGAAAGAAAAATGAATCCTGAAAATGCACCAGATAGTTTGGATGAATTACTAGAGCATCACAGATAAGCTTTATGGGCGCAGTGATAGTTTTGAACTATGATGTGCCAAAATATTCTGGAGTTTTCCTTTGTCAAATCTGCCTTTTTCTTGAGCTTGTAATGTTGCATTGGGTAGAATGAGCTTTCTTTTGGATTTATATCCATATGCTAGACATTACCCCTTTTGTTTCTTTTCTAGTCTATGTCATTTCTGGTCCTTCATGTTTCTGATTTTGACAGTCTCAACCTAAGTTCAAAACTGTCAAACCATCATTCCCATTTCCCAATGTTCACTTAGTTTCCCATCATTAGTCCCTCCATCACTCATGTTGCCGAAGGCCAAAGGAGAGCCACACATATTGATGTGTCTCATCTAAGGGTGGAACATAAAAAACACCATACCCAATGGCCCATATTCTCATCACATTGCCCAACATGTGTGGATATTAGTTAAAATGTAAAAATTACCATTCCTGTGATTGGTTCCTACAGTTTTAAAAGTGCCCAGTCAATGTCCTTATTGTGTATGAAGTTTTCCTTGTTAGTCCACTTTTGATGATTAGTGTCAAAGACTAACAATGGGAAACTTTGGGAACAGATGGAATGTTAACTGAACAATGTTGAATATGAGGGGTATGACCATCAAAGTCAGAAACATGAGGGACAAAAAATGGCAAAATCTCCTTTCTTTTGTATGAAAATGACAGTGACCATCATGAGAGATTGGAAGTTATTTCTTCATCTGTAAAATTTTGATTGGGCTTAGATAGAGAAAGTGCTACTTGTGTTTAGGGGCTTAGGGCTTGTAACCTATTAAGATCCTTACTTCTTAAGACCAAGTGCTCAAGGTGTTTGCTCAATGTTCTGTCAAAATTTGTCTAACATGGGTAAAATCACATAAACCCTCTTATCTAAGGTGTTTAAGTGCAAGTTTTTTTTCCCCATAGAAAAGCTAACAGCGCCAGCCACCTTGCCATCAGTGGCCAGACAATGGAAAACAAAAGGAAACACATTAACACTTCCATACTCACACTGACCACCCCACCCCGGTGACCCGGTCTCTATCATGAGAAGCAAGAAAAAGAAATGAAGGACTAACAGTGGGTTCATGGCCTAAGTTGGGGGGATGAATTGGATGACATGAAAAGTAGAGGTCTTAACAAGCTGACGGGCCTTAAAGTCAAGTGTCTAAAACATACATTTTTTGTCATTCAAATTCAAAATGTTTTCCCATTGGAATTAGTGAAATGAGTATTTTAATAATTTGAGTAATAATTCTATATTTGCTAAAATCTAGTTATCTTTAATTGCTTGTTGAGATCATCACAGCAAACAGTGTTGAGGAAATTAATATTTTAGAGTGAAGTGCAAGGCCTTTTGCTTTGCTTTAAAAATAATGAACAAGTGTATGCATATACAATTCTGGATTTTTTTTCTCCTTTTCAAAGAGGCCATGGAAGCTTGTAATAGTGAATGCATGTTCAGTCAATCAGGAAAAAATTTCCAAGTTAGTTATTTTAAAACTTTTAGGCCAGAATACCAGATGTCAACTTGATGGTATAATCATTATTTGTGCTAATAATAGAAAGCTAGTTATGATCATTATGCTTTCACTGATTTCTGGATCTGTTTCAGGTTTAACTTTGGCTCCACTTGTGGTAAAGATAGATCCAAATCTGAATGTCATTTTGACAGCCTGCCTCACAGTTTATGTTGGATGCTACCGATCTGTTAAACCAACTCCACCTTCGGTATGTTTGGCTGGCCCCCATGTTGTGGCCTTTGTTTAAAAAAAAAAATTAATTAATTATTATTTTTAAACTAAGATTTACGATAGCTTTATAAATGATGATGATGATGATGCCTAAACATTTGCTATTTTTATTTGCAGGAGACAATGTCTAATGAACATGCCATGCGATTTCCCTTAGTTGGAAGTGCAATGTTGTTGTCATTGTTCTTGCTTTTTAAGTTCCTGTCTAAAGACCTGGTTAATGCTGTCCTGACATGTTACTTCTTTGTACTCGGCATCGCAGCCCTTTCGTATGTTCTTTTAGTATGGATCAATTTACTAATGCTTAATATTTCATTTTATTGACATGAATAATATCAAACACAATTCTTGTCTTTTGCACTCTGCAGAGCAACATTGTTACCTGCAATTAAGCGTTTCTTGCCAACAAAGTGGAATGAAGATCCCATTGTATGGCGTTTTCCATATGTTCGCTGTAAGATTTCTTGTGGTTAAGCTTATATTCTTTCTGAAAAGTTTAGCTGTCTTATAGACTTAGGATCTTGTATTCTTCTTTGATGTCCAGGTAGTTTTCTTAATGGAACATATTTCATACAGCCTTACTGGCTGCTTATTTTAAACACCACTGCTGATTTATCCTGCCTTCTGTGGTAGCTTAACTACTTGTCAATTAAAACACTGTATATGCTAGTGTAGGCTGAAGCTAAGGGGTGTCACTTTTCTGGGGAATCTATTGTTACAATCCCGCATTTGATACATATGCCAGCCTACAAAGTAATGCCAAAATTTCTTAGTTGCTGATTTGCAGGCATGTGAAGTCCAAAGAAACAAGCCTACTTCATCTTTGATGTAGGCTTACATAATATTTCTTTGATATGTATATGAATGTACACATTTCTCTTTCTATAAGATGGTAAATATAATTCAAACTTTCTTCCTAATTTTATTTGTAAATCAGAAATTTTCTTTATGATCTGTAGCTTTAAAGATTTTTCCTACTTGCAAACCTCATTGCAAGCTCTACAGTTTGATTTGGATATTGTGGTTTCCACTGACATCAAAGTAAATCACTTTTACTGGCTTTCCACTTTAATAGTGCATAGAAGAGATGTGGAGAAGTTTGAGGGAAAAGAATAGAGCAAATTCTAAATAGAACAAAGGAATTGTTGCTACAAATGAAGGCTAATGCCTCATTTGTGGTTATTGACATGGATTGGCTATAAAAGAGACACATGAAATATAGTTGTTAAATATGATATTGTTCTATTGAAGAGTGGTGTTTTTTTGGGTTCTGTTTAAAGATTGTTAAGTTGGAGGGAGAGATGAGATATTGGAGCTTTCTGTGTGGTGATACTTGCTTCTATAGTCAAATGTGTTTCCAACTTTAGATTGTGCTTGTTTTATCTTCAGTGATGATCTCATGAATCATGAGTTCGATAGTTCAAAATTGTCAATGACACTTTTGATCCTGTCTTCATGACATCATTATATATCAAACCCAACCTAGTTTGGTTAACACCCCCCTGAAATGCTACATCCATAAATTTCTTTTGATCTGTTTGACATTATCAACATGATTTTTTTATTTTTATTTTTTTTTTTCCTTTGAAGCTTTTAGATGTAGAGTTGACAGAGATCTCAGATTGTTGCTGACATTTTTGCAACATGATTTTATTTTTATTTTTTTGCTTTTCTTTTGCAGCTTTAGATGTAGAGTTGACGAGATCTCAGATTGTCGCTGCAATTCCTGGAACCATTTTCTGTGCATGGTATGCAAAGCAAAAGCATTGGCTAGCAAACAACATTTTGGGGCTTGCATTCTGCATCCAGGTTGGTTAGTGTGCATCTGAAGTGCCATTTGGTTGGTCTGTATACTTCATAGAGTATTATCTATGCATCCACTGGAGTAGGATGTTTTTGTAAATTACCTGATGAAAAAATATCTATCTCCTTTTTAGTTTTATGTATGTCCGGCAATAAAGTAACTTTGCATGTTTGTCTGTACTCTAATATTCGGATGACCTCATGGTTGATCTAGTTGTCTATCTGAAGAAGTTTACATGTCTAGATGTCAATGGTGTGGATCTATGATATTGATATCTTAGCTTTCAAAGTGTGATTGTGGCACCCTTCAATGGATAAATAACAATCCTCTGCCGTAGCCTTTTCTTTTCCATCATTATATTTTTTGACTAGCTTATTTGCTTGATGTGTTTTCTTTTTCTATTTTGTTTTCAGGGAATAGAAATGCTTTCACTTGGCTCATTTAAGACTGGTGCCATTCTTTTGGTGAGAATTAATCTTGAATTCTATCTTTAGGATCATGTAATTTTGAGCTGTACATTTTTTTAAGGTGTCAGTTTTTACACCCCCCCCCCCCCCCCCCCCCACCATTAAGTGAACTATCTGGTTCCATAATTGCTTTGCTTTATTTTGGATTCTAGGCTATGCAGTTGCGACTGACCTGATGTTTTGTCATGCTTCCTAATTGCAGGCGGGACTATTTATATATGATATTTTCTGGGTCTTTTTTACCCCGGTGATGGTTAGTGTTGCAAAGTCATTTGATGCTCCCATAAAGGTTTGTAATATTTATTGTTTTTACCTACTTCTAGTTGATTATTGTGATGTGTTCAATACAAATGTGCTAACTGTTTGATGTTTCAAATCATGCAGCTTTTGTTCCCAACAGCAGATTCTCAACGTCCATTTTCAATGCTCGGCCTTGGGGATATTGTAATACCTGGTATAACCTCCATTCTACTGTGGAAGCTTGAAGCTTTCATTCATCTATAATTTCTCGTTTGTCAGATTGCAATAAAGCCATTCCATAAATTTTCGTAAAACCATTTTTACTAGTAGATTTCCAAGTCATCTCATCACTGCGCTTCCTTTAGTCTTTGTTTGTCATTTTTATGCAGCAGATGAATACAGTTGTAGCTTTGTTTTGCAATGAGTTCATTTGCTGCAATAGTTTTGAGCCTATTCACAATTCTTTTGTTCATTGCTCCTACTATGCAGGAATTTTTGTGGCATTGGCACTCCGATTTGATGTCTCTAGAGGGAAGCGGAGCCAGTACTTCACAAGCTCATTTGTTGGGTACACAGTCGGTTTGGGTCTGACCATCTTTGTCATGAACTGGTTCCAAGCTGCACAGGTGAGTGTTCAAAAAGAGCCTTTACAGTTCCACATTCCCGTGTTAATAGACATGCAATAATGCTTCTAACCTTTTCTAACTTCTTAAGTCTCTAATTGGTTGACTTCCACTTTTATTCTTTTTACAGCCAGCACTGTTATACATTGTTCCAGCTGTTATTGGATTTTTGGCTGTTCATTGCCTTTGGAACGGGGATGTTAAACCTGTACGTGTATATCCATCTTTTCTTTCTATATTACTTTTTGCTTTCTATCATTTTGGTACCTCACTTCCATTGAGGGAGGGTTTAGCCTGGTGGTCGACTAAGCCCTTAGCCCTGCTGTTATGCCCATATTCAAATCCCATCTCCCCTATCTTTTGACACCCGCCAGATAAACTGGAAAAGAAAAAAGTAAAAACTTTTGTGAACTTAATTCTTTCTCGCTTTCTCCCCCAACCCATATACACTAACATGCACTTCTTTTTTATGGGGTAAGATTTTTATGGAAATTAGAAAGAGATTATGATGCATTTTGATCCTTTCTTAAGTCTTGTTTGGTTACTTGAGCTCAAAACTGTTTGGGGTGATTTTGTTTGTGCAGTTGCTGGAGTTTGATGAGTCGAAAAAAGTTGCCGAAGAAGGCGAAGAAGCTATAGAAAACAAGAAAACAGAGTAAAATTAGGAGATACAGTAGAAAAGACCTTCTGACTCAGTTACAAAGGGGAGTCGCTGAGGATATTTTGTTTGCTGAGGCCCAGATTGTTGTATTAGATTTTTTTTTTTTGTTTTAAACCAGTAAATATTTTCTGGCCTCTAATCATCCGTCCGTCTTAACTAAGATTTTTCAAGCATCATTTTAATTATTGTTTAACAGTAATGGCCCCTTTTTGGATAATCAATCCTTAATTACTCCCCCCAAATCCTTGCTTATATAATTTATGATTTACCTGCTAGAATCAGGACCAGGACACCAGTATAGAAAATTGGTAGATAGAAAATTATAGAAAATAATTTTATTTTTTATTTAATTTAATTTTTTTGGTTGGGGTGTGTATAGCTTATTTATTCGTCGAATAATTTTAATAGTTAAATGGATAAATTATAGTCTAACAACTTTTTGTAGAAATGCAATTGAGCTTTCAAAATTTAAAAAGCTTTTGGGATGAATGATGATTTCCATAATTTATTATATTAATAAATAAACTTGTAATATAAATATTTTTCCAATTAATTAAAATTTTAAAAATAAAACAAAACAAACTTGAGCTAATTCGGAATTCTTCTATTCTAGTTGGATTTGGAATCAGCAAATGAATCCAAATCGGACACAAAAACTGATTTAGAATTTAGTTATGAAATTTCAGTTATCAAAATGTTACTTTCTTGAAACACATTAGGTATCAATTTTTATAAAGAACAGAAAATGTACTTCATAGTTGGGCATCAAAATGAAACCTTTGGCAAACTCCCGTAAAATTAGGTAAGTATTATGTTGCGAAAGCAATACAAAATTGAAGAGCTATGATCACCACCATGACATCAAAACTGCTATTTGATTACAATGAAATCAAATTCGAACATAAACAAGATCTCTACAAAAAAAAAAAAAAAAAAAAAAAAAAAAAAAAAAAAAAAAGTGCTTTTGGTATTGGACTAGATAAAAAAAAAAAAAAGAAGAGGCAAGTGAAATGTGTAAAATGAAGATTATACTATTCTGGAAAAACCAATATATTTTTCATAGATTTATGTTAACTTCATGTACCACCCCCCACCCTTCCACACTCACAGTAGATGCAGATACAGACCAATGAATGCCTGAAGACTTAACCAGGCGGCGTGGAAACGTGTACAGACAGGTAGTGAACAGTTCTCACAGTTAAGAGGAGGCATGCATTCTTAGTCACTATCCCATCCAGGAATGTTTGAAGTTGCTTCATTCACCATCTTCACTAGCCTCACCTGCAACAATCAACATCATGCATGTTTGTTTAACAGTGCTCTTGAGACAATGTCTCCTTTTCTTGTTTCCAAGTGGGGTGGGTGGGTGTTTGCATGTTTCAAACATCGCTGGACTTCAAATAATGCTGCAGGATTCATTCATCTCCCAACTCCCAACTACCCATCATAATGCCATACCCTCGTGACAAGAGGAGGTCAGCATATATCTAGGTAGGTGTGATATAATTCTAGCTTTAAACTCAAAAGGAAGGATTCTATTCTTTAGGCTCCTCCAACTTTTTATTTTTAATGCTCTCTTTCTAACAGAAATATTTTGAGAGAGAGAGCACAAAGTAATTTAGGCAGTATTTGAGGATCATCATCATGAAAGGTCTAGACGATAGATAGTCTCAATGAAAAATATCCACTACCACTGCCACTATGCTTTTACAACAGATAAAGCTAAAGGACATTTATTTATTTTTTATTGGGTGAGCGTGATATGGCAATGCAAGTTACTTAATTTTTTAAGTGTCAATAAAACGTACTGGATTTCAATTATGCAGCTTTCGGGTTAATTTTGTTCAGTTCCATGGTTCTCTAAACATATTCTGGGTGGTGAACAAGAAGAAGAAGGGTTTACATACCACGCTTTCAGGAACCCCTGGAGGAGGCAAAGGGTGGTTCCTTGGTATAGGACCTTGGAGATGAGATCTTTTATCAAACCTCCATTCTCCAATCTTTCCATATGTCAATTGTCCCTGTTAAATCATCGCCACGAATAAAATGACCCAGGTGAGAAAAACTGTTAGAAGGACATGTATATTTATTCCATCAAGCTAAGTGAACGCAAGCTGAACAGATGATGGAACAGGTAGTATCATGAGGATAATCAAAACTCTGTTACCTTCATATTGTAATCACAACCATATGTATAGTGAATGATGAATTTTTTGCCGACTTCAAGGTCCCAGGGAGGCTGAAATATATATATCAATTTTTTTTCAGTAAGCAAATGATTGAGGATAACAATAAAAGGAAAATGTTGTTATTCTTCAAAAACCTGTAGCATGAAGTCTTTATGGAGAGTATGCCTCACGCCATGCAAAGCGGATGCCACCGCATAAGCATACCTGAGAAACAGACAAATTACAGCCAAATAAAAAAGCTGCCAGGATAAGTTGGCATTTAATAGTGGAAAAAACCCGAGTATGAATATAGCGCACATTTCTAGAACCCAACCAAAAGCCTTGTCAGTTTCAGTATCATCTTTCATCCTCAAAGAAACATTCATCCATGTTGGAGCAATTTTCTCCAGAGTTGACTGCAGCAATCCGAGAGGCCAGCAGATTATGGAAGGAAATAACATAAATTTGGAACAAATGACTAAGATAACAATGCACATAATAATGAGTCATAAAATGTATTTCATAGTCTACGAAATCAGTAAAGCCACAGCCTGAAGATCAAAGGTTCATAAAACGGTGAATTAGCTTTGCCTGCATAATATTTGGATTAAAATTATTGCTCTTGCAAGAGTCAGCTCCTTCCCTTGCAAGTCTGCACTGGGGATGTTTATCTTTTTATAATCTTCTGAGTATTTAGTAAATCACTGCATATAGTAATTTTAGATACCATGTTGTGGCCTTCACATATTATTCCATGTTCTTTTGATGAGTAGCCTTACCTTCTTGATTATTGCTGGAGAATTGCCAATAGGATCAACATTAGTTATAGGGCCCTTCTCCACTGGATAATATTTTCTTATGATTTTCTCATTCTCTACAGGTTTGATGTAGAAAAAAGGGAATGCAACCGCCTGCCCTTCAACAGCCAAATTCGGCAAAGGATTCACAAATATGTGATCAGGTTCTGCCATTAGAATGTATCTGCATCAGTCAGCATGTACTACCATTAAGATCAAACATGTGAGATAAAAATAATTTTGCAGTTCAGAGCACAAGTGACATACTCTTCCTCAATCACAGCTTTCTCCAGCCACTGAACAAAAGCCCATGGTCGGTTCAGGACAATGTAACCCTGCACAAAACATTCAATTGTGTAAACAAACCTAAGGGAAGTATTGCTACTTAGAGCAAGAAAAGAATTCAAACTTAAAGATGTCTTCAAGTAAATAGGAAGCCAGAACCAACTAGAACTTAAGAAGAAACCAAACACATATTTCTTCACTCAAAACTTACAGGTGTTCAAGATGCCAAAAGATAAGAAAAGGAAAAGAATAAGGGTGTGTTTGGTTCGCACATGGTAATTGGAATCGGAATGGGTATCAAATACTTGGTAGGGGATGAGAAGGAATAAGGGAATGAAAGGGGATGATACCCTTATTTTATTTGGGTAGAGTTTTTCAATTAAGGAGGTATTTGAAACCCATAGTAGTGTTCTAAAAACCTATCAACCAAACAATATCAATCACTTTGATACTCATTCCTTAAGAGCTAAATCTGTCAACCAACCACACCTAAGAAGGAACACACATGTCTTGATTGCTATTGAAATAAGTTTTTGTGGCAATATCCAGGGTAACAGAGATGTAGAATAGAACAAGCAATTCACAGAAAATAATAAGGGCCTGACACTCCTGCATGATGCAAATTGCAAGTTTGCAACATGAAATCTTGGAAATCAATGAATTCTATCTGGACTGCATAAAAGCAACTTCCTTGAAGTGACATTCATTTCCTTACTTCATCCCCAAACACATCCCCCCCACTCCCACAACATCAAATTCTGTCTTGGCATGAATATAGATAGCAATGCTTGTGCATTTCCTACTTGTCATTGATGAAAGAATGAGTCTCAAGCCATGTTGTAATTCTCATGGATTTTAACATGCAACATTATTGTTGGGATAGTGATTAGTGAACAAATAGTTTTTAAAGAAAACTGTACAGTGTTGACCATGACACAAACAAGCATTTTTATAATGAATCCAGCATAGCATAATTTACTAGCAGTATAGTCATCATTGTTTAAAAACAAGAACAATGTAAGCACTTAGTAGAACTGATTAAAATACTGTGATTCTCGTATATACTGCATTATTCATAAAGTAGAACTGATTAAATTGCATTTAATTCTCACCCGATCGATGCCCTCGGGAAGCGGATCGACGACGAAAGTAGGGATCTCTTCCATGAGGTTATCGGGGCGGCCCGAATGCAATACGCGGGTGAAACCGCCCATATCTGATCCAGGCGACTCCTTCATCTTCTTGTACCAATAGTACATGATCCGGCATTGCCACTTGCTGTAGGGAGCATCGGTGGCAGTGAGAGCGACGTGGAATTTCGGATTATCGCCGAGCCGCCATCTGGTAGACAAGTCGGAAGCACCTGCTGCAGCGCCGGCGCCGGCGGCGGTACGTCGTTGGTGGATGAGGAGCGTGACTAAATTGTAAGTGGCGAAGAAGAATCCCAGTGAAATAAGTACCAGCAGAAATGGCGACACTGCTCGACCGCCGGCGTTCTTCCTCCCTCCGCCAATCATATTGTCTCTATCTCCCTGCTACCGATATAGAATATCTTACAGATGCAGTGCTATATATATATGTGCGTGAATTGTGATGGGGCAAAGAAAGTGACAGCGAGCTGTAACAGCGAAGAGAAGAGAGAGAGATCTGTTGGAATTTGCAGACAATAGTTTTGATTGAAATTGGAAAGGCAACTCCAAGTTTTTGGAGGTTTATACGTTTCTTCTAAATATTTCCAATCTCTATGTTCCCAAGACATTAATGGCCCGTTTAGTTCACGGAATAGGCTGGGAATGGCATAGCATTCTCAGTAATAGATCTACTCATGTGTTTGGTAACCGTTTCTATTACCGGGAATAATATTTTCGGTAATACCCTATTCCTCCAGATAAGGTAATAGCTATTACCAGGCCCCCCTTGGTATTAGGCTATTACTGAGTCCTCAGGAATAGCCTAAAATTTCTACTTCCTATTTTACCCCCGTCACCAGCACCCCCACCGCCACCAGCACCCCACCACCACCAGCACCGCCGCCGCCACCACCACCATCATTGCTACCAGCATTGCCGCCGCCACCAGCACCACCACCCCACCAACACCACCACCAGCACTGCCACCACCGCCACTACCACCACCACCGCCGCCACCATTGCTGCCACCGCCACTACCACCGCCACCACCACCACCACCACCACCCCACCAACACCAACACCAACACCAGCACCACTATTACCTCAAAATTCATTCCGTGAACCAAACGTGCTGTAAGAAACATTTCGTTCAATGAATGTTTTTATGCAATTCGAAAATGGAAGATAATGTGATTCTCGTAGGGGGGCGTTTGGTTCACGGAATCTTGAATTATCTCGGATAATAATGGAAGATAATGTGATTCTCGTAGGGGGGCGTTTGGTTCACGGAATCTTGAATTATCTCGGGTAATAAGATTATCTCTGTGAATGTAATATGAGATTTTGAGAATGTAACATTACCTTATGTGTTTAGTTAAAGTTGTAAAAATGTAATATTAACTTGTTTGGTTGAAGGTTATATTTTAGGTTATATTACATCAATTACTTAAATGCTCTCTTATGAAATTGAAATGTGTAAATTATAAGTTTTTTTTTTCATAATTCAAAATTTAACAAGATGTTTCTATTACTACCACCACTAATAATAATAATAATAATAATAATAATAATAAAAAAAAGGAATGCGCACAAGTATTGTAAAGATGCAAAATGAGGATATGGAGTTTCGCAGGGAATGCAGCTGGTGGAATCCTTTGCGCAATGTACCGTCCGTCATGTATAATTGAGCACAATTTTGAAATATTGAAAAGTAATCTCAGATTATCTAAACAAAACTTGGTAATCAGATTACCTCCGATCTCAAATTACCTAAATCAAATATGGTAATCTAACATTACCTTTTTCAGAGTACCAAGGTAATCTCAGATCCCTTGAACCAAAAGCCCCCTAGATGTCATAAAAAAAATTACAAGGGCAAAGCAGACACTGAACTTTATTTATATACTAGTTTTATACACGCATTGCGTGAATGAGTTAATGCCTAATATTTATAATTAAATAAATATTTGAGAAGTTAACATAAGTAATTTAATGTCGAATTTGTTTATTTAAATATGTAATTCATAGTATATGAAATTATGAATACAAGATAATATATGAGATTCATTATAATTGTCACTAAACTTTTTTTTAGATAGTAACCAAGTATTTTGTTACAAATGGTTCTAATATATTTAATGAATACACATACAAGATCAATTAATGATTCAATGGTACTAGTCCTTTTCAGTCTTTTAGGTGTTTTGCTCAGTTGTCATTTAGTTCAACCCAATTCAAAGTCCTTTAGGTGTTTTGCTCGGTGGTCATTTAGTTCAACCCAAAGATATCCAAAGATAATGTAACCCAAAGATATTGGACGGTTGGTAAATATGATATAACCCAAAGATCAAAATGCTAAAGTGTTTGGTTATTCAATAGTTTGGAGCAACAATTTGTTCCAAATCACTGAAAATACAAACACTACAATTTACAATATTTTCACTTAGCACTTTGAAAAATGATTTTCCCAAAACACCACAGTATTAAAAAAAAAAAAAATTTACTGTAGAGTCGTTTAGACTCTTTGGATAACAAGAGCGAGTTTAGCTGGCTCACTGCTTGCCCATCAACGAATGGGCAAGCTTAATTATTTTTAATTGGAACCTTGAAGCTTCTTTTATAGGAGCCTCAAGGCTCCCATGCCACTTTTCCCACCGATGTGAGAAAAGTGACAAAACTAAGAAGAGCTGAATGTTCGGTTTCCCATATATTTATTTTATTTTTATTTTTTTAATTTTATTTCTTTTATTAAATTATTATTATTATTATTATTATTATTATTATTATTATTATTATTATTATTCACCCGCGCGATGCAAGGAAAAAAATTATGTTATTATAAATATAAATATATAAAAAATAGAAAAACTAAAATATTTTAAATTGTTTAATATAATAATATTTTTGAGCTTCTATTGGTCAAGTATTTATTATTTTTATAGAATACAAAATTACAATTAAAATTAAAATTAAAATTTTATATGGTTAATATAATCTCTAATTATGTGTATATTCAAATAAACTTATAGAGAGAATTTACATAATTACATTGATTTATTCTTAATTGTATTTCATCTATATTATAATTTTCACAATACGAATAATAACTAAGATTATTACATTTGGAAAGCAAATTTTAAATTTTGTATGAGTAAATTTAAACTCTAATTGAACACATTTTTTATATGATTATATAATATATAGCTATTTTATTTTTCAAAAGTACATTTTTATATGATTATATAATATATAGCTATTTTATTTTTCAAATGTTGTGTGTGTTTTTTTTTTTTAATAATAAAGAATGTTGTGGCATTAATTGTAATATTAATTACTTCCCAAACCATATAGCTTTATTATAGTTAAGATTAAGATTATTATTATTATTATTATTATTATTATTATTATTATTATTATTATTATTATTATTATTATTATTATTATTATTATTATTATATGTTAATCTAAACAGCTAATTTTTGTAAATATCTTTTTACCAAGCGTTGATATAATTCACTGGTCGAACCCGCTACTAAACTATTCTAAATTAAAGAAATGCATATGTATTTTTTTTTATTGTAGCTACTAAATTATTTTTAATTTAATAAGAGTAAAATAGAGTACTAATTATGTTAACTTTGATTGGGATGAGGTTGTCACCTAAGACATTTCTTATTGAAATCATATAATTAAGGATAAATTTGGAAATCTCAAGGAAAAATCAAAATCTGAACCATTCATTTAATTTAATAATTTGACGGACATTTTTTCTACTCATTATAAGCCTAACTTCTTTTGGCTTTAGTATATATATATATATATATATATATATATATATATATATATATATATATATATATATATAGTTGAGTTCAAATGAGGACCACTATATTATAGAGGATCGTGAGAATTGATGTAGTCGTGTGCCATTAGTTTGTATGTCGTGTGCATGGACAAATGTAGTCGTGTGCATAGGTTTATTAATTAATAGAGTCTGGGTTCGAAACCTGATGTTTACATGAATTCTTGTGTGGCATTGTGTATTAAGTTGTGTGCTTGATACTAATTTATCTTGTGTTTGTAATTAGTCCGCACAGTCCTCTATATATTGTGGTCCTCATGTGAACTCAACTATATATATATATATATATATATATATATATATATATATATATATATATATATATATATATATATATATATATATATATATATATATATATATAGGGGCGCGATCTCGTGCGAATGGCCGCCCAGGTGCGAAATGCGAACCAATCATTGCGCGTCACGTGTCAACATTCATTGATCGGGTGCCCCTACTTTCACCTACAAGTGCATGTAATTTTGTTTCTACTTTCACCTACAAGTGCACCTACTTTTACCTACAAGTGCTTGTAATTTTACCTTCTTAACATTCATTGATCAGGTGCACCTACTTTCACCTAGGTGCACATATAGTAATAACTATGTGCACCTAGATCTAGACACGTGGCGCGTGCTAATTGGTTCACATATTTGCTCCTAGGCAACCATTCGCACCAGAACGCGACTCTCTCTCTCTCTCTCTCTCTCTATATATATATATATATATATATATATATATATATATATATATATATATATATATATATATATATATATATATATATATATATATATATATAGTAAGGATAAGGTGCAAAAATAACTTCTTGTGCGATTGTACGGGTAATACAAAAAGACGTACCTTAAGTATAAAATTGACGCACCTAACCTTAAGCATTAAAATGTTGTACCTTAAGTACACAAACAAAGGACCTTAAGAACACAAACCACACACTTAATGTTATAAAATGGCACACTTAAGTTTCAACAACTGATGCACCTTAAGCATACAAATCACGCACCTTAAGAAGGAAAATAACGCACCTTAAAAATAAAAATCACGCACCTAAAGCTTTAAGCTGATGCACATTAAGTTTCAACAACTGACTCACCTTAAGCATACAAACCACGGACCATAAGAAGGAAAACTGCGCACCTTTAGTAGGAAAACTACACACCTAAAGCTTTAGATCGAAACAGTTATGTTTTCAACAACTGACACACCTTAAGCCACATAGTACAAAAACCACGCACCTTAAGTTTGACCTAGATGCAAAATATCAAATTGCCACCGCATTTTTTTAATCATTGTTAATCATGGACGTTGATTTAGGCAAGATCAATAGTTTGAATTTAACTGTACAAACGCACGGAACACACCCAATCGCACGGGAACTGAATTTTATATATATATATATATATATATATATATATATATATATATATATATATATATATATAAGCAATACGGTAAATAGAGTTAATATGCACGCAAGGGGGTAAAAAAGTAAAAGGGCAGCGATGGTGCAAGGGGTTACGAAAGAAACCTCTGTGATTCTCAACCCCTTCACCTTCAGTTTCCTTCGCCAAATCCAACCGCAATTTTCGAACCATACTCCTCCATATTCCTTTGTTATTGAAGTTGACTACCTTAGTGTAGACTCTAGACAAAGAGGCGAAATATAGAATAAAGATTACATAGTTCTAGGTGCCGATTTTACGAGCAATCCATGGCCGACGAAACTAATCGACGGAGAAAGAGGCGAGCTTCCTTAGAAGCGGCGAGAAGAATAGATACGTTTATTACTTTTTTTTTTTT
The DNA here is from genome assembly GCF_001879475.1 of Ipomoea nil. Lineage (NCBI taxonomy): Eukaryota > Viridiplantae > Streptophyta > Magnoliopsida > Solanales > Convolvulaceae > Ipomoea > Ipomoea nil. The sequence continues at coordinate 1,406,789 of NW_017619273.1, read as the reverse complement.
TAAAAAAAAAAGTTCCCCTGATTCTGAACACTTAACATTGTGCTTCTAGGGGGATTTTGGGAAGATTAGGGTTCTGTATTGGAGGGCTAAAAATCGAAAGTAAAAAAGTCGGCCATAATTTTTGCAGAAACGGCGACACACAAACGAGAAGGGGGGGGGGGGGGGGGGGGGGTTACGGGAAAAAGCAAGAGGAAAAAAAGAAGAAGATGGCACTATCCTAGCAATTTCGCCTCTTCTGGGGGCACGCTTTAATGCGAACGACTGCCCAGGAGAGAAATAAGAACCATTTATAACTGTGTTTAGATCAACGAATCAGATGTAATTTTTAAAAAGTGTTGCAGTAGCATTTTCGTAAATAATTCAAATTTTGGTGCAAGTAAGTGTGTTATAAGTACAAATAGCTGGTACATCTTTACAAGTAAAAAGTGCAAGTAAAATCACTTACAAGTGCAAGTAATTGACCTTGTTAACATTCATGTACCTAGGTGCAACTAATTATAATGCTAGGTGTAACTAGTTATAGGCCTTGGTTGGCAATCAGCGGTTAGCGGTTAGCAAATAGCAGATTGTGTTAGCGGGTTTGACTAGCGGATTGTGTTAGCGGTTTGTAAAAAAGATATTTGATAAAATTAGCTGTTTTAGATAACGATTAACATGTAAAATGACATATAAGGACATTAGTGTATTGTTCTTTTTATTATTATAGGTAATTGTGACAACCCAAAATTTAATTTTATAAATTCGGTTTTTAGAAATTCCAAAATAGTCATTTTTCACTCTACCAAAATTTTTGTGACGAAAACGGTGTTGGAATTAATTATTTTGAATTATATTTTAAATGAATTCAACACTGGGACTTATTTTAATTCTAAAATCCTAAAGTCTCGGGTACATTGTGTACCAAGTTTTTGATCCAAAAGTCAATCTGAGTGAAATCGGGAGAAATCTGAGAAACCTAAGCTAAGTGGTTATCTAGAAAGTATTTTTGGAAAAATGTATTTTGACCCCAAAACTATTTAAAACCATAATTCTAAACCTTGGTCCATGTAGCTTGATGAACCACAAGATTCCACCCTTGTCTGATATTCTTATAACACCCACCAAATTACCATTTTGCCCTCCACCAATCATTGTTGATTCTCCTAGGGTTTTGAGCCCCTATAAAATGAATAGTTATCAGACTTTGCCTCTTGATTCCATCCTTGTTTTCCCCACCAAGAGCTCTGTAAGAAAACCAAAGAAAACACAGTAAGTTCTAGGCTAAATCTCAGCCATTCTTCTTCTAGCTTCTATTTCTTAGCTTTCATCTCTGAGATTCTAGTCCTTAAGGGTTGTTGTGTGGCTTGTTTGAGGTGTATAGGTGGTGAAGGGGGTAGTGGCTGACTTGGGAAGAAAGAGGAATCCCAACAAGAAGAAGAGACAACAAAGGTATAACTCATGGACTCCCACCTCTTTATATATGACTCTATGAAGTCAAGATGCTTGTGAAAATGCTTAGAAATGCTAGATTATTAATGTTGTTGAGCTACTAGTGATCTATTGTTGATCTATGATTGTGTTGTTGAGGATTTGAGAGTGTTGGATTGCTCAAAAAATTGTTACAGGTGGAGAAAAAATCCCTCTGGTGCACACTGTATGTGCACCAAACTAGCTCACGGAGCTAGCCAACGGCCCTAGGCAGGGATCATTGGCTAGTCCCGTGGAGGAACGGCCCTAGGGCACGGTTCTCAGCTAGAACCCTGGCCCAAGGCCGCTGCTTGGCGGATCCAAGTAAGCTCCTCAAGCCCCCGCCGCAAGCTCCGCCAGGCCAATCCAGTGTAGTGGCCGGGTCCTCTGTGGCTCAGCTACATGTCGTTCGGTCCGGGACTCGCGGGCCCTTAAGACTCGGACGCTCGGGTTCGTTACGACGCACTAGTATAATTTGACTTCATTGAATTTGGAATTGAAATAAGTAAATTACAGTAGAATTTGTGTTAATAAATGCTATTGAAGTAATCTGTGTATTACTTACAGAGAAGGAAAATGTGAAGTATTTGGGCTTAGCTATAGAATGAGAAGCATGATCATTATTTGATTGTTGGATTAAAAAGCATGATCATTATTTGCTAAGTTTGCTTGAGTATCATGTTTAAATAACCATTGTGAGTTATTGAGAATTTTGTCAAGAATATGAATATTTGGTTTGTACAGTACATGAGATTATTTGATTACAGTGAAGTGAATTACTAAAGCATGAAATATAAGTTGAGTTTATGAAGTGTATTTCAATTTTTTCAAGTTTAAAGAGCATGATCAATATTTGCTATGTGTTTGCTAAGAGGATTTATTGAGAATTGAGTTATGAGCATGAGTTAATACATTGGAAAATCATTATCTAGTTGCACTGAGAAGTTGCATGATATTTGATTTCCAATTTGTGAGTAAAGAGAAGTTGTTGAGAAGCTATGTGCATAAGTTTGCATAAGTAAAGTTGTTGCATGAGAGTGAAATGCATGAGTTATGTCTATATGTATCTAGTGTGAGTAATCTGAGATTTTGGAGGCCCGTTAGGACTATGTCCTTTCGGAAGAAAAGAGAAAGTAAAGAAAGAAACGGACATTGCGATCCGATGTGAAGTAACGAGGTCTATATTCCCGAGTTACTAGGTAGGATACTACCCATCGGGCTTGGAATCCCGGTTAGGGGGTGTGCACAATGACAAGTACGATACTTGATTCCACAGAGTTTGAGAAAAGAACCAAGAGAGTGGTTCTGTGGGCGAGATGAGTATTAGGCCGGCTAGATGCCGAGCCCAGATAGGTCCGTTCACATTATGGTGATGTTCCTACCTCGCCCTGTCGCCCACGAGTAAACAGTAAAGCAAGAAAGCAAGTCATTGTGACTCTTGAGAAAGAAGAGGAAAGCGAGTCTGTGTGACTCAAGTGAAAGATGAGAAAAGGGAGTCATTGTGACTCTAAGAAACCTCCTCCGAACAAGTGTTCCTTGTTACCAAAGAAAGAGTGTATATGTATATCTATCTATACTTATACTAAAGAGGTTCATCTTATTGCATGATTATAAGGGTTGCATGTTTTACATGAAAACATGATAAGAAACATGACTTTATACTGTCGTTTATTCTTCATATGATAATATGAGATTGTTTGTCGAGATATATGAAAATATGAGATTGCTTGTTGAGTATTTAGTATCTCTTTATCCATTCGTTGAGCTTAAGTAATGTATTTCGCCATGATAGTCATATCTGTGAAAGCTTGAGATTGTTGACGAGTTAAATGATTGAAAAAGTATGCCTATTTGATAATTAGGTTGCAAACATATAGAAATACTGTTGAGTATATTTGAATGTTGTTTTAAGTGATTGAGAATACTTGATCTAAGTGTGTGGAACAAATGTTTTCCAAAAGTATATGCTATAGTATTTTACAGGATTGAGTGACGTTATACTTAGATTCGTGCTAACGGGTTATTTTCTACTTGTTTGTTTGTTAACCCCTTTCAGGTGGGCCTAATTCTTGAGAGCGATCAAGTTAGACTAGCTTAGCTTAGAGTGCTAGTTGTAGTCTAAACTCTTATCAGTTATATTTATTTTTGAGATTTGGTTGTAGACCTATTTAGATGTTTTTTATGGTGTTGGACACCGGAGTTATTCCCCAAGTTTCTTTAAAGTTAGTAAGCTTGACTTTGTTTAGATCCTTTCCTTGCATGTGCAATCACTGTGTATGGTGATTGTGGCAGTGACATCTCTTGAAGATTTGACTATTAAGCTTTTAACGCTATTTACTTATTTGATTAGTTTCTCTTTTTAAGTTGAGTCTTTTCAATAAGGTTTAAGAAAAGTGGGGTGTTACAGTAATAATCTTATAATAATTATATTTATTTAGAAACTATAAATTATCCATATATTTAATATTTTAAAAAGTAAATAAATAACAATATAACACAAAATATGAATCCAAATGAACAATACGTTAAAAATTTGAAGAACAAGTCTATATCATAATAAATAATTATGATATAAAATAAGTCTAAGAAGAATGTCTAGCTGCCATCAAACTTGAAGCAATGTCATTGCGAATACCTGCCATCTGTTGAGTTCTCATTTCTTCTTCACCTTGAGCAAAATTAACTTCAACATCTTGAAAAATATCCAGAGGTATGAATTCAGGATCTTCGTCAATGACTCTAAAAGCTGGGTCTCCAATCGTAATTTTTCTAATATAGTTGTGTAGTGCAAAACATGAACAAATTATCCTATTTTGATCTATTAATGAATATCTTGGAATTTTTTGTAATATCTTCCACCGAGATTTAAGAACACCAAAAGCCCTTTCAATACAACTTCTTAACGATGAATGAGTTCGATTAAATACTTCTCTAGATCCCCTTGGATTTGCCCCACGGAACTACGATTGATGGTACATTTGTCTTGGGGTAGGGTGTCAAATACCTTTCTCTTTCTGGATAGCCTTTGTCGACCAAATAATACTTGCCTAAATGTATACAATATATATATATATATATATATATATATATATATATATATATATATATATATATATATATATAAAGCAATATGAGTACATAATCATATCATATAAAATTACCTGGTGGGGACTTTATTAAGACTTGAATCATTGATCGTGTCAAGGAAAATGAGAATCATGAGCCGATCCCTCCCATCCTGTTAAAACGTACGTGAATAGCAAATCAAAGTCACATGCGGCTAAGACATTTGTAGTTGGTATCCATTTCTATCATCTATAACGCATTTGATCCTCCTCAGGTACAGTTATTGCAATATGTGTATCATCTATAGCTCCAATGCAATTCTAGTATAATACAATAAATATCAAATTTAGTCCATCTTCATAAAAAAAAATAATAATAATACCAAAATGGGGTAAGCAACATACTCAAATACCTTAAAATGTGGCATATATCTACTATCATTGATAACTTGTGGTGGAATTTTCTTGAACTCGGGATCTTTTGGTACAAGTATATCTCTTGAAAAGCTATCCATAGCATTTAGAACTTCTTTAAAAATTCTACTCACAGTTTCACCGGAATGTTGAACACGCTCTTCAGTATCCCTATTAGGAGCACCCTTACTAAGTACATATACAAATAAACCCACTTTCTCCAATATCGACATCCTAGTTGACATCAAACCATACTTGTTTTCTAAAACAATACACAGTTGACGAAATATATTTTGATTCATTCTAAAGGTGTTAAAACACCGCTTTTCATGACCATTTAATAATTCATCCATCCATCTTTCTCCCGTTAAATAAGAAGTCATACACGGTTCTTTGTATATATGATTCAAAAAATAGAAACACATGTAACCAGTTGCACATGTCACAAAATTCCAAAATTCGTCATCATTTTTCAAATACTCTTTATATTGGAGATATTGTTGATTATATAGGAGAAGTTGTCTAAGTTGCATATCATTATTATTATCCATACCTGCATAGAAACAAATAAAATTTACTCTATAAAACTTATAAACACAACAAAACAATTTCATAAATTTGATAGCAAAAATTAATAGGATAACATAGTTTAAAAGTTAAATATTCATAAACTTTTTTTACAAAAAAAGCTACACAATCCATCATGAACATCTTCATAAGTTTGATGGCAAAAAAGTAGCATAACATAGTTAAAAAGTTAAATGTTCATAAACTTTCTTTACAAAAAAAGCTACACCACCCATCATAAACATCTACATATGTTTGATGGCAAAAATACTAGCATAACATAATTAGAAAGTTAAATGTTCATAAACTTTCTTTACAAAAAAAAGCTACACCACCCATCATAAACATCTACATATGTTTGACGGCAAAAATACTAGCATAACATAGTTAGAAAGTTAAATGTTCATAAACTTTCTACACAAAAAACTACACCACCCATCATGATTAAAAGCTAAACAAGTTTAGCTTTTTGGATGCTTCTCATAATCATGCAAGTACTTAATGTATCCAAGCCTACTCTCATCATCCGGCAATCCAAAATATATATATATGTATATATATATATATATATATATATATATATATATATATATATATATATATATATATATATATATATTAGGATCTTCAATCATTGTGCAAGCAAAGAAGAACTTGAAGGCATGGGGCTCCAAACCAGACAAACTACACACTTTTGCCAAAGCATCTTCAACATCATACTTTGTTGTACTAGCATTCATTGAATTTATCACATTCATGTTGCTATTCATCATGTTCATCATTGAAGTATTCATTTCTTGTGTTGAAGTATTCCTCTCATTAATTTGTTGCATCAAGTCACCAAGCATTTGTTGGATTGTGGCAGCCCTTCTTTTTTAGTAGAAGTCTTTGCAATCTTATTACTTTGTGATGGATGAATCACTCTCAAAAGCCCTCTTACCTCTTCTTATGTCATCCCTCTCAACATGTGTCACTTGAGTGATATTAGTAGATGTAGGAGTAGGGGTAGGAATAGACTCTCTCCATACATCATCCCATGATGTTCCCCCATAGTAATTGTCATCACCATTATTAAGATTCATGTCATCAAGAGAAACATGCTCATCATTCCTATGAGGTGGGGAGGAATATATACTTATTGTTTATGTGGAGAATTAGCTACCAGACTAAACTTGTATTTTTCTTGGGCATAAATCCAAAAATTTGATCCATTTTATTTTCAAGCTCAGGCTCAATCCATTCATCTTGAAATGAATCAAATTTGAAATTTTCCTATAAAACAAAACACAAAATTTTTAATAGATATATCTAACTATTTAAAACTAAAGTAAGTCAACTTAAAAGATAACTAACCTTCATTTTCATAGCCCACCATTCATCGTTAGCACTTATAGTCCATTTCACATGATCCCATCCTAGTCCCGTCTCTTTTGCTTTCAATTGTTTCCATAAGCTCCATCTATTTCTCATCCAATCCACCTTATTTTTGAGTTTATTTTTATCCCATGCCAAGTTACTTTGGTTGTTGAACTCTAATTCAATCTTTTTCCATATCAACCTTTGAGAGGTAACTTCACCTTTTTTCCCCTTACTCTTTTCAACATATTGAATACAAAGGTCACAAAGTATGTAAAGTAATTCTTTTAACCAATTAACTCTACCTCCTTGATTTTCATCTTTGTTGTCATTTCTACTTCCTTGACTTGTATCTATATTTCTCTTTTGAATTGCTGACATCTAAATATGAATGCAAAGTAACATTTTAGATGAATAGAATGAACCAACTAGCATCTGCAGTATGTAATAAGAAAATAAATTGACACAAGAGCTTTTTTATTTGCATTTTTTACTGTGTTAGAGCTGATTTTCTTATATTCCTAGGCATAGACAGGGTTGTAAAAATCGGTCTAGGCGCCCGCCTAGGCCCCGCCTAGGCGCTAGGCGCCTCTAGACCGTGGCGATTTCCCCCCTAGGAGCCCGCGTAGGTTACCGTCCGCCTAAGCGTCCGCCTAGCGCCTAACTCGGCCGATTTGGCCGCCTAGCATCTATGTTAGTCGAGTTAACTTGTCCATTTCGGTCGAGTTAACACGATCGGCTTGGCCTATTTTTTTATTATATATATATGTGTGTGTGTGCGCGCGCGCATACATATATATAATATGACATATATACACTCGTAGACTAGTTTGATACTTTGAATCTTTGGATGATTGAAGTATTTGAGTATTTCATATTTGAATATTTTCAATTTTTAATATTGTTTTAATATTTTTTTTTGAAAACCATTGTTTTGATGTTATAACTTATGAATTATCATTAATTCATTTATTTGGATGTGTTATTTGATTAAATGTTGAAAACAACCTCATCAAAATTGTCAAACTGCATGTCTACCACTATTTTTTTGGCGCCCGCCTAGATTCCACCTACACCGCCTAGGCGCTAGGCGCTGTCCGGGCGTCCGACTAGCGCCCAGCGCCTACTGCAACCATGGGCATAGATCATCTCCCTGCAATTTTTACCATTCATCAATGTATTCTTTTATTTCTTCATCATGTTAAAACAAGAAATGCTCTCTGCGCTGCACCTAATTTGATAAATACCATATTTTAAGCTAAAATTAGGGAATGAGCCACTGACTAAAAAGTATTTAAGGAAATGTACTCCTTGTATGGTTATTATCATTGCAGAATAAGAACATTTGATTTCTCTTCATATTGGAGTTTTGATTGTGACTCAAATATCAAGTATACCTTCAACTCAGATGCACAGAGAATTCAGATGCCACAAAGAGCATCCATTGCTAACTCCATTATATTTACCAAAGTATTGGGAGTTTTCAATTCTGTGAGAGTTTTCAATTTTGTAATCTCTCCCCTATTCATTAATTTGTTTCGTTTTTTTTTTCCTTCTTATCAACTTAAACTAACAGTAGGTATAAAATGGATTAAGAGTGCCTAGTTAAACTCAATACAAACACATAACACCCGGTCTGGTTGACTGGAGCAGACTGGTTTTCACCAGAAACAAACCAGTCTATAGATGAAGAAGGTAGGCTGCATTTCTGTTTTCATTCTTTTGTATCCTTCGGTGGTGGAAATCACTTAGGAATTTACAAATGAGTATACAACAAAGTCGCAGGATTCAAAGCATAAAAATGTCAACAAACGAATATACTAGTGAATCTCAAAGCACCGTAAATATATAACAAAGTCACAGGATTCAAAGCACAAAATTTTCATATTCATGTAGGAAAACACCTGAAAAAAAAAATCAAAAATCGCACCTCAGAAAACAAGGGATGTGTAACTCACAAAAACCCTAGGTTGAATATACAATCCACCAACCTTTGCCGGAAAGCTTGCCGGAGATAGAGGTATGATGAGTAGCATGTGAGTAGTTTGTGGCGTGGGAGTAATATGAGATTGAGAGAAGCAGATTTGAGATGGAGCGAAGCAGATTTGCGATGGAGAGAAGCAGATCCGAGAATGAGCCAGCTTGAGATAAGGAGATGTGATGAGAGAAATAAGGGCAAATTAGAACTTTGAAAATAAAAAAAAGTGAAACGCTATGCTTAAACGCTGCTCTTAGTAGCGTGTCAAATTTGGAGGGTTCGGATGGCGATTCACTAAGTGAAAAAATTATTAACCAAACATCTTCTTAAGTCAAACCGCTAAAGATGGTCAAAAATTTGCTAAAAATCAGCGGATCAGCTCCTAACCAAACATGCCCATAGCGTTAGGTGCACTTAGTATTGATGCTAAGTGTAAATTTACTTACAACTGTAATACATTTTACTTGCACTTCGGTGCACTATATGAAACTGCTACTTGCACTTGTAATAATTTTACTTGTACTTGTAATACATTTTACTTGCACTTCGATGTTCAATTATTTACAAAAATGCCACCATATTTAAAAAAAAAAAAAAATCAATGTTTCTCATCCATTAGATTTGGACACGTGGTCGATTGTCATGCGTTGTGAGTTCTCTCATGGACGCACCGTTCTCACCTGAATGCGCTCATATATATATATATATATATATATATATATATATATATATATATATATATATATATATATATATATATATATATATATATATATATATATATGTATGCATATGCTTATGTTCATATGAGACAATATCTTCCCATGAGATTGTGAAACAATGCGAATGCACATAGTCTACTTTACGAATGCACACATACTAAATTGTGTGCACTAGTGTAAGTCCAGTCGTTATATCATAGACGCGGTAAAAAATGACGCCGTTTCTTTAAGTAAAGAAACGGTCTACTGTTACCGTTAACAGAGTCCGCTTGTTTGGTGTATTAAACATCAACTGACACAACAGTATATCTAAATCGACACTGCAGTTATATCAAAATGATACTGTAGTTGTGATGAAATGAAACTGCAGTGTGTATAAAATGAAACTGAATAACATTTCACATATTTGAGTGTATATTGTATAATGAAACTGTAATTATATCAAAATGATCATGTAGTTGTGTTTTAATAAAACTATAGTGTATATAAAATAAAATTAAATAACATTTTCACATATTTGAGTCTATAAATATCGAATGAAACTGTAGTTATATCAAAATGAAACTATAGTTGTGTTGAATTGAAACTGTAGTATATACAAAATGAAACTGAATAACAGAGTTACTTTTTGCGGAAGGGTGCAGAACGGCGAAAAACGAATGCCGTTTATTTTCATTTAACAAAACGACGTCGTTTTAATGCGCGGTGCATAATCGATTATGCACCGCGGTGCACGATATAATTTGCCGTGTAAGTCATGTTGGGCTAAGTGCACGCACTCTAGACTCTGTGCATTCGCGTAATAAACAATTATTATTATTTATACACTTTTTACAATAATATTTATAAATATATTCCTTTCCGTGTTATATACTACGTAATTTTTAAAATTACCGTGTCTTAGTGCCTCATGTCCTGTTTTGCATTTCATATTTCACGATTCCATGCTACCTAGACTCTGATTAATCATCAATTTTTAAACTATACTGGAAGAACCATACTAAAATATTAGATTTTCGATTCCACTCATTCCATTCCAGGATTGCAAAGTAGCAATATAATCGGGGAAGATTCATACATACATATAGGTTAGGGGAATCTGATCTCCACGGTGTTTTATGCCATCGTATCTTACTCCCAAATAGAAAAACAATCATGCTTGAATGTAGTTGTACCTTTCATCATTCTTGCCAAATAAAAAATTAAAAAAAAAAAAATCTGAGAGGTCCACCATATCATTCTAAGCCAAAAATTTTCTATTTCAAAATATGGCACGAGTTCATAAAACACTACACAGAAATAATCTATAATATATATGTTATTAGGATATGATGAGATGAGAGTTGACACGTTTGATGGAGCTAAGGATGATATTGCGAGGACGAAGGCTTTGAGGATCTTGTGGTGAGAGAGGGTCGCATTTGGACGATTTGGTCACCGTCGACTCCCATTTTCTTTGCCGCGAGGCCAGCCTCGAAGAAGCGTTTAACGGCAGATTCAATGTAGATTTTGCCTTGTCTTACCGTCATTCCTTTGCCTATGTTCTCCGGATAACTTGTTAGGAGATAGTCTCCGTTGAGGACGGCGGAGAGCTGTACTAGTTCTTGCTGGAATTCGCTTATCTTTGCATCTAGGTTTGGCCCTCTCTGTCTCATCTTTTTTGGAATTGGTAGTTGAGCTGTTTGGATACCAAACAAGGAGCAACTTACTTAGCTAATTTTAAATGTACATTTATGGGCAAATTATGCTCTGAGCACGTGCCCACCATGTACATGGTGCGCACGAATCTATATCCATAATTTTTATACTGTAGATCCATAATTTCTATACTATAGTCCATAATTTTTAGAGTCTCGGTGAGCTAAAATTTATACTTTAGATTCCAATTGTTGAACTGTGTTTTTACAAATCAGTGGAGTATAGAAATTATGCATCTATTGTATAGAAATTATGGATCCTACGATTTTAAAAATTATGAATCTAAAGTACAAATTTTAGCTCACCAAAATTTAGAAATTATAAATCTACAGTATAGAAATTATGGGCAAATTATTGTATGGACCATGGTCCACACAATGTTATGTGGACCATAATAAAATGTACATTTTTAATATACTAAATGTGGATTATTTTTGTACTGAATGTACATTATACAGTATAATGTACACTCAGAACAAAAATAATGTACATCCCCTGAATATAATGTATATTATTTTTGTACTGAATGTACATTATTTTTGTACTAAATGTGCATTATTTTACAGCAGATAAAATATGGTCCACACAAGTTGTGTGGACCATGGTCCATACAATAATGATTGGAAATTATGTGGGTGGATATCAACACCTCTAATCTAATAAAGAATCTCACACACATCACTATATTGAATAAAGTTCCGAGAACCAAATCTTTTTTACCATGACAATAAAACTTCTATTTATTTATTATTAGTTAGTATGAATTGACCAAATGTTTAAAAAAAAATTACTTACATTACTATGTAAAATATTTTGGTCTTTTTAGCTTAATCTCCACTATATTACAAGCTAAGTTTTAGGTACTCACTAAATATTTTAGTTGAATCATTTATATTAGGTTTAGGTACCCTAACAATCTTGTATTAGTATTGATGGTTTTTGGGTTTTCAGGCTTAAGGAGGTCCAACACAACCTTCGGCTGGAGGATACACCTTTCAATAAAAATGTATGCCTATATTGGAAATAATGCTAGTGCTCGGAATCTCTTTGGTATTCTCCCCCCTCCGGGTATTCAATCGTCTGTCCTTTTACAAGAGTGGAGGAGCCTTTAAATAGCGGCTCCTCCTCTACCGACTTGAAGGCCCTTAATGGCCGACTTCAAGACTAATCAAGATATGGAGTCGTTGGACGCCATTACTCGGTTGACCAACGGCTCTTCCAGGCTTGTAACAGCCTGACCGAGTCCTGCTTTCAATGCCCTAACGGCTCCCTTTTAAACGAGCCTCTTCAATGCTCTCAACGGCTCCTTGAACCGAGTCTTTTCTTGGGCTTGGGCCTGGGCCGAGTCCAGGACTCGGGGCAATTGCTCTTCGGGCTCCTCGAACGCTGGCCTACTTCTCCTGTCTCGAACCATTTTCTTTGGGCCCCTATCTCTTGGGTCGGGGTCCTTACCCCATCAACTAGTCCCTCACATTTTCATACCCGGTACGCTAGCCTGGGTTTGGAAAAGTAGCAACTGTCCATCTCCTTCAATCACCGTATCCATGCCCTGAATAGCCTTTTGTAATGTCCGGATCATCAACCATTGTCTCCGGATCTCACGGGGCCGTTTGGATTCTTCTGTCTAGACTTGGCACCTATAAATGACCTCCTCCCTTCTTTCTTTCTTTCACAAGTCCATCATGGGTCGTTCTCCTCTGAAAGGAAAACGAATTGACTTTGGGTCCCCTTGGCGTCCGCTGCCTTCCAAGCGGACTCGGCCTGAAAGGGAACACAAAAAGAAGACTCCTCGCCCGGCTTCTCAGAGGTCTCCTGCCGCCGCTATTCCTTCAGCTTCTCAGCCGCCGACTCCTCCTCGACGTGAGGTCGCTCCATCTTCACGCCATCCGCCTACTCGCACAACTGCCCGAGTGACTTCTCAAGACGGGTCCTTCGTTGAGGTGGCGGTTCCAGAGCAACTTACTTTCAGAATGACCTTCTCAATCCCGCTGGACGACCTGGATAGGCCAGTTACGGGCCTAATGAATGATGAGGATTATGCCCGCTACCTGGAGGCGTATCCGGATGATGAGGAGCCAATTGCGCCACCACTCATGCCAGCTTTCTGGGACTCGTTCTGTCCATCCCCACCTGGACCACGGGGGGGATTCTTTGGGGGCGACTCTTCCTCGCCCGGCGAGTGATCATATGTACCGGAGTCGGCCATAGTTCGGAGGAATCTTTTTTAAGAGCATTTTCATATTCCTTATTGTAATAAGCTCCTTGCTACTTGTACCCTCCTTTTTTATAATAATAAGAAATGCTATTTTCGCCATGCCTTATGTTTCATCGTGTTTTGTTGCGTACTCATCTGGACGACTGGTCAAGGAGTCGGTCACATCACCAGGCTCTTTTCAGTCTGACACCTGAAAGATTCCCCGTATCTCGGGTGAATCCAATCTTCTCTGTGTTGACGTGCAAATCTTGCTCTTCCCGGGCGGATTTGATGGAACTAATCTCTGACAGAGATTCGCGTCATCCGTCTAATCCGGCTCAGTTATGTCAGTTATAATTTCCTCCGTGATTATCGCCTAGATATTCGCCTTCACTAGGCTATATAAAGACTCTTCTCAGTTGATGCAAATCGCAACACTCTTCATTTTGCGAAAGCACGGCGCTATGAGTTACAGGGATGGTGATCGTCGCTGGTCCATTCGCAACAAGGAACATGCTCGACTGGAGCAGTTGAGGCAGAAGAGGCTGGCTAATGGAGGTCGTTTGGTGGGCGACTCGGCTTCAGACCCCATTGTGGTGCCTCCAGACATGCTGGACCTGATGTGTAGGGAGCCTGTCGATGTGGAGATGGAGCCTGTGGTGGAAGATCCAGAACCGATGGTGGAAGAGAAGTGGGAGGCTCTTCCTCTCTTTGGTGTTGCCATGTCGCCGAGCGCTCTGGAGAGGCCCTTGCAAATGATCGATGACGGGAAGCCAGCCGTGTATCTGGATGAAATGCCTGAGCGTGAGCCGAGTCCTCTGCCTTTCCGCTCTCAGTACCTCCTGGAAGGCCCTCCGACTGCTCGCCTGTCGACAGAGAAAGAAGCCAAGCCTTGACCCGTTTTCCTCTTGTAACTTGCATCGGCCGAGTTCTGGGCCTTGTAATCTTCGTACTTATTAAATAAACTGTGTGCTTTTGTGTCCGACCCTACTTTTTCTTATTATTTGTCGCCCGACCTCTGATCCACGGGACCGATTCCCCGTCTTGCTACGGCGAGACCCTCTTGGCGAGGGAGTCGCCAAGTCTGCTTGCCGACCTGGCGACCGGAGTCTCTTCGTGAACTTGGCTGATATCACCTGATGGGCCGGGTTCTACCGGGTCGTTCTAGAAGTTTCTAGCTCGTACCTCGTGAGCCCAGAGGCCATGACCTATGATGGGCTTCCGGCTTAGCAGGCCGGGTCACTGACGTCCGACCCTAGCCTAGGGCAGACGCGCCGTCTGCAAGCTAACCCTAGGCCTGAACCGTCGCTCCGCCTTTTGAGGCATTAAATGCGGTGTCTCTTCACATCCCCCGTCACCTCCACTTCCTCCAACGAGAAGGTGACACGTGGCCGTCCTTTGGAATTCCTCCCCCTTTAAATAGCCACTTCGTCTCTCTTTCTATTCTCTTCTCCAGTTTTTCCTTTCAACCTCAACTCGGGCTTCTCCGGCCACTCTGCATTTCCTCCGATCTCTCACCTAACTTAGGTAATGTCTTCTTCTTCCCGTCGTTACTCGGTCGATAACCCGGTGGCGACTTCCCCCTCTTCTTCTTCTCCTTCTTCGTCTTCTTCTTCTCCTCCCCGTCGTATGGAACTTCCGGCGGACGTTCCATCGACGTCTTCTCTTCCTCCGACCCCCTCTTCTTCGGGGGCGGTTACTCCGATGAGCCCTGCTCCTTTAACGACGGTGGCGGCTCTGCCGGGCGGCATCGGACGGCCGCGAGGCAAGTTCGATTCAATCGTCCGCCCTTCCGGGCCATCGTCCGTCGTTAATGCGGCGGACCTGGAAATGGCCCAATACCTTATTGGGCCTTCAGCCGTAGTCCTCGCCCCGGAAGGCCGGCAAATTTACGCCGGGCTTTGTTCAAGTTGCCACTCGCCCGGGGCGACAGCTTTTCGAGGGGTTGTCCGACTCCATTAAGGACTGGAAGCTCCTCTATTTCTTTGTCCGGCCTGCTTTCTCTTCCTTCACCTTTCCGACCTTGTGGCCGGCCGCTCTATTCAAGCCTTGCTCTCGGCGTGCCGTCCCTACCAATGATGCGGTCCTGGGCGGCGAGTTCTTGAGGGGCATTGGGCCGTACTCCGTCAAGTACTGGTCCTGGGTCCGAGCCATGGCTAAGCGTGGCTTGCTGCCGGAGGGTGCGGCCACCGTAGGTAGTTTTCGTTGCCTCTCGTTCCTCTTCTTTTTATTCTGTCACATTCCGACTCGGAATACTTATGACTTTTCTTCCTTTCGCAGGTCCGTACGACTCCGACTCCTCCAGTTCCGACGAGGCCGCTGAACCGACTCCAGAGATGACGGATAGAGCCGAAAAGATGAGGCGTCGGCTTACCCAGCGCACTTCCGGCACTGCTGCCGCCTCTTCCTCCCAACCGTCACCGGCTCCAAGGTCGACTCCCCCACCACCTCGTAATGTGGTGGATTTGACTCCGTCGCCAGTTGTGTCGCCCACTCGACAGCCGCCTTCTCCTCAGACAAAGAGTCCAAGCTCTATGCGTCCGGCCAGTCAAACAGATGAGCCGACTCCGAAAAGGATCCGGCTGTGCCACGAGGTAGAAGAGGATGCCCAGATCTGGATGGGCGCCTCCTCCGTCCGCAAGTGGTGTGCTAACGTCCTTCTGCCTAAGGACGTGGCGGCGACTCATGCTCTGGGGGATGAGTACATCATCGAGGCCTCGCTGCGCCAGTCGTACCGCGTAAGCGTTCCCGACTTAATTCCTCTCATTCGTTCTTTCTTTTTATTATCTGACTCGTGGCTGTTTCGCAGAACCTCACCTTCCAGATGGAGATGAGCAAGCGACTGCAGAACTACAGGACCGAGATGCGGTCTATGGCCCTCAAGTTACGCCAGATGGAGGAGGCCTTTCTGGAAGAGCAGGCGAAGCACCTCAAGGTGGTGGAAGTGCATAACTCCGAGATGCTGAGGGTCACCCGTCAGTGGGAGGAGGAACGGGACAAGGTGGCGACGATTGCTGCGAATTCCGTTGAGGATTACAAGAAGTCGGCCGCCTTTGGGGCGGATGTGAAGGCGGCGATAGAGGCTCGCCGAAAGGAAATCGCCAAGGAGTGGTTGTCGACGCCGGATGGTGACGAGTTCCTCCTGGACTTGGGCGAGCGTGACTATCGCCTTGGCTTTCGCGAGGCGCTAGCGCCGTTTATTTAATAAGTACAAAGATTACAAGGCCTAAAACTCGGCCGATGCAAGTTACAAGAGGAAAACGGGTCAAGGCTTGGCTTCTTTCTCTGTCGACGGGCGAGCAGTCGGAGGGCCTTCCAAGAAGTACTGAGAGCGGAAAGGCAGAGGACTCGGCTCAAGCTCAGGCATTTCGTCCAGATACACGGCTGGCTTCCCGTCATCGATCATTTGCAAGGGCCTCTCCAGAGCGCTCGGCGACATGACAACACCAAAGAGAGGAGGAGCCTCCCACTTCTCTTCCACCATCGGTTCTGGATCCTCCACCACAGGCTCCATCTCCACATCGACAGGCTCCCTACACATCAGGTCCAGCATGTCTGGAGGCACCACAATGGGGTCTGAAGCCGAGTCGCCCACCAAACGACCTCAATTAGCCAGCCTCTTCTGCCTCAACTGCTCTAGTCGAGCATGTTCCTTGTTGCGAATGGACCAGTGACGATCACCATCCCTGTAACTCATAGCGCCGTGCTTTCGTAAAATGAAGAGTGTTGCGATTTGCATCAACTGAGAAGAGTCTTTATATAGCCTACTGAAGGCGAATATCTAGGCGATAATCACGGAGGTGATTATAACTGACATAACTGAGCCGGATTAGACGGATGACGCGAATCTCTGTCAGAGATTAGTTCCATCAAATTCGCCCGGGAAGAGCAAGATTTGCACGTCAACACAGAGAAGATTGGATTCACCCGAGATACGGGGAATCTTGCAGGTGTCAGACTGAAAAGAGCATGGTGATGTGACCGACTCCTTGACCAGTCGTCCGGATGAGTACGCAACAAAACACGATGAAACATAAGGCAAGGCGAAAATAGCATTTCTTATTATTATAAAAAAGGAGGGTACAAGTAGCAAGGAGCTTATTGCAATAAGGAATATGAAAATGCTCCAAAAAAGATTCCTCCGAACTATGGCCGACTCCGGTACATATGATCACTCGTCGGGCGAGGAAGAGTCGCCCCCAAAGAATCCCCCTGGTGGTCCAGGTGGGGATGGACAGAACGAGTCCCAGAAAGCTGGCATGAGTGGTGGCGCAATTGGCTCCTCATCATCCGGATACGCCTCCAGGTAGCGGGCGTAATCCTCATCATTCATTAGGCCCGTAACTGGCCCATCCAGGTCGTCCAGCGGGATTGAGAAGGTCATTCTGAAAGTAAGTTGCTCTGAAACCGCCACCTCAACAAAGGACCCGTCTTGAGAAGTCAGTCGGGCAGTTGTGCGACTAGGCGGATGGCGTGAAGATGGAGCAACCTCACGTCAAGGAGGAGTCGGCGGCTGAGAAGCTGAAGGAATAGCGGCGGCAGGAGACCTCTGAGAAGCCGGGCGAGGAGTCTTCTTTTTGTGTTCCCTTTCAGGCCGAGTCCGCTTGGAAGGCAGCGGACGCCAAGGGGACCCAAAGTCAATTCGTTTTCCTTTCAGAGGAGAACGACCCATGATGGACTTGTGAAAGAGAGAAAGAAGGGAGGAGGCCATTTATAGGTGCCAAGTCTAGACAGAAGAATCCAAACGGCCCCGTGAGATCCGGAGAGAATGGCTGATGATCCGGACGTTACAAAAGGCTATTCAGGGCATGGATACGGTGATTGAAGGAGATGGACAGTTGCTACTTTTCCAAACCCAGGCTAGCGTACCGGGTATGAAAATGTGAAGGACTAGTTGATGGGGTAAGGACCCCGGCCCAAGAGATAGGGGCCCAAAGAAAATGGTTCGAGACAGGAGAAGTGGGCCAGCGCCCGAAGAGCCCGAAGAGAAATTGGGCCGAGTCCTGGAGTCGACCCAGGCCCAAGCCCAGGAAAAGACTCGGTTCAAGGAGCCGTTGAGAGCATTGAAGAGGCTCGTTTAAAAGGGAGCCGTTAGGGCATTGAAAGCAGGACTCGGTCAGGCTGTTACAAGCCTGGAAGAGTCATTGGTCAACCGAGTAATGGCGTCCAACGGCTCCATATCTTGATTAGTCTTGAAGTCGACCATTAAGGGCCTTCAAGTCGGTAGAGGAGGAGCCGCTATTTAAAGGCTCCTCCACTCTTGTAAAAGGACAGACGATTGAATACCCGGAGGGGAGAGAATACCAAAGAGATTCCGAGCACTAGCATTATTTCCAATATAGGCATACATTTTTATTGAAAGGTGTATCCTCCAGCCGAAGGTTGTGTTGGACCTCCTTGGGCCTAAAAACCCAAAAACCATCAAGTATTTTAACGTTTTTCTTAGGATTTTAGATAAATTGGTTAAGAAATTTCAGTAATGGACATTGCATATACATAAATAATACTCCGTATAAAATACAAAAGAAAGACGCAAGGTTTTACACACTTTTAACCTTATATTATAATTAACACCTCCCAAACAAATTTAAATTTTTAAATGAATGATCAGATTTAAAATATAATCGATAATCTGAAAACTAATTATGATCATATTGATAGTCAATGATTTAAAAAACATAACTAATCAAAGGACTATTTCTAAAATTAATTCTACAAAACATTTCATACTTAGTAACTTATATATATAATATAATATCCATAAGTTGAACAATTAAGTAATAATAAAATAATGAATAAATTTTACTTTTAATCATCAACTATTATAAAATTGTCACATTTAATCATATTCTTTTAATTGTGTGACATTATATCATTGATTTTCATTTACTTGCCATAATTACTCTTCTATTTAAAGTTCCGTTTATCATTTCACTATTTAACAAAGGGAGTTAACATGTACTCTATTATTCAATTAAAAAGAGTTTACAATAAAATAAAAGAAATTACATGTTAGAGCTAGACTCTTAAATTATAAAATTATAGAATTTTAAACATATATTTATTAAACTATAGAATAATAGAAATTTAAATAAAGAACTAATTGTGACAATTGATGAAAATGATTAAATGTAGCCGTACCACAATAGTTGAAAACAAAATGTGAAACTTACACTAAATAAATCATAATAGTTAAGTAATGGGTATACGGTGCGATGTATACTGTCCTTTATTAAATTAAATTACATTTCTTTTGGTAATATTATATCATTTATGAGCATTTTTGGGTAAGAAAAAAAATATTAAAATTATCAAATTACTAAATTGTTGCAAAAATTAAAGTGAATTGATAAAAAAATATAACAGACAACTAATCCAACAATATCAACAAAGTCATGGAATGTAGGAGAATTAGAAGTAAAGAAAGAAATGCAGGAGTATGATAATTTATAGTTGTGGACACTGTTGCAAAAATCCCGTTTAGCCATCGATTAATCGACGCTTTGTCTCTAGGCGTTTTAGACCGTGGCGATTTTTTCCCTAGGCTCCTGTCTAGGCGGCCGGCTGCCTAGACGCCCGGATAGCTTAGACACTAAGCGTCCTAGACCGTGAGCCGCCTAGACGCCCGCATAGTTTAGTCGCTAGGCGTCCTAAACCGTGGCGATTTCCCCCCTAGGCGATTTCCCCCCGTGGCGATTTCCCCCCTAGGCTCCCGCCTAAGGACCCGCATAGCACGTTAACTCGTCCATTTTGATCGAGTTAGCTGAGTTAACCTGGCCGACTCGACCTTGCTAATTTATATATATATATATATATATATATATATATATATATATATATATATATATATATATATATATATACTAGTCTTTTCTATGCGCGATGCGCAAAAACATATGCCCAATATTTATATTTTTAAAAATAACTAACAAATTTTTACTAATTAAAATCAAAGTGAAATAAAATTTATTTATTATATTAATCTAATATAAAATGAATATATATTGTTTTACAAATATTTTGTTATAATTAAAGAATATAAGAAAATATATGGTAGATGCATGTGCATGGTAAGTAACGGAAAAGATAACGGAAGTTATAACAGTAAGGGTATTTTTATCTAAAAAATTATATAATACAACTCTAAGGGGTCGTTTGGTTCACGGAATGTCAGATTACCTTAGGGAATGTTAGATTGCTGGGAATGTTAGATTACTGGGAATGTTAGATTCCTGTGTTTGGTTAAAATTGGGGTATGTAATATAATCATGTTTGGTTTAGGGTTATGTTTTATTCACACACTATAATATCCTTAACATATTTTCATATATTTTAATAAATTTTAAAATTAAAATAAATAAATAAGATAACGGTATCATATATAATTACATGATTTTAAAATATTAACTAAAATATTGAACTTGAGAAACAAAATTATTTTATATGCTAACCTAGCATAATAAAAATAAAAATATATATAATTACAAAAATAATTATATGTGTGTGTGTGAGAGATAAACTAACATAACCAAGGTTATCTTACAAAACCTTAGAAATTGAAGGGAATCACATTCCCTTCAAAATCCTATGTGGAGGGAATGTGACATTCCTGGGGAATGTTAGATTCCCTGAGATAATGTGAACCAAACACAGGAATGTGAGCTTTGGAATGTCACATTCCCTTGGTTATATTATATAACCTGAACCAAACGCCCCCTAAAAGCACAATGTACAAAATAGTTAGCATTATATATATATATATATATATATATATATATATATATATATATATATATATATATATAATACGACATATATGCACCTACACATGTGCACTATTTTTCTTATTCTTAATTAGCCGCCTAGGCCCCGCCAAGTCGTTTAGGCCGGCCCCGACTAGCGCCGGGTGCCTATTGCAACCATGGTTGTGGAGAAAAAAATGGTGAGGGGTAAAAATGGAAATTTGATTAAAAGAGAATAAAAAGGAAAGTTAACGAACCTGGGCAATCAGTTCTAGGTTCCTTCCGTTTCTGAAGAATGGAGTCGAAGGTGCCTGCCCATGCATCCCTCCGGGTAAGAAACGGCGACGGCAGGTTGAAGATCTTCTTCACCGTCGCCGGAATAGATGAATGTTCATACTCCGAGTTAGGGAAGGGAGACCCATTTGGCCCATGAACAACTGCGCCCAATTCAGTTCATATACGGATAAGGAAAATGCTTCAAGAGATTCTAATCTGATCTATGGTTTTATTGTATATATAATATATAATAATATTGATAGATGTTTCACCGACAATCAAATTAAAGAAACTTTCTACAGTAACAACCAACAAATCAAAACATTCCTTACTAAAAATCACATCTTTAGTCCATCAAATATGTTATGATGAAATAACGGACTCAACCCCTCAATTATTAAATTTTTTTACATTTAATCCTTCAATCATAGGACTAAATGTCAAAGTATTGGCTTTCTTGATTCCTTTGCCATTTAATTTAGGACTACAAAGTGAAGTATACTGCACATACTCTCAAAATCAAAATCTCAGATAATTACTGCTTATTTACTCACCACTAAAAAATGTAGAAGACTGAATAATTAGAGACTAAATATCATTTTCTATTGAGTAAATATTAGCCAAGGTCTTCCGAGTTTGTTGGTTTCGTCACCTTTAATCCTAAACTTTTAAATTAACCCTCCGTGATCCTCTGAGTTCCGGAATCGACCCGCCGTAGTCCTTTCGTTAAGATATTCCATCTCAGCTGTGAAATTTAAGACAAAACAGTCTTTTTATTGCAACCCCAACCAAAACAATTCATTTTATTGCATCCGGGAATTGGACCCTCCGGAACAACATCGGTCGCGACAGAAGAAATGGGAGGACGAAGGTATGAAGAAATGCATTATGGCTAATTTATGAGGAAAATGAATTGTTTTGGCTGGGTTGCAAAAAGACTGTTTTGTGCTTAATTTTCACGGCTAAGACGAGATATCTGAACAGAAAGACTATGGCAGGTCGATTTCAAAACTCGGAAGATTTAGATGATCGATTTAAAAGTTTAGGACTAAAAGTGGTGAAATCACCAAATTTAGAGTGTTAGACTATGCTTTTATTATATGATTTATTATGTAACATATAATCCTTTCCACACTCATGCAGAGGACCTTCACTGACGTTTACTCTTTTCTATTCTTCATAGTCTCATAGATAGGGAGGGGGACTTCACCCAACTTACAGATGGGGAATATAATTAAAGCATGTAAAGTGTACGTAGTACTGAAATGAATAACAAATACTAAAATTGATTATAGGAATTGAAAGAACATTATTATATTTATTATTATAAGTAAAGTAAGAGCAAGGATGAATATTATATTTATTCAATTCAATTCATACCGTACCGGTGGCTTTCTCTATCCAAGGGGAGATGGCGATGGTGGGGACCCGAACTCCCAAGCGATCGAACTTGAAATAGAATGGGTCGGGGCCCACAATTCCGTCGGGGCTGGGGACCCCACGCACGGGCGTGGGGACATGATCAAAGAATCCGCCATGCTCATCATACGTTATAAGGAGAAGAGTTTGGTTCCACTGCGGGCTGGCCCTCAGCGTCTCGTACACCTCCTTCACTAGCATCTGCCCCTCATACACATCGTGCGATGGGTGATCGTCGTTGGCCGCCTCCACCTTAGACTCTATGTACCGCTGCTCCACCACAACATAGCCCGGCAACTTCCCGTTTTTCGCGTCGCTTTTGAAGGATAAACTGTAGGGGTGGAATTTGCCTAAGTACTTGAGCTTCCTCAGGTTCCGGTAGAAGAGTGTCGCCGGGATGTTCTGGTAGTAGATTCCGAAATCTACGCCGGCGTCGTCGAGGTTTTCGAAGATGGTGCGCTGCGGATAGCCTTTTGCTAGGAGGGAAGCGACGTTGGAGGTGGCGCCGTGGGAGGTGCCGGAGTGGACGTAGAGGCGGTTGGGCTGGGTGGAGGCCGGGACGGAGGCGAACCACCGGTCGAACACCGCGAATTCCGACACCAATGCCTTGTATACCCCGACCATATCCGGGTCGAACCCGTTCATCACACTCCCGGACATATTCGGGTCCATGGACGCAGCTTGCTGAACGAAGCCGTTCATCGGCGGCGGATCCGCGGAAGTCTCATTGGATCCGAAGATCTGCTCGCGGATTGCCTGGAACGAGTGGCCGGGGTCCGGATCCACGAAATGAGACCGATTACCGAAGAACAACCGCGGCGAATTCGGGTCAGTTGTGGAGACCGGGTTCGACTCAGAGCCATCGACGCCGTCAATCGCCGGATTAACCTTCTGCTTCATCCATCCCAGCATATGATCGAAGGAGCGGTTCTCCATTACCAGCACCACAACAGTCTTAATCGGACTGGACGCCGGAGACGTCTCCGCCGCAAAAAGCGCGTAAGGGATAACGGAAAAGAGCAGAAAGGCGGCGGGAAGCGAAAGCTTATTCCGCCTTTTGAGCAGCATTATTAGGGAGAGAGAGAGAGAGTAATTGGGATGAGTCGGTGCAGTGTGAACTTGAAATTGAATTGAGGGAGTTAACACTTAAACAGTAATCCGTGAATGCAGAGCTGCTTTATATACAGCGCAGATTTACTTCCACGTTGCATGATCAATTCTTGTCCCCACCTGTCGCTATTAAATTTATTTTATTTTTACAAGGAAAGCAACAAGAATCCCTTGAAAAGGAAATTTACAAAAAATAAAATAAAATTGTGTGAAATTGTCACACATTATATAAATTTCAAATATATAATAATTTTAATAGAAAGATAATAAGAATATAACAAGTATTATATTTTTAATTAAATATATTAGTAAAAATATAATACTTGTACGACTTGTTTGGTTAAGATGAAAATTTTTTCCTAAAATAATTTTTTTTTTTTTTCAAATTTTACATTTTCCGGATGATAAAGAATAGATTCTTTAAATTTCAAATAAAATGAATTCATTAGTCTTTTTTAGTATTTTATTTTCAATTTTTTTTGTGAGAAAAAGACCCCATAAAATTATTATATTATTCTCACATATCTTTACTATGTTGGGATATATTTGAATCTTTATATTAATTATTCTCAACAACTTATTTCTCATCAATCAAACAATATAATCAATATTTTAAGTAATTTCCATGGACAAAACAGGATGTTAATAATATAGGTAATACTTTATATATATATATATATATATATATATATATATATATATATATATATATATATATATATATATATATATATATGATGGTTTTAGGGTTTTCGGGTCCAAGGAGGTCCAACACAACCTTCGGCTGGTGGGTGCACCTTTCGATAAAGTGTATGTCTATTTCGGAGATTATGCTAGTACTCGGAACTCTTTTTGGTATTCTCCCCTCCTTGGGTGTCTAATTGTCCCCCTTTTACAAGAATGGAGGAGCCTTTATATAGTGGCTCCCCCTCTTCCGACTTGAAGGCCTTTGATGGCCGACTTCATGGCTAATTAAGATACGGAGCCGTTGGATGCCATTACTCGGTCGACCAACGACTCTCTCAAACTTGTAACGGCCTGACCGTGTCCGGCTTTCAATGTCTCAACGGCTCCCTTTTTAAACGAGCCTCTTCAATGCTCTCAACGGCTCCTTGAGCCGAGTCCTTTCCTGGGCTTGGGCCTCGGTCGACTCCTTGTCTCGGCCTAAGCTCCTACCGGACTCCTCTTGGCAGCTCGAAATTGGGCCCCATGCTTGGGCCTGGGCCGACTCCCGGACTCGGCCCAATTGTTCTTCGGGCTCCTCTCGACGCTGGCCCACTTCTCCTATCTATTTCCTTTGGGCCCCCATACCTTGGGCCGGGGTCCTCACCCCATCAACTAGTCCCTCACTTTTCCACACCCGGTCCGCTAGCCTAGGTTTGGAAAAGTAGCAACTGTTCATCCCTCTCAATCATCGTATCTTCGTCGTAAATATCTTTTGGTAACGTCCGGATCCTCAGCCATCTCCTCCGGATTTCGCGGGGCCGTTTGGATTATTCCGTCTAAACTTGGTCCCTATAAATGGCGTCCTTCCTTTTCTTTCACCTTCTCAAGTCTATCATGGGTCGTTCTCCTCTGAAAGGAAAACGGATTGACTTCGGGTCTCCTTGGCGTCCGCTGCCCTCCAAGCGGACTCGGCCTGAACGAGAACACGGGAAGAAGACTCCTCGCCCAGCCCCTCAGAGGTCTCCTGCCGGCGCTATGTCCTCAGCTTCTCAGCCGCCGACTCCTTCTCGACGCGAGGTCGCTCCGCCATCACGCCATCCGCCTACTCCCACGACTGCCCGAGTGACTTCTCAAGATGGGTCCTTTGTTGAGGTGGCGATTCCCCATCGTGGTGCTTCCAGACATGCTGGACCTGATGTGCAGGGAACCCATTGACGTGGAGACGGAATCTGGGGTGGAGATGGAGCCGGTGGTGGAAGATCCCGAACCAATGGTGGAAGAGAAGTGGGAGGCTCCTCCCCTCTTCGGCGTGGCCATGTCGCCGAGCGCTCTGGAGAGGCCTTTGCAAATGATCGATGACGGGAAGCCCGCCGTGTACCTGGACGAAATGCCTGAGCCTGAGCCGAGTCCTCTGCCTTTCCGCTCTCAGTACCTCCTGGAAGGCCCTCTGACCGCTAGCCCGTCGACAGAGAAAAAAGCCAAGCCTTGACTCGTTTTTTCTCTTGTAATCTGCATCGGCCGAGTGTTGGGCCTTGTAATCTTCGTACTAATTAAATAAATTGTGTGTTTTTCTGTCCGACCCCGCATCTCCTTAGTATTTTGTCGTCCGACCTCTGGCCTATGGGACTGATTCCTAGCCCTGCTATGGCGAGACCCTCCTGGTGAGGGAGTCGCCAAGTCTGATTGCCGACCTGGTTACGGGAGTCTTTTCGTGAACTCGGCTGATATCATTCGATGAGCCGGGTTCTACCGGGTCATTCTAGAAGCTCCCAGCTCGTATCATATGGGCCCAGAGGCCATGGCCCACTACGGGCTTCCGGCTTAGCAGGCCGGGTCACTTAACGTTCGACCCTAGCCTAGGACAGACGCGCCGTCTGTGGGCTAACCCTAGGCCTGAACCGTCGCCCCGCCTTTTGAGGCATTTAATGCGGCGTCCCTTCACGTCTCGTCACCTCCTCTTCCTCCAACGAGAAGGTGGCACGTGGCCGTCCTTTGAAATTCATCCCCTTTAAATAGCCATTTCGCCTCTCCTTCCCTTTTCTTCTCCAGTCTTTCTTCTCAGCTTCAACTTTGAGCTTCTCCGGCCACTCAATATTTCCTCCGATCTCTCTCCTGACTTAGGTAATGTATTCTTCCTCACATTCTTCTTCTTCTCGTCGTTACTCGGTCGATAACCTTGAGACGACCTCTCCCTCTTCGTCTTCTCCTTCTTCGTCTTCTTCTTCTCCTCCCCGTCGTATGGAACTTCCGGCGGACGTTCCATCGACATCTTCTCTTCCATCGACCCCCTCTTCTTCGGGGGCGGTTACTCCGCTGAGCCCCGCTCCTCTAACGACGATGGCGGCTCTTCCGGGTGGCGTCGGACGGCCGCGGGGCAAGTTCGATTCCATCGTCCGCCCTTCCGGGTCACCATCCGTTGTCAATGCGGTGGACCTGGAAATGGCCCGATACCTTCTTGGGCCTTCTGCCGTAGTCCTCGCCCCGGAGGGCCGGTAAATTTACGACCCCCCCGAGGGTTATGTCTGTATTCATTTACACTCGGTTACTTTTGGCTTCCGGGTTCCCTCGTGTCCTTTTCTTTCCCTTTTTTACCGCCACTACAACTTAGTTCCGGGCCAACTAGTGCCCAATTCTCACCGACTCCTCACTTGCTTCGTCAACCTCTGCCATTGGTGGTTGTGCGAGCCTGACCTAGACCTGTTCCGGTATCTTTTTACCGTGAACAAGGTCGGCTCGCACTCGCCGGGCTTCGTTCAAGTCGCCGCTCGCCCGGGCGGCAGCTTTTCGAGGGGCTGTCCGATTCCATTAAGGATTGGAAGCTCCCCTATTTCTTCGTCCGCCCTGCTTTTTCTTCCTTCACTTTTCCGACCTTGTGGCCGGCCGCTCTATTCAAGCCTTGCTCTCGACGTGCCGTTCCTTATGATGACGCGGTCCTGGGCGGCGAGTTCTTGAAGGGCTTTGGGCCGTACTCTGTCAAGTACTGGTCCCGAGTCCGGGCCATGGCTAAGCGTGGTTTGCTACCGGATGGTGCGACCACCGTAGGTAGTCTTCGTTACCCCTCGTTCCTCTTCTTTTCTTATCTTGCCACATTCCGACTCGGAATACTTCATGGTTTTTCTCCCTTTTCCGCAGGTCCGTACGATTCCGACTCCTCCAGCTCCGACGAAGCGGTTGAGCTGACTCCTGAGATGGCGGATAGAGCCGAAAAGATGAGGCGTCGGCTGACCAAGCGCATTTCCGGCACTGCTGCTGCCTCTTCATCCCAACCGTCTCCTGCTCCCAGGCCGACTCCTCCACCACCTCGAAATGTGGTGGATTTGACTCCGTCGCCAGTGGTGTCGCCCACTCGACAGCCGCCTCCTCCTCAAACAGAGAGCCCCAGCTCTAAGCGCCCGGCCGGTCAAACTGATGAGCCGGCTCCAAAAAGAATCCGGCTGTGCCATGAGGTAGAGGAGGACGCCCAAATCTGGATGGGCGCCTCCTCCGTCCGTAAGTGGTGTGCTAACGTCCTCCTGCCTAAGGACGTGGAAGCGACTCATGCTCTGGGGGACGCGTACATAATCGAGGCCTCGCTGCGCCAGTCGTACCGCGTAAGTGTTTCCCATCCAATTCCTCTCATGCGTTCTTTCCTTTCACTATCTGACTCGTGGTCCTTTCACAGAACCTCACCTTCCAAATGGAGATGAGTAAGCGGCTGCAGAACTACAGGGCCGAAATGCGGTCCATGGCCCTCAAGCTGCG
Organism: Ipomoea nil; assembly: GCF_001879475.1. Classification (NCBI taxonomy): domain Eukaryota; kingdom Viridiplantae; phylum Streptophyta; class Magnoliopsida; order Solanales; family Convolvulaceae; genus Ipomoea; species Ipomoea nil. The sequence continues at coordinate 1,378,395 of NW_017619273.1, read as the reverse complement.
TCAGACGGAGGAGGCCTTTTTGGAAGAGCAGGCGAAGCACCTCAAGGCGGTGGAGGTGCACAATTCCGAGATGCTGAGGGTCACCCGTCAGTGCTGCGACCTCTGTCGAAGAATACAAGAAGTCGGCTGCCTTCGAGGCGGAGGTGAAGGCGGCGATAGAGGCTCGCCAGAAGGAAATTGCTAAGGAGTAGCTGTCGACGCCGGATGGTGACGAGTTCCTCCTGGACCTGGGCGAGCGCGACTATCGCCTCGGCTTTCGCGAGGCGCAGACAGAAATCCATTATGCCCTGCTGGTCCGAGACTCCTCTTTCACTCCCGAGGGCTGGGGCCTCAAGCCCGTGATAGATGCTCTTCCGGGGACTGAAGGATAGTCGGCTACTGTGAACTCGGCGGCTCTTCCGGCGGCCTCTGATCCAACGACTCTTCCCTCAGCAACACCTCCCGAGTCCTCTCTTCAGGCCGAGGACCCTTCTTCTGTTCCCCTGGCTGGACCAACGGCAGGGGCTCAAGTCGAAGGGATTGACGTCGACACCCCCTCCCCAGTAGTTTAGGGCTATCCGGTTTGGGATAGTCCCTTTTGTAAAGGCTGGCCTCCTTTTCGGGCCTTTTTTAATAGAATTACCATTTTCTCTTCTCTTTCGTATTATCTTGAGCTTGGGGCTCTCTCTTCAACCCTGTTTCCTTAATTGCTCGCCGAGTCCCTCAGTCGAGGCGACTCCTCTTGGCTTTTTCACGGAAACGATTAAGGGCCCTTGTTTCCTAACTCTCTCTCGCCGAGTCCATCAGTCGAGGCGACTCCTTAGGCTTTTACTTTCTTAGAAACATTTTAGGGTCAGTGCCCCATTGTTTCTTTATATACTCGCCGAGTCCCTCAGACGAGGCGACTCCTCTTGGCTTTTTCACGGAAACGACTAAGGGTCTGGGCCCTTGTTTCCTAACTCTCTCTCGCCGAGTCCCTCAGTCGAGGCGACTCCTCTTGGCTTTTTCACGGAAACGACTAAGGGCCTGGGCCCTTGTTTCCTAACTCTCTCTCGCCGAGTCCCTCAGTCGAGGCGACTCCTTAGGCTTTTACTTTCTTAGAAACGTTTTAGGGTCAGTGCCCCATTGTTTCTTTATATACTCGCCGAGTCCTTCAGTCGAGGCGACTCCTCTTGGCTTTTTCACGGAAACGACTAAGGGTCTGGGCCCTTGTTTCCTAACTCTCTCTCGCCGAGTCCCTCAGTCGAGGCGACTCCTTAGGCTTTTACTTTCTTAGAAACGTTTTAGGGTCAGTGCCCCATTGTTTCTTTATATACTCGCCGAGTCCCTCAGTCGAGGCGACTCCTCTTGGCTTTTTCACGGAAACGACTAAGGGTCTGGGCCCTTGTTTCCTAACTCTCTCTCGCCGAGTCCCTCAGTCGAGGCGACTCCTTAGGCTTTTACTTTCTTAGAAACGTTTCAGGATCAGTGCCCCATTGTTTCTTTATATACTCGCCGAGTCCCTCAGTCGAGGCGACTCCTCTTGGCTTTTTCACGGAAACGACTAAGGGTCTGGGCCCTTGTTTCCTAACTCTTTCTCGCCGAGTCCCTGGAGTGGTCAACCGTAACTCGTACTTTTATTCAAGTATTTCAGGACCCGCGGGCCCATACATGCTTTGTCCCTTTCTATTGATAAAACTTCTTCAGGTGGATGACGTTCCAAATTCGATCCACGGGCTTGCCCTCCATGGTTTCCAGTTTGTAGGTCCCCGCTTGGACAACCGCGGCGATATGGTATGGTCCCTCCCACTTGATCGCAAGCTTACCCCCTTCTGTGGGTTGACTGGCCTGTCGATCCCGTAGCACGAGGTCGCCGACCTGGAAGGCTCGCGGACGAATCCGCCGATCGCGATATCTTTTCACCGCCTGTTGGTATTCAGCCATTCGCGCACTCGCGGCTTCCCTCCTTTCTTCTAAGAAATTTTTCTCAATTCGAAGGCTTTCTTCGTTCTCCGTGTTTGAATAGATACGGACCCGGTGGGTGGGCTCGACCACCTCAATTGGAACCTTGGCCTCAAAGCCATACGCAAGGGAGAACGGACTCTCTCCCGTTGCTCGTCGTTGGGTGGTGCGATAAACCCATAGGACTCGGTCAAGCTCATCCGCCCAATTCCCTCGAATGTCTTCCAATTTCTTCCGAATTCCATCCACTAGCGTTCGGTTCACATTCTCGACTTGTCCATTGGCTTGTGGATATGCTACCGACACCTTAGTGTGGCGAATTTCATGTCGGCGGCAGAAGTCGGTGAATGCCTGGCAATCGAACTGTCGTCCGTTGTCGCTAACAATGTGCTTGGGCAGGTCGAAGCGGCAAATTACCCTTTTCCATAAAAAACGTCGGCATTGGTACTCGGTGATGGTGGCCAGCGGTTCCGCCTCAACCCACTTGGTGAAGTAGTCGATAGCTACGACACAAAACTTCAAACCTCCGGGGGCGACTGGCAATGGGCCCAGCAAATCAATCCCCCACTTGGCAAATGGGATAGCGGTGGTGACCGGAGTGTAAAAAGTAGCTGACCGAGTATCTTTCTTGGCGAATGCCTGGCAAACGCCGCACTTGGATATCCATTCAATGCAGTCTCGCATCATGGTGGGCCAGTAATATCCTTGGACGACTAACTTCCGAGCGAGTGTGTGGGCACCCTGGTGCGCGGCACAGATGCCTCTATGGGCTTCGTCCATTATTTTCTCGGCCTCGGGCCTGAGCAAACATCTTAACAAAGGTCCCCCGAACGATCGTTTGTATAACTGTCCCTCAACGATCTGGAAATAGGGGGCCTTTCGTCGAACCCTCGCGGCGACTCCCAGGTCTTCCGGTAACTCGCCTTTTTCTATGAATCGCCGGATGTCCTCTATCTAGAACATCTCGGGATTTTTCTCTCGGTCTCATTCCTCGCCAGTCACTTGCTGGACCCTTAGCGGCGCTTCTTCAATGCTTGGTCGGTTTAGCTCCTCTTTCTGACAGATTTTTACCAGGTGGTCCGGTACTCCTTCCCAGGCAATCTTGGACAATATGTCAGCTTCTATGTTATCCGTGCGAGATATATACTCTATTTCATAGGCTCTGAATTCTTTCAGAATCTCAACCGCGCGTTCTCTATATAGAGTCATCCGGGCATTCTTTGCCTCGCATGTGCCTGAGATCTGCCCGACTACTAACTTAGAGTCAGTCTTGATTCGTAACCTCTCGACCCCTAAGGCCCTGGCGAGTCGGAGGCTGTTTAACACAGCTTCGTACTCGGCCTCGTTGTTGGAGGCTTGGAACAGATAGCTCAGGGCATAATACAGTCGGAACCCTTCGGGGGTGATGAGCACAACACCTCCTCCGCAGTGCTGTCGACTCGAGGCTCCGTCCGCATGCATTTCCCACCATTCGCCTAAGCAGCTCTCCACGGCGCGTTCCTTTTCTTCCTCACTCGCGGTGCATTCGACCAAGAAATCGGCCAAGGCCTGACCCTTCACGGAAGGCCGGGGCTGGTATTCAATCCCATATTGGGTTAGTTCTACGGCCCATTTTACCAGGCGGCCGGACGACGATGGGTTTCGCAAAACACTTCCGAGAGGTTGGTCTGTCAGTACTCGGACAGTTTGAGCTTGGAAGTAGGGCGCCAACTTGCGCACGGTAATCACCAATGCGTATATAATTTTTTCCAAGGCGGTATACCTTGACTCGGCAGCCTTCAAAGACCGGCTTACGTAGTAGACCGGGTGCTGGACTCGCTCTTCCTCTCGGACCAATACCGAACTCACCGCCTTGCGAGAGGCGGCTAAGTACAGAAACAAGGGCTCGCCCTCCTGGGGGGTAGACAATACCGGGGGTGTCGAGAGGTATTGTTTCAATTCTTCAAACGACCGCTGGCATTCTGGGGTCCAAGCGAATCCTTCTTTCTTCTTCATGGCTTTGAAGAAGGGCACGGTCTTATCTGCCGCCTTGCTTAGGAAGCGGCTGAGGGCGGCCAATCGGCCGGTCAGCCGTTGCAGGTCTTTTATAGTGCTGGGAGGCTGCATGTCGACGATGGCCTGTACTTTCTCAGGGTTAGGCTCGATACCTCGCTTGGTGACCATGTAACCCAGGAACTTTCCACCCTGCACGGCGAACGCACATTTCTTGGGGTTCAGCCGGAGGTTGTACCTTAACATTACCTTGAAGTAGTCGGCCAAGTCCTCTGCGTGTTTGCTCTCCTCTCGGCTCTTGACGAGCATGTCGTCGACGTACGCGGCCATCGATTTTCCCAGCAGGTGTTGAAACAATCGGGCCACCATTCGGGTATACGTGGCTCCGGCGTTCTTGAGCCCAAACGGCATGACTCGATAACAATAAACTCCGTTCGGTGTCAGAAACGCGGTCTTTTCTTCGTCCGCCGAGTGCATGAATATCTGATGATACCCCCTAAAGGCGTCCATAAAGCTCAACAGCGCCGACCCCGCCGTCTCGTCGACCAGTTGATCGATCCGCGGTAAGGGAAACGGATCTTTTGGGCAGGCCTTATTAAGGTCGGTATAGTCTACGCACATCCGCCACGCCGGGGGCTTGGGTACAAGGACCACATTCGCCAACCACTCTGGGTACTTAACTTCGCGGACGTGTCCGGCCGCGAGTAGCGTGCTCACTTCCTTCTTCACAAATTCTCTTCGGTCGTTGGCCAGGTATCGCTTCTTCTGCACAACCGGTCGATGCCCGGGATCCACAGCGAGTCTGTGCGATATGATCGATCGGTCGACGCCTGGCATGTCCTCCGGGCACCAGGCAAAGACCATCCTGTGTTCCCGGAGCACCTTTATAATTTCTTCCTTTACTTCCTCGGGGAGGCCGACTCCAATTCGGACTCGTCGATCCGGCTGCGTGGAGTCGATCTCGACTTCTTCCAACTTGACGGCAGGCTCCGAACGTGGTATTATTGTCCTTTTCGGGGGCCTCTCGGTGATCTCATGGACCTGTATCTCGCGCTTGCCCATCCCCTTACATGCCTGTAGGTAGCAATCGCGAGCGACCTTACGGTCACAGCGCACCGTGCCTATTCCGTTTGGCGTGCGGAATTTTAAGCAAAGATGCTCAATTGAAATCAACGCTCCCAAATCCTCGAGACCCGGTCGGCCGAGTATAGCGTTATGCGAACAGGCTAGATTCACCACAATGAACTTCATGTTGAGTCTCTGTACGTCTGGGTAATTGCCGATCTCAACTGGAAGTGTGATCGATCCTTCCGCCTCCACCGAGTCCCCTGTGAAACCGGCGAGGGGAGTTTTGACAGGACTCAGCTGTTCCCGAGTCATTCCCATTTTGATGAAGGTTTCGAGGTACAACACATTGACGCTGCTCCCGGTGTCCACCAAGATTCGTCGAACGACAACGCCATTGATGTCCATAGCTATAACCAAGGCATCTCGATGCGGTGTTTCACCGGCTGGTAAATCTCGGTCGGTAAACACAATGGGCTCTCGGCACGCCTTTTTAGGATTCTCCTCGCGCCCGTACACCGTTCCGACGTATAACTGGCGGGCCCAGGCTTTTCTGGTGTTCGTTGAGTCACCACCTTCCGGCCCGCCGACTATCATGTTGATAACCGGCTTCTGACGCCACTGAGCCTCCTCCTCCTCAGGAGTCGGCTGCTTGCCTCGACTATTCTCGGCAACGGCGGCGGGATCCTCATCCCCTCGATGGACCGATTTCCGCCTCCACTGATTAGGAGGCGGGGTTCCTTGCTGAATGATACCCTCCATGATTTTCTTCAGGTAGAAGCATTCCTCCGTGCTGTGAGTATAAGATTTATGATAACGACAATACTTAGAGGTCTTACCCATTTCTTCGTTCGTCGGGCGATCGTCGGTCGGCGGAGGCAGAGGCGGGGCGACCGTTTGTATCTCATGGACCGGACGTTCGGGAATCGGCCGATAAGTGTGGACGACGGGTCTGTCGTACGGCCGTCTGACCTCGGGTCGCCGAGTCACGTCCGTGCGCCTTTCTTTGGTTTCCGCTCGCGTCCTCTTCCCGCTGGCGGATCCGCCGACTTCGCGCTGTCGCTTGTACTTCATAGCCTGCTCTGTGTTGGCCCTCTTGTTGGCCATATGAATGGCCTCTGCGTAGGTGGCCGGACGATTGTCCCTCAGGTCTCGGTACAGCTGGCCGGACCGCAGCGATTCGATGAAGAAGGTGAGCGCCGTCTGGTCCTCGACCTCTTCTATGGACTGGATTTCTTTCTGCCAGCGGGCCAGATAGGTTTTCAAGGACTCGCCTTCGTCTTGACGAATGTCACCCAAGTGTGTTAGGTCCTTTTGTGGCTTGATATTAGCGGCGTAATGGCTCATGAAGCGGTCTGCCAGCTCTTCAAAGTTGTGAATCGATCCCGAGGGCTGTGCCACTAGCCACCATTGTGCTGACCCTTTCAACGTGGGCAAGAAGGCGCGGCACATGACCGGATCTCGTACCCCCAAAACCTGCATCTTAGCCTGGTAGCTCAGCAAATGTTCCCGGGGATCGCCGGTTCCATCGAACGTGGCCTGCTCCGGGAACTTGAAATCACCCGGTATTTTAAAAGCCATAACCTCATCCGAGAAGGGTAAGGCGGTCAGTAACGAACGTCCTGGGGACTTGGTTTTCCCCTCCATCTGTTCTTTCAGATTTCGCACTTCTTGCACTAAGTTCGCCACTTCGATCCTCTCCCGGGTGCGATTCCCTGTGGATTCCGTGCTCTCGCCGATTTCGGACTTAGCCGGTTGGTCGGGGTCGCGTGGAGGCTGCCCCACGCGACGAGTCTCAGTCCTGGCTCTTTTGGTACGGTTCTTCTCTCGTGCAGTTTGTCGATGGCGAGCGGCTAACGGGGCATGACTGAGTTCCATCCGACCCAATCGTTCTCTTGCCGACCGACGCCCAACGCCGGGACCCAGCCGAGAATGAACGGACTGTACCGGTTGGCTTTCGGCCCGTCGGCTCTGTTGCCGGTTGTCGGGCCTATGAAGCGGCTGTAACTCGCGTTGCGGCTGGCGAGTGATGGACTGTTCTCTCACTCCTAGGCTTGCTTCGGCACAGGCGCGTCCGATTGCACGCAGCTGCTCTGGGGTGAGCAGCACTTGGGGCAATTGTTGGTTTATCGGTGGTGTCGGCGGCGGCGTTGTCTCGTTTTCCCGGCTCCGGGCGTTTCTCCGATTCAGCTGGCTTCTCAGGTCTGCTTCCCGTCCATTGTCATGACGACTCGATTGTTCTTCACTTCCTGCCATGTCTGGCACTTTTCTAATTCGACTGGGATTCTAATCGTTGTTCCTCGGACTCGCCTCACTCAAGAGGACACGTGACTCTTAGTTTCGATCCCCACAGACAACGCCAGTGATGGTTTTAGGGTTTTCGGGCCCAAGGAGGTCCAACACAACCTTCGGCTGGTGGGTGCACCTTTCGATAAAGTGTATGTCTATTTCGGAGATTATGCTAGTACTCGGAACTCTTTTTGGTATTCTCCCCTCCTTGGGTGTCTAATTGTCCCCCTTTTACAAGAATGGAGGAGCCTTTATATAGTGGCTCCCCCTCTTCCGACTTGAAGGCCTTTGATGGCCGACTTCATGGCTAATTAAGATACGGAGCCATTGGATGCCATTACTCGGTCGACCAACGGCTCTCTCAAGCTTGTAACGGCCTGACCGTGTCCGGCTTTCAATGTCTCAACGGCTCCCTTTTTAAACGAGCCTCTTCAATGCTCTCAACGGCTCCTTGAGCCGAGTCCTTTCCTGGGCTTGGGCCTCGGTCGACTCCTTGTCTCGGCCTAAGCTCCTACCGGACTCCTCTTGGCAGCTCGGAACTGGGCCCCATGCTTGGGCTTGGGCCTACTCCCGGACTCGGCCCAATTGTTCTTCGGGCTCCTCTCGACGCTGGCCCACTTCTCCTATCTATTTCCTTTGGGCCCCCATACCTTGGGCCGGGGTCCTCACCCCATCAATATATATATATATATATATATATATATATATATATATATATATATATATATATATATATATATATATATATATGCTTAGCCTCTGGTGCGAAGAAAGCCCCAGGTGCGAAAGTGAGGAGAAAATTGAGCCTTTGGTCTATCAAGATCAACGGCTCTAAAACAAAAAACAAAAAAATAAAAAATAAAAATAACGCTTCTAATATACACAATACAATCTTCTCTAGTAAACCATCTCTGATCTACTGTGTTTGCATTCTGTCCAAATCATGAATGGCACAAAATTGTCTCCTAGAAGGCACTGGAAAGCACAACAATATGCTTTGGAAGCTCAACAATGTGCTCTAGAAGGTTCAACAATGTGCATTCCAATGCAAAAAATATGCACTTCGAAGACACAACAATGTGTTTTGGAAGGCTCAACAATGTGCATGTGACACCCCGTACTAATTATTCTATAATTAGTACCTGTAATCATTTTGACAAGGGATTTGTTCTTCAATCAAGCTCAATTTCTTTGATATAAATAAATCGCTAGTCTATATAAATATATTAAAGCCCAATTCCTAATTCTTATCCTATTATTATTATTTAGTCTTGTAGCCCAATCTATCTATCTATATAATATAAACCTTGACTTATTATACATATTAAGTTGGCCCATGTGTTATTTAATATGACTCATTTACCTACTCTTCTAACCTAATAGATACAAGTTATATATCTAATATACTTATCCTATCTACACTCATAAAATATCTAGACCTTGTCTTCTTCACCACTCCACCCTCACTCTCATTCATGCTATTTCCTTCCCCTTCACTAGAGAAATTTGGCATCCATCTTATGTAAGAGAAAACTCCATCAAGATTCCTCCTTTATTCATCTTCTCAACATGACTAAGTAAGATCATATTCTATTTGGCATTTTCTCTTAATATTTCAACGTCTTTAATGCATGTTCTTATTCTTCCTACTTTGGGATTTTGGGATTCTTAGAGGTTCAAGATGGAGATAAGTTGCTAGATTAATGCTTGGTGTTTGAGGATTGGTTTGCTAAGCTTAAAAGCTAAATTCCATGTCCATCAAAACATATTTCCAATTTATATAAATGTTCTTGAATCCATTGAGCTTGTCTTGTTGACATTCTTGAGCTATTTCTTGATTTGGGAGTATTCTTGTGTTGTCTTGGTATCATATCTCTTGTTTTTGAATTCCTTATTGATATTGATAGTTTTCTAGCCTTGTTTTTGAGTATTCTTGATGGATTTTGGCTATAGTTTGGTCTTTAATTCACTGCTGAGTTGTTGATGGAACCTATTGTTGCATTTAGATTGTTGTTCTGCCGAGCTTCTGTTTTTTGTTCAAGTTTGGCCTTGCGGGTGTGCTTCGCGGGAGGTTAACCCCTGCGAGACAACCCCGCAAGAAGGGGGCGGGTGGATGGTGCCCACCAATCACCCCCGTGAGTTTCACGGGGGGGGGGGGGGGGGGGGGACGGGCACCATGTACCCGCTATTCCTACCCGTGAAGTATTGTGTAGTCTCTTTAGTGCATTGTTGGTCAGTCGTCGGTGCATTTTTGGTCAGCCTTCGGTGCATTGTTCAGTTATTCTGGTACATTGTGTATTCCCTTGACCTCAATTTTTTATTAATCTAGCATGAATCCTAGTGCTTTGATATCCATTTGGCTTGTGCGTTACATGTGGTTATATATATATATATACAGTTCTTTGAATATATCATACTATTGAGATCGACAGAATTGAATATAGACATCTTCCTGGAATACATATTGTATATTTGTTTGGCAGAATTGGAGAGCTTCAGCTCCACTTTGTTCGGGGGAAGAAGCTCAGGCTTTACTTTGGTGGATAAGGTTGGACTGATGTACAGGTTGACTTGGTGTAAAGGTAGGTTGGATATATATATATATATATATATATATATATATATATATATATATATATATATATATATATATATATATATATATATATAGATTTTGGATCAGGTGCACACCCCCTTGGCAGATGAGCTCGTGAGCCTCTTTTCTGACAATTAATTAGTTTAGATGAATGGTCCAGATCATTTGGGAAATTTCACACGTGTAGCAGCTCTTTTGTTAACATTAGGGCTTTTTTTGTAAATTTGCAATAGCTTTTAGTATAGGATGTATTTAGTTTTGCCTGGGAATCTGCGAGAGTATTTCAACCCTTTGTATTCCATGTCTGTTTGTCTCTTCCAGCCATTCTCTTACTCCCCATCAATAGCTGACCTCCATCATCTCTCCCTCTCCATCAAAAATCTCGGCGGGTGAAGTTCATCATGGTGGCGCCTACTGTACGTCGATCGAAGAGGCAACGGCGGGCTAACGGTGGTTCCATCGAAGGTAATCGCAATCCCCATTATTGTTGTTCTAAAGTCAAGTTTGGGGGTGTCTTGCATGTGTATGGTTGTCTTCTCGTTTTTTATCGGCGGTTTGTGCTCCAATGGCGGTCAATTGTGTCGCCGGGGTTTTGTCTGGGTTGTGGGTTCTTTTTGTGGGTGCAGGGCTATGGGGCGGTCGCTGCATGGGCGGCGTCTTGTCGCCAGGGGACTGGGGAGTCGGTCTGGGAGCCGGGGTCTAGGAAACATCTTTCTGGCGGTAGAAACATATCCGGCGAGCATTTTTTTTTTTTTTTGTTATCCTGTTTCCATTTTTTTTTTTTGTTTTTGTTTTTTCCTCTGTATATTTGCTTGGGCTTTGTTTGTAATTGTTTTGGGGGGATAGGTGTAATTGCCTGCGATTGAAATGAAGGAAAATGCATCTTAGGGATATAGTATGTGCGTTCCAGTATAAATTTGTGGGATATAGTATGTGCATATAGCGGATATTGTATTTGCGTTAAGTATGTTCAAACATATTTGTGTAGATTTAGTATCGTGGTTTTGTATTTTTAATTTTTGAGCATATTAAAAATGAATAATATGGGAGGGGTATGGGCGCAATAGTGACTATGCGTGTACATTTCTTGTTAGCCGTAATTTATATTCATTGCCCCCATGTTACCATTTTTTACATGCACATTTTGTGCATTTTTTTTGTTATTAGTATGTCGCTATATGTTTTTTATATGTTTTAATTTGGTTAGGTATAAGTGTTTGTTTGCAGTGTTAACTATCTTGATTTTGTATTTATAAAGTTTGTTTTAGGGTGATGCAGTGTGTTGAAACATCTTTTTTATTTAATTATACAATGGGTGTTATGTGGTTTTTAGTTCTTTTTGTTTTTTAAGTCTGTGCATACGTATACATTGTAGGTATATAGTGTGTGCGTTACAGTGTAGAATGCGCTGGTATGCACATTTTTTATGCTAATTAGTGTGATGTAAACATCTTTTTCATTTAATTATATCATGGGGAATATATAGTATGTGCACCAGAGATAGTATAGGTGCCTAACGCAGTGAAAAATCCTGTTTTTTTTTTTTTTGTCTATTTAAGTCTGTGCAAATGTATGGTATGGTAGGTGCATTTTTGTGCTGATTACAATGTCGAGTATGTTTTTTGTGGGGAGTGTATGTGGTTTGTGCTTGGGATGTAGTTAAATGCAGTGTTATCTATTTTTATGATGGTGTTATTTTCAATTTTTGCAGGTCAAGGTGACCCACACACCCCAGTTGGTGTAACCGATCCGGTTGCAACTTTACAGCCTGACCCCCCCTCGAAGAACACCACCCCCCGCCGACCTCGGCACTACATGAAGATAACGAGGTGGCTCAAGCCCCATCTGACCCGGTGCCGGATAGTGTTCCGGATGAGGATGAGATTAAGAATCTGAATTGGTGCAAATTTGTGATCGATTGTTTGGTTGACAGGCATGCAAAGTGGTCTATGGATACAAAACAGTCATTTACTGTGCATTTACATAATATCTATTGCATGGGTTTAGTAGGTGAAATATGCAGTAGTTTTTTATATTATTTGTGCTTTATTTCTGTTTTTTTTAAGAGTGTACTTTTAAGTTTGTGTGTTTTAAGTGAAATATAAGGGTATTCTTTGCTTTTTTTTTTAGCATGCACCTTGGGCATTTTTTTTTTATGATTGTAGGTATATGGTATGTGCATATATGTATATGTAGTTTGTGCATTAAGGGTTATATTGTTATAACATGCACATGAAGGTTTATTTTTGGGACTGTAGGGTATGGTATGTGCCTGTATATATATAGTGTGTGCTTTTTGAGGTGTTGTTCTTTGCGTTGCATATTTAGTATGTATATTATGTATTTTGTAGCTGTAACATGCACCTAGGGCTTTAATTTTCTGACTGTAGGTTACGGTACGTGCGTATATATATATACTGTGTGCATTAAGGGTTCTATTGGTAAACATCATGTGTTGTGCATTTTGTATGCATTTTACTCTATAATCCGTGCAATACGAGGTATATGCAATAGCATGGGTTTATTAGATGAAATATGCAGTAGATAAGCATTATACAAAAACCAGCATATGCACAGACACGAAGTGTTCATGCACTTAATGGTCCAAACCAAAAAAAAAAAACCACAAAACACGGTCACAGTCTATTTTGTTTATTAGGTAGTACGGCGTACATTTTATCAGCATTCTACGAAAACCAGCATATGCACAGACACGAACCGTTCATGCACTTACTGGTACAAACCAAAAAAATTAAAAAAAAAAAAAAAACCAAAAACACGGCCACAGTGTAGGTTGTTTGTTAGGTAGTACGGTGTATATTTTATAAGCATTATACAAAAACCAGCATATGCACAGACACGAAGTATGCAAGGACGAAAAAAAAAACCACCGAATATGCACGGACACAAAAGTATATATGCACTGACCGGTACAACGCAAAACAAAAACAACACAGACACAGACTACCTTCACTACAACGTAGTACGGTGTATGCACAGGCAGGTGTACCCGTACGCACACGATTTTTGAACGCCTGCTATCGACCACCCCCAAACCTGTTTCACACCTCAACCATTTCGGGAAAAACCATGGTAGCGCACAGACTTAGAGGTGAATATGCACTTACCATTACTGCCAATATCCATTTGCTGAAAGTCCTAAATTGTTGCTCCTACTATCACCAGCGACGTCATCACACATCTCCCATTGTTAACGCTAATTATGTCCTCTAATCTTTTTATTAATAGAATCTTTTAATTTCCATCCTCAAAAGCAGCAAAAGATGATTCATATTCCATTTAATTTAAATCCTTAATTAAATCAGCCTTACAATTACTAATTTAACCTTACCATAGATAATAATGGACATTATTTCTTTTAATCTCAACCATAGATGGGAATTCAATCAATGGGTATTATTAGGTCATGGGCTCATCTATTAGAGGGGTGCACCAGATCCAAAGCCTATATACATATATATATATATATATATATATATATATATATATATATATATATATATATATATATATATATATATATATATATGCCACAGTAACTTATTGATGTGTGAACTCTTGAAATTGTATTTTGTTTATGCTTTGGTATTGATCTCTTGAATCTATGTTGATATGAGCTTGTCTCCTTGTTTTTCTTGAAATGGGTTTAGCTCCCCTAGAATTGAGCTTTATTGATTATCTATCTTTGGAATCCTTCAGCTTAGTTCGTTGATATATATATATATATATATATATATATATATATATATATATATATGTAGTCATACCGTTGCAAAACCTATTTGAATATAAAAGTATACTTACGTATCTTTACGTGTTGGAGTGGTTTTACTTAGCATTATTCGCTAATTTTTCTAAATATGATTTCAGGTTGGCTTACTGATGTTTCCCGAGAGCGTTATCTAGTACGGATGGTATAGTTGATTGGCGTAGAACCTAGAATTGTTATATAGTTACTTGTATTGTACCTTGTAATTTGAATTTGAGTAGAAAACCTTTGTAGCCTGTGCATTTAGGTTTAGTATGGCCTAAATGTGGCATAACACCTCATTGAGATTAAAGTTTGAATTCGCTTCTGCATTTTCTTTGGGTTTATGTATTTAGAATTTGGGGGTGTTATAGTGCCCTCCAATGCACCACAATATGCGCTTTGAAGACACAACAATGTGATTTGAAAGACTCAACAATGTGCTCTGAAAGGCTCAACAATGTGCACTCTAAGGCAAAATAATATGCACTTTGAAGGCACAAGAATGTGCTCTGGAAGACACAACAATATGCTTTGGAAGGCTCAACAATGTGCTTTGGAAGGCTAACAATGTTCACTAGAAAACACATCAGTGTGCTCTCGAAGGCACAAAAATATGCTCCGAAGGGTACAACATTGTGCTCTGGAAGAATGAAAAAAATGCATTGAAAGACAAAAAAAAAAAAAAAATTAACTTACACAAAATTACCATAATTCTACCGCATTTTTTTAAAAGATATTTCCATTCTGGATCCTTGATGTAGACTGGATCAATGGATGAGATTAAACTCTATTTTTCGCCTAAGGATACATTTGAACTAATCTAAATGAATGAAATCAAGGAATGAAAGGCGGGTTTCTCTAATTCTCCCTCGTCTCAAGTTTCAACTGCTCTAATTCCCATACGGTAGCCGCCTCCGTGAAACAAGCGGAGGCGGCGTCCGATCTTCTTCCCCTGCCGTCATTTCTACTGCAGACAGCGTCCGCCTTCATTATCTTCCCTACCTTCACCGTCTTCTCTTCCATTCTCCGCATTCGCCATCGGTTATGCCTGGCCACTCCATCTCCACTGCTACCGGTCGTTACTCCTTTATTTTCGCACTACTATTTTTCTTTGCTTTGTTTTACTAGTTTTATTTTGTTTGCAGTTTCTGTATTTTTCCTCTCGTTGTTTTGACGAGTTTCTTCATCTCGTTTACTTGACGAGTTTTTTTTTTTTTTTCATAAAGTGTGAAACGATAAAACTGGACATGGCGTATGTGAATCTCATCCTTAGTGACAAACATGACAATGAAAAAGAGACTCCTCTAAACTATGATATACAGTTCAACCCGATGGAGATATTGTCAATAGATAGAAGAATGGAAATAGATACTCAGGTAATGTGTAAGACTATTCAACCAGAGTCAGTCTTGAGTACGTTTGACCAGATCATTAAAGAAGCTTTAAGTTCTTCCAAAGAATTCAGCTTCAAATTTGTGAAACAGTCTGCGAATCAAGTTTTCCTAGCATTGTTAGTGAAGTTATTTCTATGTCTGACTGTAAGGAATGTTTGACCATTCCATCGATCATTATTGTAAACATTTCAGCCTATGATTAATGAATTAGTTTCTTTATTTTCAAAAAAAAAAAAAAAAAAAAAAAAGGAACGAAAGGCTAAGATTTAGGATTTAACAACAATCAAAACCCTTAAAATATGGTGCCTAAAAGTTTTTAACCAGCCCACTAAGGGCATATAAATAGAGTCAGAAGTACTCAAAAAAACAAAAAATAAAAAGTAATTTTTGTGCACTGTGCAAGCCGAAGAAAAGGAAAGTCCAATTATCACTCCTCGATCTATGTATATCATATTTTATATTTTTCTTCTTTAATTTATATATTTCCATGTAAGCACATAATTAAGCATAAACTCAAATCTTATGAACTCCTTTTCACTGACATCGGGGCTTACTTGTTGGTCATCCATTACACTAGGTCCCGACATATTTAATCTGCACAAAATTTTTAGCAAAATAAAGTAATTCAATGACGTCTCACCACTCCCTCCTTGCACCCTTTTGGAAAGGGTGATCACTCAGTTTCTTACCACTCGTGTATATCACTCTCTATTAATCTCACTAAAGTTCACACATGATGTCAAACAAGGCTTTGTCCTTCGAGTTCTTGATGGGTTCCTCAAGTCTAACCAAAGGCACTCTAAATGGGACTAAAACATGACAATTTGGCTAACGGTAAATGGCTCAGATATGGTTAATTTAGGCTCGAGTTTGTTGTTCGGGTATGGCTCAAAAGGAAAACAAATAAGGCACTACGTCCAAACAAGAACTACTAAACGATAGATGATAAATATAACAATGAAGCAAGTGATGACAAGAATTCAATGCTAGCTTATAAACGAGTAACAACTAATTACAGAACTTCAACAACTGATCTCCAACACTCTTTTTTTTGTTTTTTTTTTTTTTTGTTTTTTTTTTTGTTTTTTGTTTTTGTTTTTTTTTGTTTTTTTTTTTTTGAAAAATATCACTTAAAATCAATAGGAATACAAGGGAACATCAAGAATCAATAAATTCAAACTACACAAGGATTAGCATAAACTGGAGAGGAAAAGCTTAAATCTGGACGAAACTTAGAGAATTTTCTGGGGACAGATGGTAACGATTTTAACTCTTTTTTTTTTTTTTCAGATTTCAACTTCAATTAAGTGTACGAAATACAGTAAAAAACATTTAGCCAGAAAAGACAGTGAACTATTTTTTTCGGATTTTTAAAGTTGACTGCGCAAAACTGCGAATTTCAGGCAGATTGTGTTTTCTACTTAAAATAAAGTTTGAGAGGAATTGTAACCTCTTAGAGCGGGGGAGCAACCATGCTCTGATAAAAAACTTGATGTGAATCGTTATGCAAGCATTGCCATTGACAGCCTTCGAGTTTCACAGCAGAAAGTCGAGCTCTTCACGCAGTTCTTGGATAATGGGTTGATTGGATGCTTGGGGAAAGTTTATGAAGGTTTACAGGGGTTGGTTGAATTTATATATGGCCTCGGCCACACCTGGTTGATGATGATACGAGGGAGTTTTAGACGCCACATAGGGAAAACATTTGATAAGTGAGAAGAACCTTGAAGAACTCAAGGAGGAGAGTAATCTTGTTGCCAAATTAATTCAACGTCAATTTGATTTTCCCTAGAAGTTACATTGCTTTAAAGTTTAAACTACTAAACATTGTTGCAAGATATTAGGCCTAAAAAATTGCAAAAGACTAGAGAAAACTAAGTTGAATAGGAAACAGAAAAAGATTATCAATAGATAATAAGTATATAATAAAATAGAGGAGCCCTAAACTGCCAGGACTCTTTCTCTCACTTCATGCTCGTGCAGCTCCGGCCAACTTCAGTAATAAAGCACGGCTCAACCTCTGTATTAATGTTCAAAGAGTCCCCTTTCATCCCATATAAAGATTGAGATGCGCAAATGAGCGGATTGACATGCACATGCCTTCAATTATTGGTGCTAAATTTTCAACAACTTAGTAAATTGAAATTCAATGTCTAATTGCAACCTAGCCCCGTTGTTGACATTTGGGGTGATAGTTGGCCACAAAAATGAGATATTTTAATCTAATTGGATACCAATTAAATTGATCACACGGCCATTGTGCTCATCCGAATGTCCAACTTCAAAATTGACATGTATGAGTGCACTCAAAAAATCTTGCAACCTCCTAGCTCTAGCATGCGTCACAGGACCATCCAAAACATGTAATGGATCTCTAATCTGGTCACCATTGTTTCCCTTAACAGATCGGCATGATCAAGGCTGGAAACACTTCCAAAGGAATAATTGATGTCTAGAAGGCAGCAGATGCTTCCACCAGTGGAGTAGTTGAGGCGACCTCTCAGCCTGCTCAGGTTGTGCCTACAACACTAGTGCCAGCGACAATAGCAATAGCCATAGGAAAAACCATTCCTAGGTTGAAGGAGATAGCCAGGAAAACCAAGGAAGTTGAGGAAGCTTATGCAGTGCCAGCTGAGAAGGAGGGTGCAATTGAGCCAACAAAGAAGATAAAATTCACTCTGCTACCTTGCCTAAATCCAAGAAGGCAAAGATGGGAGCCAAGGTGAAACCTACTCCTAGTGCCAAGAAGGTTCCCATTGCGACCTTGGTTGATATAGCAAGGAGTGCTCTAGTAGATGCCACCACCCCGACTAACAGTTCATGGGTAAGTGAAGAGGACACACAAACTATCGTGGTCAATGAAGTCAATGTTCCAAGCTCCTAAGTAGCTGACATTTCAAATGGAACATTGGATAGAGATGCTGGAGTTGCAGCGGGGTTATTGTTCCAAGAAGTTATGTGAGAAACCCTAGCTACCTTCGTCTTCTATAAGATCAATGTCATAACATCAACGAGGTGGCAAGGATTACAACTGACTAGTGGGCATGGAAGACCATTCTAGCTTCAGTGCATATCGAAGAGTATGAGCGGATACTCGTATTAGGGAGAACTGTTCTATGCTTGATTGGAGAAGACACGGTAAAGTCTTTCTTCTCATACTCTCCAATCACCGATTTCTTTGAGAGAATGAGGACCAAATTTGCTAAAGGCAAGGGGTCGCCAGTTTATCAGTTGATGACGATGATGATGGAGACGACAATGATGACCAGCCACCTAGAGGCCTTGAGGATCAGACAGTAGACCAAGAGAAATTCAACAGAGATCTTGAAGAAGTGGGGCACCTCTCTGGAGTCCTACAACCAAGAGCAATCTATGGGACTAGGAAAGAATTTGGGTCTAGCTGTTGATGCTCAAAACTAGCCGGATGAGGAGCCCAAAGATGAACAACTTATAGAGTATGAGGACTCTCCTTCATACTCCGAAGCTGGTGATGCTGAGCCATCCGACTCTCCAGCTGATATCGATGACGCATCAGGAAGTAGACTAACCAACTCTAATTAGTAGGAGTTGTGGATGAAGTTGTTTTTTTGGATGTAGCCTAGGGTTTCCACCATCAGACACAGTGACTAATCACCTCGCTGAATTGTAGACACCTCTCGAAAGGTTACATTTCGGCTAGTCTCAACAAAAGTTCGAATAGTAACTCGAATGGTTATCTTTTAAATAGCTCGAGATGAAGACTTGAAGACTTGAATACTGAAGACGAAGATTCGAAGAGTAAAAGACATTAAGACCGAAAGGTTACAAACGCTGAATAGTGGAAGGGCATACCTTTTTGAAGAGTAGAAGAACGAATGGTATGGTTAACCATTCGTAACCGAAAGGTAGCAAAGGTCAAATGATGGAAGGACCTATCTTTTGAAGTAAAGTCGGACTGAATGGTAATGTCTACCATTCGTATCCGAGAGAAGTTTAAGGTTCGAAACGTTAACTTGTATATTGACAGTTAACCATTCGTAAAGGATTGCTCGAGATATTCTCTAAGCCAATAGTTTGAAACCTTAAAAACATAGGTGAACGTGTCCAAGGCAAAGAGAGTCCTAGGTTCACATTCGAATGAAGATTTTTCCTTACAAGCTTAGATATTTTGTGCTGAACAAAAAGATATGTTCAATGCAAAATATATCACCAACGGCTGTAAAATATACAAGCTCACCTAACCTCCAGATTATCTACTTATCTTTACTCACTGTGTAATAGACGTTTGAAATTGGTCCAAACGCCTATAAATACCTTCACTCAAGGAGTTAGATGGAGTTGTTAAGCTGGTCATTTTCTAAGAATTTTATTAAGCGTTCAAAAGCATTCAAGCTCACATCTAGTGACCCTTGAAGTCCTTTCAACTTGGAGGCAAAGAGTGGATAATGGACGCCACTTGAAAGACTTCAATCACTAACATGCGTTTGTTACGGATGTCGTTGAAGATTAATTGAATATCTTCAACCTGACTGAACACGGTATTGGAATCAACCATTTTAAAGTAAAACATTTGCGATATTTATTGTAACTTGCTCGCTTTTATACTTTTGATCCAAGGCTTCCCACAATGCTTTGGTTGTGCAACATTTGCGGTATTCATTGTAAAACATATCAAACAACCTGTTGAACACATAGTTTCGGCAAAAGAAGTCAGAGTGCTTCCAAGGCGCTAACATATTGCATATCTGGCTCTTGTTCCTTCAACTCAGGAACACTCTCGGTCAAGAACCTTGCCAAGCCGAGAGTTGCCAGGTAAAACATAATCTTTTGCTGCCACCTCTTCAAGTTCTATCCATTGAACTTCTCCAACTTTTTGGCCAAGCCACTTGGTACGGACACTGGTACCTGCATCGTAGGGATATACCCTTGGATGGTCCCACCAGTTTGCAAACCAACATTCACCAGTGTTTGGAAATGTGCAAAGTCATTACCTCCATTGATGTTGACATTGATGGGCAAATCGGGGATTTCCATTTCCAGGGAAAAATAATGAAATAAGGTTTTAAGCATGTTATGGAAATAATGCTACAAAAAATATTAAAAATTAACAAGCCCAACGAACGAAAGGATAACTAGTTTTGCAAGCATGAGTCGTGTTATACCCACACTATCCATAAAACATTATTTGCTACCTCCCTTTGGTGCTAGAAGCATTGTAGCCTAGGTTTCACATGATAAAACAAGCTTCAACTTAGTGTTTGAGCACTGAAACAACTAGGGCCAGCGAACTAGAACTTGTTTTTTAACACAAAAAAAAGAGGAAGAAGATGAGCAGGGTTTCGAGAGAGAAAGCTAGTGTTGTTGTCAAATCTCCAAGTCATCCTAGGTGTGTATATAGGAGAGGAAGGATAAATAGCATTACTCCACATTTCAATTAACTCGTAGGTGCCGACGTACACTAGTCAAGCCTTTTTCAAGCTCATTTTGAGTTTTGATTTGCACCCCCATTATGGGCAAAAGAAAATCTCTAAGCTATACAATTCAAACTCCTTTTAAAAGGGTATTGTATATATAGTGGTGCAAATCCATTTACTTTATCAAGGTGGGACAAATGCTACTTACAAGTTTTCCCCCCTTCATTTTCCAACTCAAATCGGTCTACTTTGAGAATCATTTTTTCATTCACCCATTATCCATTTTGAGCGTACTATATATCGATATCTTTGTCTCACTACGAAGACCCCGAATCCACTTAGACCTGATCTAAATCGGACATGGACTCCACATATATTTGTACCACAAAATAGCCCCTTAAAATGTCATTTTATTCTATTTTTTTTCTAACAATTAGTAGTTGAGTTATTTCTCACAATCACCTCAGCTTGTTTACGTTTTCACACTAAAAGAAAAAAATGAATTTTCTTACAGAAAATTCATTGTTATATTCAACTTATCAATGAATTTTTGTAGGTAAATCAACTAAATTCATATGTATTTAACATATATAGGCATTTAATTAGTAAAAATTTTAATATTTTCTTGTAATACTCTTATTGCGAGTTAATATCTATCTGAATGCATCACGAATAAATTTCAGAGCATGAAGAGAAAAATATGATGAATTATTAACTTTTATTAAGCTCTTGCAGTTTTATCCCAGATTACTTTTCAATTTCGCAGTAGAGTGTCAACTACTCCACATATATATTCCTCATCATTTCGTTATTATTATTACTAGTAATTGTCCCATGCGATGCACAAATTATTATTAATTTAACAAATTTACTAATTAAATTTTTGACATCCTCTAAATTAGCAAAGAAATTAATGGTTGTGGAAACAGAAAAACGTACTTGAGTTCTTGAGCTCAGAATTAGTTTGATTAAAAATGTAAGTATAACCATACAATGTAATATTTAATATTTTTAAAAGTTTAATTATGCTATTATTATGTTGATTTTAAAGTTCATTCTTACTTTCATTATGATTTGAATTTGAATTTTTTTTGAAATAATTTTGAAATTGAAATAACTACTTTAATTATATAACTAACGTTTTAAATAAAATAACTGGCGATATTTGTCGAAAATCTCCACCAAAAACTTATTCATTTGAAAAAGATTATTTATGTAAGAACTATATTTATTTTATATCTATTTTCTCCTCTTTATATATGTGGAGCCAAATTAATTATAATTGAGATTTAAATGAATATATACACAAATTATATTAAATATAAAACTTTACCAATAAATTTGAACACAATAAACTTTTTTCCATACTTCATTATGCTTTAATATATATAGAGATAGAGATAGATATAGAGCTATAATAATAAAATATAATTTATAAAATATAAATATACATAATAATTTCAAAAAAAATATGTATAAATACATCTACCCACAAAATTAATGCATTCATACTAGCTAATCTTGTTTCTATCAAAATACATTCACACTTTGGAGAAAAAGTTTTGTGGCTAGATTCTGTTTTATTATATATAAATAATAAATAATAATATATATAAAGATATAAAGATAAAGATAATTTTTGCAATTAAAAAAATTGCAACCGATAAGGAACTAAGGAGGTAATACTATATACTCAAAGAACATAGCTTGGTTGTTCTGCCCGTGTGATGGAGACATTATGCTTCAATACTTCCATTTGAGTTCATTTTTTGGGGGGATCGGATGATGCATTAAGGATATTCTTAGCATCATTTTTTGTATGGACGTTAGCTTTGCGGCATATATATAAGTATGATTATATTATATTTGTAGTATTGGAAGTATATATACACTCGTATGATTATATTATATTTGTAGTATTGGAAGTATATATACACTCGTTATATAATGTTATAATCAATGATCAATTAACACATTAAAAAATAAGGATAAAAAATTGGAATAAAATTAAGGTAAGTAGGTAACGATGGAAAAGATAATGTCTTGACTTGACCGAATATGCTCAATTTACAATCAGAAAATCAAAGATCGAAAGGTGCGGCTCACTACCTTTCTTAGCCAATGCTCAAGAGAACTAATCAGTGAACATGTCTATGCAATAATGATTAGACCAGCATTTAATGCTCTCTTAGAGCATCCACAGTAGGAGAGCAAGTGGAGAGCATGAGATACTTTTAATATATTTAATGTTAACATGGATGAGAGACTGAGTGGAGAGAGAAATTTAGAGAGCTTCTGCATGAGTTGAGAGAATGGGAGCATTGTGGGGCCCAGCTGAAAAGCAACCAAACGTGACAGCCAATTGTGGCTGTCACGAGTGCACCTAGTGGACCGGCGCGCCTGACTATAGATATTATATTTATTTTTTTTATTTTAAAATCAGTTTTTACTTTTTTTTTTCTCTCTTTCTCCTCCCACATTCTCCCCTCTAAATATCCCCACTGATAAGGATGCCTCTTAGTACTATACTACCAAACTGACATGCTTAAGAGATATGTAATAAGTGATTAGCTCTTAGGTTATAATTACTAGGGTTGAGCATTTCAGTTCGGGTATCGAAGTACCGATCTGTACTCGGTTTGATTTGAACCATTAACTATCAAGTTAGAAAGTAAGAGTTTTACCCATTAAGTTATAGACATATTTGTGTCAATGCTTACATTTGTATGCTAATAAAGGTAGACATTTTTCATTAAATGTTATACACTTCAATTATAATGGACAAAATTATCCCTACACTTCAAGTGTCACTCCAAGTGAGCCAACTGAACAATCAGTCAGACAAAAAAAGAAACGTTCAAATAGTGAACTTTCATCAAAACCGAACCGAACCGAACTCTATTGTTAAACCGAATGGTTTAATTTTTTTAAAATCAAAAAATCAAAACAGAAATATAAAAAAAAAAAAAAATGGAACCAAAATCCAAAACGCCTACCGTACCCTAATAATTACTAATGGGTTAACTCCTCATACCCTATAACAATTGTAATAATTACTAATGGGTTAACTCCTCATACCCTATAACAATTGTAATAAAGGATTGGACTTTTTCTCTAGGAGACCTCTACTCTATTGGAATCCAGAGACAAGCAAATTAAATTGCAAACCTTTGACACTTTCGGAAATTAAGAACATTGGCATGCCATACACAATCACTGAATTGATTAAACCATTGGTGACATAAATATTTACTTTCGAAAATATCAGTGGAATTTTCCATAAATATGGTGGTAATGGAAGAGTCATTTGTAGTGAATGTCATAATCAGTTAGTAACCATCAGGACAACCCCAAAGGAATTACACCTTCATTCATTACCTAAAGCCATAAAGTTGCTCCCTTTTAGTATTGAATATTGAGTTGATGCATCAAGAATTTTTGTCAAGTATTCTTACATTTCTTTTTTCATGACAAAGGAAATATTGATTAGAAATGAATTCATGACAATTTAAGTATGAAAGTTATGTTTTGTCTACTCGACCATTCTTTTCATAGTTTCTTACAATTATTTTAATATTAATAAACATTATATAATTAAAAGTAACTTAATTGTGATATTTTAATTTTTCTATTTAAATGTCTGTATTTCATAAGCACCCAATAATCTAATACTTGTTTTTAGTAAGTTGATGCATTGCCAATTGATACGGGGTTCACTTTCGGACACTCGCGCCAAGTCCAAAACCCGTCCGGCCTGCCTTTAAACCAAGACAGTCAGCCGTCTAGCCCGCTGCCGAGCCTGCACAAATCGTTAGGGAAACGAACGACAAAGCTAAGGAACACACAGAGTTACGGCCCCAAGCCAACCTTTGTATGGCAACCTCACGCAAGTACAACAGGAATCTCAAGCTCACGCTTTACAAAGACCTCACGCCTCTCAACTCACAAAATAGGCTGTGCAAGGCCTTCTATTTATACTAGTCTAAGCGGTTACAAGCCAACCGCATAGCTTTATGAGGGCCAATCACACGCTGCCACCTCACAAGTCTCACATGCTTCCCACATGCAGTAGAACCGCCTCACATGCAGCTCACATGCTCGTGGAACTGCTATCTCAACCGCACAACCGCTCCGCAACCGCCCCAAGGTCTAGCCAGATGTGCACCGTTCCAGCCCCTCGGTCCGCAGCAGCTTCGCACCTTGTCCGCGGGTTCGCCCGTTCCATCGCATAAGTCCGTGCCAAGGCTGCACGCCTCACACCGCGCCCATGCCGCATCGCACCGGCATGTCTATCTCGCGTCGCGCCCAATCCACTTGGCCCGCGCTCCGCATTCCTCGCAACAGCACGGTTGCACCTTCACCGCACCGCTAACTCGCATCAATACGCCGAAGTCCGGGCCGCGTCGTGCCGTCTCGCAAATCAGCGCACCATCTCGGACCCCCACTGCTCCAACACGGCCGCAGCGCACCTTGTCGCACCACAAGGCAACAACCGAGTCCACACACGGCCAAACACTTAGCTGCGTCGCACTGGTCCGCCTAACCAGCGCCCTTGCCGCACCGGCAAGCGTTGGGACCCAAGCTTGTCGCAACCCGAGCTTTCCAAAGTCCCGTACTTAAACCACGGACCAACTCCGCGTCCAGTCCGAGCCACGCACCATCAGACGTGCCCGTTCAAGTCGTCCACCCGCGACTTACTCATCCGGCTAACCACGCCGGCCAACGCTCAAGTCATGTCCGCACCATGACTTAGCACGGCAAATCCCATTGCCAAACCATTAAACCATGGCTTCTAGCCCAAACAAGTCAAAAATAAATAGGCTCAAAATTAGGGTCGTAACAAACCTACCCCACCTGAGCTGTCAACGCCCTCGTTGACACCTTGGCATATCCAGCCAAGCCCTTAGCACTATCAGCTAAGCCCTTACATTAGTCCCCTAAACAAAAGCAACTAACCCAACCCATTCAAAGGTTTACGATTGACAGCCCCTAATCGCTAGGCACTTTATTTAGTTCAAAACGCAACTTTAACTAAACAAAGATTAAACAAAGATAACAAATAAAAACAGCAAAACAACACTGCTGCCACACTAAAGACGTGTGCTTTCAAAACCCGTACTGCACCACGCGTCTTATTCAGCGTTCCCAGGTACATGCCGACGAACACTGCCTCATCCCAAAGTAATTCGCCGTCCAGCCAAGGCCACCTGCCCCGACTCGTGCCGAGTCCGCACCCCTCCCGGCACTTGTGCTGCCCAACACTACAACACCCCTAACATGCCAAAGCGACATGCTTATATATGTTGGATGGCACCAACATGATACACCTCGGACGGACCATCCCCCTTTGGCTCGTCCTCCTGTACAGCGCACGGCACAGCATTCACAGTGCTAAGGTTTTGGTGCGTCGGGCAGTTGCGCTGCAAATGATCACCACCGCAGGTCTAGCACGCCCTCTTGGTGCTGCCTCGAGACTCGCCTGTCTCGGACCCGGTCCCAGCTTCCACCGCCACGTTCTTGCCCTTCGGACCATACTTGCCATTACCTGATTCCCTTCTATTCCGGCCCCCATTCCGCCCATGCGAAGCCGAACCCTAGAAATCGACCAAGCCCTCCGCTACTGCTATTGCGCTAGGCAAGTCCTTCACGCCTTGCCTCATCAACTCTGCCTGCGCCCATGGCTGTAGGCCAGACACGAAGTTGAACAGTTTATCCTCATCACTCATGTGATGGATATCAAGCATCAATGACGTAAACTCTTTCACATAGTCCTTCAGAGTCCTCGTATGCTTCAGACTTTTCAGCCTATCCCTTGCGAGCCATGAGGCATTGCTCGGAAGGAATTGAGCCTTCAGCTTCCGCTTGAGTCCTTCCGACGACTTAATTAACCCACGTCCAGAACCCACATCGTCCGACACACGCGCACGCCACCACAACTTGGCATTGCCAGAAAGGTACATGGTTGCGAACATTACCTTTTCCTTCTCAAGGACGTTGACGGCCTTGAAGTACTCCTCGAGATCCCACCGAAAATTCTCGAGTTCCTTTGCATCTCTAGCACCATGAAATGGCTTCGGTTCTGGCACTCGCAGCCCAGCACCTCGGCCTGGCACAGCCTTGTGCTCACTGGCCAGGGCCTTCTTCAACAAGGCCACATCGTGTTTGAGAGCGTCGTTCTCCTCGCGGAGCACTTCGATGTCGTCCCTAGCAGCCAATTGCAATGCATGCATAAGGGCCTCGAGCTGCTTGTGTCGAGCCCATAATTCCTTGACGTCTCCATCCACCTCGCCGGTCACAGAGCCAGTCCCCTCATGCAACTTCGAGGATTTTGCCCCATCACAGAAATCACCATCGTTACCACCACTTATGACCTCCGTGCTTCCAACCGTGTGGCCGCCAATTACGGTGCTGCGTTGGTTCGTCATGCCTCAAAAACCGTGCTCTGATACCACTTGATATGGGGTTCACTTTCGGACACTCGCGCCAAGTCCAAAACCCGTCCAGCCTGCCTTTAAACCAAGACAGTCAGCCGTCTAGCCCGCTGCCGAGCCTGCACAAATCGTTAGGGAAACGAACGACAAAGCTAAGGAACACACAGAGTTACGGCCCCAAGCCAACCTTTGTATTGCAACCTCACGCAAGTACAACAGGAATCTCAAGCTCACGCTTTACAAAGACCTCACGCCTCTCAACTCACAAAATAGGTTGTGCAAGGCCTTCTATTTATACTAGTCTAAGCGGTTACAAGCCAACCGCATAGCTTTATGAGGGCCAATCACACGCTGCCACCTCACAAGTCTCACATGCTTCCCACATGCAGTAGAACCGCCTCACATGCAGCTCACATGCTCGTGGAACTGCTATCTCAACCGCACAACCGCTCCGCAACCGCCCCAAGGTCTAGCCAGATGTGCACTGTTCCAACCCCTCGGTCCGCAGCAGCTTCGCACCTTGTCCGCGGGTTCGCCCGTTCCATCGCATAAGTCCGTGCCAAGGCTGCACGCCTCGCACCGCGCCCATGCCGCATCGCACCGGCATGTTTATCTCGCGTCGCGCCCAATCCACTTGGCCCGCGCTCCGCATTCCTCGCAACAGCACGGTTGCACCTTCACCGCACCGCTAACTCGCATCAATGCGCCTAAGTCCGGGCCGCCTCGTGCCGTCTCGCAAATCAGCGCACCATCCAACGCCAATCCGCACCATCTCGGACTCCCACTGCTCCAACACAGCCGCAGCGCACCTTGTCGCACCACAAGGCAACAACCGAGTCCACACACGGCCAAACACTTAGCCGCGTCGCACTGGTCCACCTAACCAGCGCCCTTGCTGCACTGGCAAGCGTTGAGACCCAAGCTCGTCGCAACCCAAGCTTTCCAAAGCCCCGTACTTAGACCACGGACCAACTCCACGTCCAGTCCGAGCCACGCACCATCAGACGTGCCCGTTCAAGTCATCCACCCGCGACTTACTCATCCGGCTAACCACGCCGGCCAACGCTCAAGTCATGTCCGCACCATGACTTAGCTCGGAAAATCCCATTGCCAAGCCATTAAACCATGGCTTCTAGCCCAAACAAGGCAAAAATAAATAAGCTCAAAATTAGGGTCGTAACATTATATAATTAAAAGTAACTTAATTGTGATGTTTTAATTTTTCTATTTAAATGTCTGTATTTCATAAGCACCCAATAATCTAATACTTGTTTTTAGTAAGTTGATGCATTGCCAATCCACTCATTACAAAGTCACGTGCATGTAGAGATGTCTCTCATCAGATATTATTATTACCTTCTTGTTTCCTAAAAAGATATGGATTAATATTTGATGCACCGCTGGTGTATAGATGCTATACACTGGTAGTGAATGAGGAGATGACACATCATTAAAGAATAAAATCAATGTTAATCGGGTCCTTTTTTGCAAAATATCTAAAACTTGTATTCTTTTAGGAAATTCTTTTATTTATAATTAACAAAATATATCTACTTTCCAAAACATATTTATTACTTAATTATTATATATTTAATTATCAAATTAGAAATAATGAAAAGCATTCTAAAACCTGTAAAACAATTCTAAAACATGTAATACGTATCACTTATTATAATAATAATAATAATAATAATAATAATAATAATAATAATAATAATAATAATAATAATAATAATAATAATAATAAATTTCTAAATATCATTCCTGTAAAAGAATTCAACATACATTCATTATCTAATTATTTCTTCTTTTGTTTTAAGAAATTATTTCTAAATTATTATATTTATAACTAAGAATACTTTAATTGTAATTAACAAAAATCATCTAATTTTCTATATGTATCTTAACTCTTAAATCTATTTAAACCCCTAAACTCCTAAATTTAAATTACAACCTTAGTCACTATTAGAAACAATTGCAACATCTTTTAAGAATATAAATTCATCAAAATTCAAATTTTCTCTGTCAGAAGAACCCAACCTGTCAATCGTTTCTCTCTGAATCTTTATCAGTATTGTATTAGTAAAGAGTTTTCTTCAGGTGAGTTATTTTTTTATATCTATTTTTATTGTTGAAATTCTCTTGTAAGTTTTTTTTTTTTTGAATGCCTCTTGTAAGTTATTAATATTAATATTATTATTATTATTATTATTATTATTATTATTATTATTATTATTTTAATTTGTAAACTCTAAAAAATTATAGTTTTGATATAAAGTGAAAAGGTTGAGTTTGTAACTTGATTTATGGGTTTTGGGTCTTCAATTTTAAAAGCATAATATGTACAATTTTGTTAGTGGCTAACAATGATGATCATTGTAATGACTATATTTTTCATCTCTCATATGTTTTCTCTTTTTACTATTTTGGTACTTGGTGACAATAGTCTTTAAACTGAAATATGCTCCCATTCATGGGTTTACTTGTGTTCTAATCTCTTTATATATTTCTTTATAGATTAATGATGGCTACTTTCCATGATAATAAAGACCATAATATAGTCGAAATTGAAGAAGATCATGGTTGTGAAATTACTACAGAATTGAGTGAAAGCAATCATGATGAATTAGTGAATAGTGGTGAATTTAATATAGGGGAGATTGAACAAAATGCCAGTGCAAATGCGAAGAGTGATGTGGATAATGAGACAATAGAGTTATGTATTGGAATGGAGTTTCAATCACTAGATGATGCTTTAATGTGCTATACTAATTATGCAAAACATGAAGGTTTTCGAATTCGCAACAACCGCATACAAAAGTCTAGAAAGAATCAAATGGTTATTGGACAAGAGTTTGTTTGTTCAAAAGAAGGTTATCGTGCAAAAATATATTTAGAGCGAGACAATAGGAAAAAACCTCCATCTGATGAAACACGCATGGGATGCAAAGCCATGATTTATGTATCTAGAAATGACGAAGATAAATGGATAATATCTAAATTTACTAGAGATCATAATCATGTGTTTGCTTCTCCTAGTAGTGCTCGATTTCATCAAGTTCATAGAAAGAGGACAAAATCTCAAAGGAATTTGATTGACGTGCTTGATGAATCTGGAATTCGTCCTAGTAAAATAATGTCAGTTTTGGTTACTGAATCTGGAGGAATAGATAGTGTCAGTTGTACTGAGCGAGATATTCAAAATTATTTAAGTAACAAAAGGCAAAAGTAACTTGAGAAAGGAGATGCACAAGCAATGTTGAATTATTTTAAGGAGTGTCAATCTAAAAATTCAGGATTTTTTTATGCAATACAAATGGACACAGAAGGTCAACTAGCGAATTGTTTTTGGGTTGATTCAAGGTCTAGAGTGGCTTATAAATTTTTTAGAGATGTTGTGACTTTTGACCCAACTTATTTGACAAATAGGTATAAAATGCCATTTGTTCCTTAAGGAGAAATTACAAGCACATCAAATAAAGAAGAGATGAGTGGTTACAATATGTGTTCAACAACATTGTTTAATAATATCATGGTTCACTCATTACAACTTTCTGAAAAAGCTTCACATTCAAAAAAGCATTATGACACCACAATAGAAGGCTTCCAATGTTTATTCAAAAAGTTAGATGCATTGAAGATTGATGATGGCATAACTAGCAGCACTGGTTGTTTGACGAGCATGATAAGTCATCAAGATGATGATGATAATAATGTAGCAATGCGCGATCCTCCTCGTGTGACTACTAAAGGTCGTCCTCGGTCTATCAGAATGAACGAAGCTTTAGAGCTTAAAAGTAATGGAGGTACATGTTCAACTTGCAAAAAGAAAGGGCATACCAAGCGTACTTGTACACTGAAAAATAAAAATATGGTATGTAGTATGAACTTATTTTATAGTTCCATTTAAATTTTTTATTTTTAAATATTATTTAATGTTTATAATATTAATTCTCTTTAATCTCTTATTGTAGAATTTAATTGTAAATGGACAACAATCGCCATTTGGGACAAATGAAAAGAACTGATTTTGATGAGAACAATGAAGGCATAAGAAATGTGGCTCGTTTTATGTTTCATCGTCCTAGTTTGCAAATTTAATTTTTTACATTATTGGATATTGTTGTATGGAGTGTATTACATTATAACTTTTTAATAAGTTTTAAGATATAATTTGACTATTACATAATATTTCATTAAGTGTTGATTTTATACATTATTGAATATATATATTCTTAAAAGATGTTGCAATTGTTTCTAATAGTGACTAAGGTTGTAATTTAAATTTAGGAGTTTAGGGGTTTAAATAGATTTAAGAGTTAAGATACATATAGAAAATTAGATGATTTTTGTTAATTAAAATTAAAGTATTCTTAGTTATAAATATAATAATTTAGAAATAATTTCTTAAAACAAAAGAAGAAATAATTAGATAATGAATGTATGTTGAATTCTTTTACAGGAATGATATTTAGAAATTTATTATTATTATTATTATTATTATTATTATTATTATTATTATTATTATTATTATTATTGATGGTTTTAGGGTTTTTGGGCCCAAGGAGGTCCAACACAACCTTTGGCTGGTGGGTGCACCTTTCGGTAAAATGTATGTCTATTTCGGAGATTATGCTAGTACTCGGAACTTTTTGGTATTCTCCCCCCTTTGGGTGTTCAATTGCATGTCCTTTTACAAGAATGGAGGAGCCTTTATATAGTGGCTCCTCCTCTACCGACTTGAAGGCCTTTAATGGCCGACTTCAAGGCTAATTAAGATACGGAGCCGTTGGACGCCATTACTCGGACGACCAACGGCTCTCCCAGGCTTGTAACGGCCCGACCGAGTCCGGCCTTCAATGTCTTAACGGCTCCCTTTTAAACGAATCTCTTCAATGCTCTCAACGGCTCCTTGAGCCGAGTCCTTTCCTGGGCTTGGGCCTCGGTCGACTCCTTGTCTTGGCCTAAGCTCCTACTGGACTCCTCTTAGCAGCTCTGAACTGGGCCCCGTGCTTGGGCCTGGGCCGA